>NC_060184.1:20829431-21172943 GCF_021184085.1 Oncorhynchus gorbuscha | reverse complement strand
ATCACCACTGCATGACGCTGCCATCACCATGCTTCACCATAGAGATGGTGCCAGGTTTTCTCGACGTGACACTTGGCAGTCATGCCAAAGAGTTTAATCTTGGTTTCATCAGACCAGAGATTCTCCCCCGATTGCTCAGTTTGACCAGGTGGCTACCTCTAGGAAAAGTCTTGGAGGTTCTAAACTTCTTCCATTTAAGAATGATGGAGGCCACTGTGTTCTTGGGGACTTCCAATGCTGCCAAAATGTTTTGGTGCCCTTCACCAGATCTGTGCCTCGACAATCCTGTCTCGGAGCTTACCATCAGTAACACATTACGCCGCCAGGGACTCAAATCCTGCAGTGCCAGACGTGTCCCCCTGCTTAAGCCAGTACATGTCCAGGCCCATCTAAAGTTTGCTAGAGAGCATTTGGATGATCCAGAAGAAGATTGGGAGAATATCATATGGTCAGATGAAACCAAAATATAACTTTTTGGTAAAAACTCAACTCGTCGTGTTTGGAGGACAAAGAATGCTGAGTTGCATCCAAAGAACACCATACCTACTGTGAAGCAGGGGGTGGAAACATCATGCTTTGGGGTTGTTTTTCTGCAAATGGGACCAGGACGACTGATCTGTGTAAAGGAAAGAATGAATGGGGCCATGTATCGTAAGATTTTTAGTGAAAACCTTTCATCAGCAAGGGCATTGAAGATGAAACGTGGCTGGGTCTTTCAGCATGACAATGATCCCAAACACACTGCCCGGGCAACGAAGGAGTGGTTTCGTAAATAAGCAGTTCAAGGTCCTGGAGTGGCCTAGCCAGTCTCCAGATCTCAACCCCATTGAAAATCTTTGGAGGGAGTTGAAAGTCCGTGTTGCCCAGCAACAGCCCCAAAACATCACTGCTCTAGAGGAGATCTGCATGGAGGAATGGGCCAAAATACCAGCAACAGTGTGTGAAAATCTTGTGAAGACTAACAGAAAACATTTGACCTCTGTCATTGCCAACAAAGGGTATATAACAAAGTATTGAGATGAACTTTTGTTATTGACCAAATACTTATTTTCCACCATAATTTGCAAATACATTTATTTTAAAATCCTACAATGTGATTTTCTGGATTTTTTTCTCATTTTGTCTGTCATAGTTGAAGTGTACCTATGATGAAAATTACAGGCCTCTCATCTTTTTAAGTGGGAGAACTTACACAATTAGTGGCTGACTAAATACTTTTTTGCCCCACTGTATATATATATATATATATATATAAGGTATTTCTGTTTTTATTTTTAATACATTTGAAAAAAAAAAAACCTGTTCACTTTGTCAGTATGCGGTATTGCTTGTAGATTGATGAGAAAAAAAACGTAACAATTTTAGAATAACGTAATAATCTGGAAAAAGTCAAGGGCTCTGAATACTTTCCGAATGTACTGTCAATGAAAACCGTACCGGTTGATACATTTTTTCAAATTCAATGTATTTTCAACGTCGATTCCACATCCCAATACTTCGAAGGAACGTTAATTCAACCAGTGTGTGCCCATGCAGTGAGTGGATCAGTTGTAAGAGCTAGGAATGTATTTGTATTTGCTAGACAATAACGTATTCGATCAACAATACAAATCTGCTTAAATGTTAGAACTTCACCCACTTTCAAGATGTTCTTTTCTACTTTGTTATACAAGACAACCCGTTATAGAATAAATGGCCTGATATCTATTGTTTCTTATGTGCATGACTGTGCATGAACTTGGTGATTTGGCATCTGATGTTTTCTAGTGTTGATATCTACTGTGATACAAAGTGTTTGTCAGTTCCAGGAAATGTATCAGGTTCTTTTTAAAGGTTCCACCCTCTCACGTATTTCCACTGTTATCAAATAAATATCAAACGGCTCAGTGAAAGTGGCGAGGGCGGGTCCTCCTGAGACGTAGAGCCAGTGGGTGAGTAGGAGGAATAGAGCTCTCATTTGCGTTGCCTCCACAACTGTCAAGTGATATTTGATTGCCACGTCTTGAGGTTAGTCACAACCACGGTGCGTCCTTTATTGAAAGGGGGAGATCAAGCTGATCCTAACTGTTATAGGCCAATTTCTATTTTGCCCTGTTTATCAAAAGTGTTGATAGTCTTATACTCAGCTGGCCCCTCCCAAGATGTTGTGTTAATCGCTCTGCAACAAAGCTTTCTTAGTGTCCAACAAGCTTTCTCTGCCCTTAACAGTACTCCAAACACCTCCAAAATAAAGGTAATGTGGTTTGGTACAATGCCCCTCTCCCCACCGGTGTGATTACTACCACTGAGGGTTTAGAGTTTGAGGTAGTCACCTCATACAAGTACTTGGGAGTATGGCTAGACGGTACAATGTCCTTCTCTCAACACATATCAAAGCTGCAGGCTAAAGTTAAATCTAGACTTCGTTTCCTCTATCGTAATCGCTCCTCTTTCACCCCAGCTGCAAATCTAACCCTGATTCACATGACCATCCTACCCATACTAGAGAGACGTAATTTATAGATCGCCAGGTAAGGGTGCTCAAGCGGCTAGATGTTCTTTACCATTCGGACATCAGATTTGTCACCAATTCTCCTTGTAGGACACATCACTGCACTCTATACTCCTGTAAACTGGTCATCTCTGTTAACCCGTCGCAAGACCCACTGGTTGCTGCTTATTTATAAAACCCTCTTAGGCCTCACTGCCCCCTATCTGAGATACCTACTGCAGCCCTCATCATCCACATACAACACCCGTTCTGCCAGTCACATTCTGTTATAGGTCCCCAAAGCACACACATCCCTGGGTCGCTCCTCTTTTCAGTTTGCTGAAGCTAGTGACTGGAACAAGCTGCAAAAAACACGCAAACTTGACAGTTTTATCTCCATCTCTTCATTCAAAGACTAAATCATGGACACTATTACTGACAGTTGTGGCTGCTTCGCGTGATGTATTGTTGTCTCTACCTTCTTGCCTTTGGTGTTGTCTGTGCCCAATAATGTTTGTACCATGTTTTGTGCTGCTACCATGTTGTTGTCATGTGGTGTTGCTACCATGATGTAACAGTATAGACTTTATGTCAGTCCCCTCGCCCCGACCTGGGCGCGACCAGGGACGCTCTGCACACGTCAACAGTCACCCAAGGGGAACCACTACTTCAAGGTCTCAGAGCAAGTGAAGTCACCGATTGAAACACCACTACCGCGCACCCCCGCTAACTAGCTAGCCATTTCACATCGGCTACACTCACCCCCCTTTTGACGACCTCCTTTTTCCGCAGCAACCAGTGATCCGGGTCACGGCACCAATGTAACAGTATAGACTTTACGTCCGTCCCCTCGCCCCGACCTGGGCGCAAACCAGGGACGCTCTGCACACGTCAACAGTCTCCCTCGAAGCATCGTTACCCATCGCTCCACAAAAGCCGCGGCCCTTGCAGATCAAGGGGAACCACTACTTCAAGGTCTCAGAGCAAGTGACGTCACCGATTGAAACGCCACTAGCGCGCACCACCGCTAACTAGCTATCCATTTCACATCGGCTACACTGTGTTGTCATGTGTTGCTGCCATGCTATGTTGTCTTAGGTCTCTCTTTATGTAGTGTTGTGGTTTCTCTCTTGTCGTGATGTTGGTTTTGTCCTATATTTGTTTTATTAATATTTCTTTGTAGGCTGGTATTGTAAATAAGAATTTGTTCTTGACTGACTTGCCTAGTTAAATAAAGGTTAAATTACTCGTTCATACGCCTACAGCTCAATGTGCTCAAGCCGCCCATATGAGTCATGTGATGATCATGTTGTAGCCTGTTGTCGATGGTGTCACACGTCATGATTACCTGCTGTGTTCCTTCTCCATTTCACCAGTGTGTGGAAGAAAAACCATAGCTTTAAAGGAACTGAAAGCACAAATGTTTTTTTTCTTTCTCCAATGGTGTAGATCTTACTCACTCACTGTGTATTTACAGTACCTGATTGAAAGTACACCAAGAGGATAGACCAGTAATCAACCTGGGAGGCAGAAACCTATGTTTAGATAATGTACTAAACCTTTATCTTTGTAAAGACCAAACACTTGAAACTGCACTAAAAAGCACTCATTCATTCCCTTTGTAGCATATCCATCAAAATAAACCAAATCCACTTGCTCTGTAAAATGAACCCTCTACTTATTTGATTTAGATTAGATTTATTAGGATCCCCATAAGCCAAAGCCAATGGCAACAGCTAGTCTTACTGGGGTCCGACACACAACGAAAAATACATTACAGACAAATAACTTATCCACTTATTCTCAGTACATGCAGGTAGATAAGGGATTGTAAAGACACTTTCCTTAGAATCTCTACCAGTTTAACTGCTGTATGTGGGAACTGTTCCTGAGAAAACCGCTGTCATGCATGGCCTACGAGGATGCCTCACCCAAACCAGAAATGTATTGATTTATGAAACATATTCATGAAAATATTCTGTAAATATATCAATCATCAAATGTCTTGTTTTGTCATTAAGTATCTCAAGCATCCACATTAAGAGGTAACTAACCTACTGTATTGTGTCACAACACAATTTTAATCAGCTGAATAAGGTTAACTGTACATTGAGCATTATGCTGTGCTGTAAGCATGCATGCAAAATATTTTAACTGTAGCTTGGGTGACCATCATCTGTTGTCCACCCAACTCCTTTGTAACATGACACTATATTGTCCAAATACATGTATTCAATATTTGTCATACGTTTTAAGTCTCATGCAAATATGTAGCCTGGGTGTTTTTGCATATTTATGTGTACTGAATAAATATAATGTCCTTGATTCTAAACCTGTATGGCCAAAACATTTCATTTAAGAGCAACTTGACTCTCAGGGGGAGGGTTTATGGATCTGGCTGTTGTCAATCTCATCTGTCAGTTGAGCTGCAGCCACGACTCAGAGAGCAGGTGAGTTCATTGCAGGAGGAAATGGTGTCTGGCATTCCAGAGGGGAAAACGTTGTAGTATCAGCCTCTGTGTGTGTGCTGTATCACAAGAAAGACAAGCTCTAGATTTTCAACTATAGACTTCATTTTGACAGACATACCACTATGGCATGTTATGCAAATTGAATTATGTTTCACCGTTCCTGAAAGCTATTCTTCTTGTTTCAGATTCAAAATGATGTGTGTGGTAGTGTGTGTATGTCAGTGGAGGCTGCTGAGTGGAGGACGGCTCATAATAATGGCTGGAACAGAGTAAATGGAATTTGATATCATTCCACCATCATTCCATTCTGCTCCAGCCATTACCACGAGCCCATCCTCCCCAATTAAGGTGCCACCTGTGGTGTATCTTGGGGTTATTAAACATCCGCTCTTACGATATGAATCGAATACAAGCTGCTCATATTTCAAGAACTAACCTCATATACAATAGAACTTCACCTACTACTGAACAATATGTAACAGTACAAAGTAAGAACAGTGCCGGGTAACTGGGTAGGTACAGTATCAAGTCTCAGGCAGTCCCACTGTGTTGTAATGCCACACCAGGAAGATCAGAGAAAGAGGGGAAGAACTCTAAGGGCTTACCTATGACAAGCTGCATTCTGACCCAGACTCTGTATTGGGCTCAGATGAGGAAGTGAAATGATTGCATTTGTCTTTTGCTTCCTTGCTGGCATTGGTCTGAGCAAAGTCTCTGGAGACTTCCTCATATGACTAATAAGAGTACACACAGGTTCTGTCTCTCCATGAGATTGACGCTCTCTCACACACATCAACAGGTTCTCCACCAGACAAGCAGGCTGATTGATGCTCCTTCTAACTGCCACCTACTGGAACTGTAAGTAGAGAGTGAGAGGGAGCAGAATTAGCACACAATCCACCTAATGTCCAAACCTTGTTCAGCTGCAAGGGTTTACTGTATGTAAATGTTTGTAACTTCTTAGAGCTGATATTATTTATTTAGGTAGATTTGGTTTCTTTGATAGTTCACTGGAATTGTCTTTATGTTGTTTGCTTGAGAGTTTGGCAAGTGTTCATTTCAACTACCACACAGTTCAGTGAGTGAGACACGAAGTGTGTGATCGTTGTAAGACAGGCGTGGGAAGCCTCATACTCTGCATTCAGGACTGTGTCTCGTCTTGTAGAGGTGGTGCAGAAAGAGTGTTCTGGTTTGAGATGCAGCGGTGAGAGAGGATGTGGTTAGAAGTAGATTGTTCAAACTATTCAGAGGTAGAAGATCAACAACCCTAATCTCACTTTTGTCACGTGCAAATGAGTGGGGGTGTGGGGTATCGTAACCCATATTTATCTTGGAATTATCACCCCTATATAGTTGTGCATTAACTGGCATGGTATGCTTCTCTATTAGAGTTTACTTAGAGTTTACTGTTTGTCTTAGCCTGACATTTTCTTCCTTTTTCTCCAAGAGGCTTTTATGACGTATCAATAAACATTAAACACGTCTCTTATCAAACTCCTGTCAGGACTGTCTAAGGTTGTCACCTGTTGTATTCGGCGTATGTGACAAATAAAATTTGATTTGATCTTGAAAACACCAGTGCCTTTCAAATTTGAATGCGGTCGGGATGAAAGGGTGCTCTTAGGGAACAGGTGATGGGGCATACAAACGTGTGTGTGTGTGTGTGTGTGTGTGTGTGTGTGTGTGTGTGTGTGTGTGTGTGTGTGTGTGTGTGTGTGTGTGTGTGTGTGTGTGTGTGTGTGTGTGTGTGTGTGTGTGTGTGTGTGTGTGTGTGTGTGGATGTAACACTGCATGTTAAAGTAGAGATATGGAGTTTCAATTTGTGCTTGTTCACTGTCACCATGATAGTCCACGATTGGTGAAAAATACATTCCTGAAGTTTTTAACACTTTCTAAGTATGTATGCTATTCTTAGATATAACATCAACATTCCATAGGCCTACCCAGAATAGAAGGTAAAGGGTGTGGTGAAGGTATGCACAGCATGTCACTTTTCTACCTCTTATACTCAGTCATTGGTAGAGTCACTTTGTAAAATAATTATTGGGGTTTTCCAGACCACTAAATGGAGGATGTGTCTGACTGGACTGATGTAATGTATTTGCGAAACAAATATCATAAATAATTTCTGTTTTGGTTCAAAGAGAGGAATATCCTCATTAATTCTGGTGGTCTATATTTGTTATGACAACGGACGCTAGTTGTATCAAACACTTTATTTAAGTTCACCTGAGCCTATAGGGGCTTTCTAGACCAGTATGACGTGAGCGTCTGCGTGCAGTCATGAGACTGTGGCAGCGCAAGCAGCCGATTCTATCCTTGTGCAGTGTGCACCTAACCACATTGAAAGTATCTGAAAGCCCCGTGACCTCCACCATGCTTCTTCATGTGTTTACAGAGTTGAGGTTGCCTCACCTCACCCCCCCCTGGCCTTCCTGCACCTGTCAGATCTTCCAAAACTGATGCTGTTGTTGTGGAAACCGTGATGAAGTGATAGAAAAAGGAGACGAGGAGGATTCCCCAACAGACAGAGTCCTGACAGGAGCCTGGAAGGATACTACTACTAGACACTGACAGACCTGAGGCAGAGTGTGCCACACTGAGCTGAGGACCAGCAGCATGGACCAGCAGCATGGAAAAGTGGAGCGCTTCCTCAAGCTGGGCTACTCCCATAGTGACATTGTGCGTGTGCTAGAGAGCCTGCGTCATGACGCCCAGACCAACGAAATACTGGAGGAGCTGATCAAGACCTGCCAAATCACCACTACAACAACCACCACCACCCCATCCATACCAGCCAGCCGCTCAGCCCACTCCAGCCCACAGCTGGTCCCTCGAGGCTGCAGCTCTCCCCACCCCAGCCAGTCCCTACGGCCCAGCTCAGCTACAGACAGGGATCCCACTTTGGGATTCAGACCGGTGGTAATTGATGGAAGCAATGTGGCCATGAGGTGAGAGTACTACTTAATTTTGGACTATAGGAATTTTAGCATTAAATAGATAAAGACAGAGTATTAAATGAAATGCTGGCACTAATTAAGCTAATGTATGTACTAATGAAAACACAACCACATAGCGATTTATCTGGTCACCCACAGCACCTGTATAGTCAGATATGTTATAACAATAGTGAAAAACACATGCTACACTGCAGCCCGAAACTGAGAGGAACAAAACGAGAAGTTCACTTCTCATAAATCAGATGTTATTTTTTCCAACACAGATCACGTGTCTCAAACTAAAGCTGGGGGGGTGCTGAACTTTGAAGGATTCTACTTCTCAGGCAAACTCACTTCTCTTACTCAAATTAACTCTGGCATAAATCTCAGTGACAGTTTGCTTACCAAGCAGCCTTTGATTACTCAAGTCCTGATTTTCCTTGTTCCTAAAGGTCTCTGTCCCTAAAGCTTTAACTCCAAAACACTACATAAACTTTCTAAGCAAACTACTAATCATTGTGTATTTTCTATAACCTGTGCTATTGTTGTTGCGTTCGGTGCCCTGCCCTAGTGGCTTTATAAGGCAACAATGTCTTATCTTTGGTGTCCTGTTATGCAAAGTTGCCTACCACTTCCTGATGGTTGAGTGCAGGGAAACCCCACGCTATATATAGTGCTGTCTGTATAGGCAAATGATCCACTCCCTGTGATCAGCTGCCAGTCAGGGTCTGGGAGGCCTTATAGCATTATAGGTCTTAGGCCTGTCTAAAGTATTGCTGGATACATCGCACCACTATTAGGATGCTGCAGTTCACATGTGATACAAGGTTACAAAAGTGTGACATTATATCTTCTCCAAGACTTTCTGTTATTCCAGTTTTTGGTAATTTGGCGAGATAGTTTTCACTTTAGACTTGTTTCTGGGATTAAAGGACACACAACAGTCTCTTTGCTG
This sequence comes from Oncorhynchus gorbuscha, assembly GCF_021184085.1. Classification (NCBI taxonomy): domain Eukaryota; kingdom Metazoa; phylum Chordata; class Actinopteri; order Salmoniformes; family Salmonidae; genus Oncorhynchus; species Oncorhynchus gorbuscha. Next base: position 21,164,108 of record NC_060184.1, on the reverse strand, counting down.
GGGCTATGCAAAAGAGTGAATTGGAGTAGGTGAGTCACACAGCTAGCTGGCTTCAGTCATTTTAGAACTGAAAAGGGAAACTAATGTTCTACTGTGGCTCCTGTCTTTGCAGCCATGGCAACAAGCAAGTGTTTTCGTGCCGGGGGCTGTTGCTGGCAGTCAGGTGGTTTTTGGAGAGAGGTATCCGTGACATCACAGTGTTCGTGCCTTTGTGGAGAAAGGAGCAACCCCGTCCTGAGGCCCCCATGACAGGTAGGACACACCTGTTATACTATCTGACCAGGGCTAGATGGCACTGTGGAGCCACAGGTCACCAACACACTGAGCACCTACACCATACAAGTATTGATGGCCATTTATAACTGAGGATGGTTGTTTACACCCTGTATGCTGTGCACTACTTTCTTGTCTTTTTAAATGATTGATATGATACAATCCATCAAGTCTATTTGAACTCTAACCTCTCGTCACATGACCCTGCAGATCAGCCCATCCTCCATGAGCTGGAGAAGAGAAAGATCCTGGTGTACACCCCGTCACGCTGCGTCAACGGGAAGAGAGTGGTGTGTTACGACGACCGCTACATCATCAAACTGGCCTACGAGTCCGACGGCATCGTTGTGTCCAATGACAACTACAGAGACCTGCAGATAGAGAAGCCAGAGTGGAAGACGTTTATAGAGGAAAGGCTGTTGATGTACAGCTTCGCCAATGACAAGTAAGTCCCAACACTAAGACTTACAGCATCTAAGAGGGCATCTGACGCAGGGCCTATAAGGAGGATATAAACCATTTTAATTTGGGGTTGGCATATGAGAGTTGGTATACCACCTGTTACACCACCTACAAAATCCCTCCTGCTTATATACTTGTAATACATCTGTAATGAAGACTTGACTTCAAGAGTTTCGGGCATCATGTTTACATCATATTCATATGACTTTATATTCAAGGTTCATGTTTACATCATATTCATATGACTTTATATTCAAGGTTCATGTTTACATCATATTCATATGACTTTATATTCAAGGTTCATGTTTACATCATATTCATATGACTTTATATTCAAGGTTCATGTTTACATCATATTCATATGACTTTATATTCAAGGTTCATGTTTACATCATATTCATATGACTTTATATTCAAGGTTCATGTTTACATCATATTCATATGACTTTATATTCAAGGTTCATGTTTACATCATATTCATATGACTTTATATTCAAGGTTCATGTTTACATCATATTCATATGACTTTATATTCAAGGTTCATGTTTACATCATATTCATATGACTTTATATTCAAGGTTCATGTTTACATCATATTCATATGACTTTATATTCAAGGTTCATGTTTACATCATATTCATATGACTTTATATTCAAGGTTCATGTTTACATCATATTCATATGACTTTATATTCAAGGTTCATGTTTACATCATATTCATATGACTTTATATTCAAGGTTCATGTTTACATCATATTCATATGACTTTATATTCAAGGTTCATGTTTACATCATATTCATATGACTTTATATTCAAGGTTCATGCCTCCTGATGATCCTCTGGGAAGGAATGGCCCAACGATTGACAACTTTCTGAGAATAAAGCAGTGGACCCCAGAAAACAAGAAGGAGCGTTGCCCATATGGTTGGTAGATATTGTACAATACACACTTTTATTTTCAGTTTCCTACCTCATTCACCTGGGGGTTTTGACTGTAACTCATCCAATGTGAGCCAGCTGAGCAGGATTTGATTTGTAGTTTGTGACTAGTAGTTGGGTCGGTTGTAATTCCATTTGGCTGCCTGTCAGTCGGCTGTTGGCAATGGGAGAGCAGCACCACTCCAAGGCTACAGCACAGCGCCACTCACAAACAAAATACCTTATTATCAACACCCAGGATAATAAAGCTAACGGCAGGCCTGGGATTATTCCTGTCAGAGGAGTACAACGGACCCTCATAGCACTCTGCCGTGTACCTAGGGGAACAAAAACAGGCTGGAGACTAGACATATTTTGTTTGCTTTGCTAAGTGTGTTTACAGTACTAAAGAAGGGGGGAAGAGGGCTTTACAGTGAGTGCACTCAGACAGACACACATCCTAGTTGACAGTCTCTTTAAAGAATTACAGGGTCACATATGTGAGCCATGTTTTTGAAAGCCCATAAATATTCCTTATATGTTTCTTTCCAGGGAAGAAGTGTACTTATGGAGTGAAGTGCAAGTTCTACCACCCAGAGCGCTCCAACCAATCACAGCTGTCTGTAGCAGATGAGCTTAGAGCCAAGAGCAAACCTGCTGCTCAGACAGACAGGGAGTGGTCATTTCTCCCCTCAGGCCTCGGCCAGGAGGGCCATATCTACACATCCCTTTATGAGCCGGATCACACTACTAATCATCTACACAGATATCCTTCCACACCGCCTCACCTTAGAAAAAACGGACATTCCCATTCAAACAGGGCTTTGCCAAGTGATCAGTTCACCAGCCAGAGAGAAACAGGCAGCCCAGTTCTACAGCACAAATCCAGCCACCACTTCTGCCCCAGCCCAGACACTGACGAGGCCTTTGGCTCCTTGGAGACCTCGCTGTCCAGACTATATGTCCAGGACCAGACAAACAACCCCAAGGGGCCCGGGGTGTCTTACACATACAGCAGTGGGGTGGCCGGGTGTAGCCAGGGCAGTGGGGACGTCTACCCTTCCAGCACTTACAGCAGCCACAGTTACGGCAGCAACACACAGAGGCTCAGCCTGGGTGGGCCTTCCTCGGGAGTCCACTATGCCCCCCAAAGACTGCTACAGTGTGGCTGTGACCACTCACAGAGCTGTGAGTGTAGCCAGTGCATGTACGGCCACCAGCATCTCCAGCCACAGCTAAGAAAGAGCTCCTATGTTGTTCACAGTAACCCCATCCATTTCACCGAGCAGCAGTACTTCCAGAGTCTTCCCCCACAAAGGCAGAGTCACAGCCTCCCAGAACACAGCCCGGGACAGGGCCTCTCTGGTGAGAGAGTGGAGATGACCAGATCCAATGGCGGTAAAGCTGCAGATAGTGAGCAGAGGAGGAGTGTGAAGAACCAGCTCAGCACCCTCTTCCCCCCCAGCATGGTAGACTATGTGATGAGTCTGTACCCACACACCCTCAACAAGTCAGAGCTGGTTCCTCTGATCCAGAGGTTCAGAACCAGCCACGTTCCCTTCTAACGTGCAAGATCTTTCTCTGTAAGCATTATTAAACACAGTAGTTCCTCAGCAGACTAGAGACAAGCTTGAAAATGTAGCAGTCTGTGCTGAATTTCCTATGTATGTATATAGGTCAAGTGCAATGCACTACCATCTCCTGAATGATGCTAGTTCATTTTGAATCTAGCATTGCCTTAAAGATTATCAAAGCAGCATGTGTTGTTTTAACATGTAGCCTCAAACTGAGGGAAGCTATTTGACAGAATGGGTGTTAACCTGTACGGTATGCAGAATAATACTGTCCTTGTCATTTGTTTGTTGTCCATATTAAAAATAAGTCCTTGAAAATTGTCTGATGATCTGTCTCATTTACCAATTTACACCGCCAAGCTTCCTGAACTTTATCATACCAACTATTTTAGGTCTCTACTGCCATCTACTGGAGTGAGGAGATGTGACAATCGTCATCACATCACTGCAAGCCAACAACCAATGGAATGGAATCTAAATGTGGAATATGTAGTAAGAAATCCAGAATTTCAGAATAGATTTTTTTTATTTTTACAAATAACTTATCTGTTACAAAGACAGTTTTCCCAGCTAAAATCAAAAAAACACTTTAGTTATCCAAATTAGTTTTTTTTATGAATAAAACATTTATTAACCGACTTCACACCGAGCTGCAGATAAAGCTGAACAATTTGTTTCTTTGGGGTTTTTACAGAAAAAAATGTTATAAGTGCTTAAGAGACAACTAAGAATTTGGCTTCTACCGAATCAGTTTTTGACAATACTAAGCTTTGGTAAAAAAAAAAAAAAAAAGACATCTTAATTTGTGACTGCATAGATTGTCAATACAAATGCCATTCTAAGGCAGTAATGTGTGGCAGCATTTCACAACGTGAAAAACAAACAATAATAACCCATTCCACAATTAAGGTAAAATCATTACAATGGTAAACTTTTAAACTATCCTCATAAAAAGCTTCACAGGACAAATTAAACCAAATAAAAACATGATTATACAATGAGGACAGACACTATTTTGTCTCACTTTATTGGAAATATAACAATGGCACTGTCTTTATTGTCTTTTATTAGAGATATTCTAAACTTCTGGCCAGGGGTAGATACGGTAAAGCACATACCTATATAAATATCTGCTGATTTGAAAGAGGAATACTTTAAAACATATTCATTTGGAACACTTACCCAATTTATACTGCATAGCAAAATATTTTGATTCTGAAAGCCCTCAGGAAACAGTCGCCTTCCACCAAGCTGTACAAGGGCCTTAACACCTTAATACAATTACCAAAGTCCGTCTTTCTTTCATCCGACTCGAAAGCTTCTATTCTGATGCAAGATTTAGGTGAACTGTAAAAATTCATGCATCTCTTGGCACTGAGGTGTAAAAGTCCCCAAATATTAAACCTACATTCCAGTTGTCAGATAAGATGGCAGTTTGTCATTCTGCTTATGAGCTTTTTTCACCTGTCCAAGAGCTCTTGCATCCTAAAAAAAACTCCTCCATCTTTCTTTTGACTTTGCTGCATCTGCAGATCGTACACAGGAAATTCAGCATAGACACAAGTGATGAACGACAGACTGAGCGGAAGAAGCTTCATGACTGCATAGTTTTCATTCAACTGCGCCTCTTTTTTCCACAATGCTTCAATTCTCACAGAAATCAAGTAAAAAGCTTAAAAGGGACACCGTACTTATTGGTTTGAAAGAAAATGGAAACAAAACAAGACAAAACAAAGTAAATAAAGTCTATAAAGCTATACTTACAGGAAATACAAGTGATTCATAGTGAGGAAGAAGGCATTTAAGGCACATTCAAAAATGATGTACAGTAAAAAGCATAAGGGTATTTCCTCCCTCCATGTACTGTACACATAAAACATGCAATTGAGTTTCCGTTCTTTTTACTCTAGATTGAAGAGACGCAGATTGATAAGGGACATTACAGAAGATGAGAGAAAAGTTTTGGTGGCAGTAAGTTTCCCCCTGTCATCCTCTAGACACAGAAACCAAACAAATTGTCAACAAGTAGTCTGTTAGTTTTCCCTTCAGGTGTGAGGTGACGGCTGACCAAAGTTCCCATTCCTGATTAGGCCATCACAGAAGAAAAAAATCAGCAAATGCACGTTGGCACCCATATTGGCTTACGTGTTTGTGTGTGCCAACACACTGCAGGACAACTTGTTAATACTGTATATGGAAAAGGCGAGGCACCCCCAGGGGTAAAGTCGCCTGCCGAGCGTTGAGCAGGAGGAGGGAGAGGGGGGTGACCCAACGCATGCAGAGACTCCAAGGTGAGGTATCATCCAACTCTGCTGGCTTAGTAAAGTAACACAACCTGTAAACACTATCCAGTCAAGCCTTCAGTGGATAGCATTCTACAAACCTTGGAGGAGGGGAGAAAGAAACAGACCCAAAATGGAAAAAACTACAAACCTTGGAGGAAGGGGGAAAGAAACAGTCCAAAAATGAAAAAGAAAAAACAAACCTTGGAGGAAGGGGGAAAGAAACAGTCCCAAAATGGAAAAAAACTACAAACCTTGGAGGAAGGGGGAAAGAAACAGTCCCAAAATGGGAAAAAACTACAAACCTTGGAGGAAGGGGGAAAGAAACAGTCCCAAAATGGAAAAAAACTACAAACCTTGGAGGAAGGGGGAAAGAAACAGTCCCAAAATGGAAAAAAACTACAAACCTTGGAGGAAGGGGGAAAGAAACAGTCCCAAAATGGAAAAAAAACTACAAACCTTGGAGGAAGGGGGAAAGAAACAGTCCCAAAATGGAAAAAAAAACTACAAACCCCTGTCCATTCATTTTCTTACCACTAGAAAAAGAAGGGGAAAAAACAGTCTTTTCTAATGTAGTTTCTTTGATTCGCATTGAAAAGTGATGCGGGTTGTTGGTATTGTTGGCGTCTTTGTGGCTCAGAAGTGCCGTGGGAACTCGCACTGTTCACAGCGGTTGAGGGCAGGGTGGTTGAGGAAGGTGCAGGCCGTGCAGCTCCACTGCGTCCCCTCGTCTTCCTCCTGGTCTGCTACAGTCTTAACGCTCTTACTGCTCGACTCTGGATGGAGGGAGGGAAGGAAAGAGAGAGCGGTGGACGGAGAGGAGTTAGTCACCCAACAGACACCAGAGATAAACACACAGACACACAGTCAGCTGTAGAACATCAATCAAAATGGGGTCAGACTGTCAAGGGTTGTTCCTTCAAATGATGTATCTAGCTATCACCATATACAGTGCTGTTTTGGTTTCTGCAATAAAACTGGAATATTGCACTTGCACCACTGATGGGTTGAATTGGCAGTTGTTGGTAGTTGGTGAATCACTCTGGTTCTTTCACTCTCCAGGATGTGTATTGCACAAGAAAACACTTAATGCTAAGGAAGTATCAGAGTGCTAGGAGAATCCTATCAAATGTTAAAAAAGCAACAACATGCAAACCTCTCATCAACAAATGCCAATGGTGCTTTCTTTGTGTGAAATGGCAACATTGTATCTGAAGGTCATCTGTTGTAAGATTGTTAGGAAAAGGTGTGCAGGGTGGCTTTGATAAACATTTAGTATTTTACCTTTATTAATCAGGAAAAACCCATTGAGACCAGAGTCTCATTTACAAGGGCCCTGGGAACAATAAACCAACATGATCCATCTCAATACAACACTAAAAATGTACAATTACACATTCAAATTCAAAAGCAGCAGATAAAATTACACATCAATCAAAACAAGTGCAGTTCTCCTTCAGCACATTCCTCATCAAAGTCCTGAACTGACCATTCGAGACCAGCGAGTCAAGCATCAAAGTGGCCTGCCGGTCATTCCATGCTATAGGGGCACAATTACTAAAAGCAATCTTCCCGGACTCTATGGAGATCTGTGAATCTTCTAGAACCAGCCAGTCTTGAGAGCGAGTCTGATGTTGGCTGGATTTCCAATTTAGAGGTGAGGTGAGGTGAGGTATGGGAGTTTCTGGAGAACTGCTTTATATACAAATAGCAGCCAATGGTGGGCCCTTCTGGTAGTCAGAGACTCACAGCCAACAGAACTATATAAAAGGCAATGATGTGTACAAACACTGTCTCCAGTGATAGACGGAATCTAAAGGTTTTAAAACAGAGGCTGCTGGGTGCATGTAGATTATATCATCATAGTCTTTACTAGGAGGGATGCTTGAACAATCTTCCTCTCGTTTTCAAAAGTAAGGCACAATCTTTTATTATTACTGTGTATTACTGTGTCATCTGCATAGATGTAGGCCACAGTTATTATTATTCAGGGACAAACCAACAGTACTAATGTAAACAGTGAACAGTAAAGGGCCTTGTATTGAGCCTTGTGGCACTCCTTTGGTTATGTTAATTAAACTGAACTCCATCAGCAGATATACATAGACTTCTGTCGTGCAGGTAGTTGTTTAACCAGCTGCTTGGTCAAGACCAATTTCATATCGCCTCCATAGCAGGAGTGCATGATTAAATATATTGAATGCTTTCGACAGATCAATATAAAGCGCAGCGCCGTGCTGTTTCATGTCTAGTGCGTTAACTGCAGTGCCTTCAGAAAGTATTCACACCCCTTGACTTTTTCCACATTTTGTTGTGTTACAGCCTGAATTTAAAATTGATGAAATGTTAATTTTGTGTCAATGGCCTACACACAATGCCCCATAAATCAATGTGGAAATACGTTTTTAGAAATGTTTACAAACTAATTAAAAATGAAAATGTTATGAGAAGCCTAATTAAGTTCAGGAGTAAAAATGTGCTTAACAAGTCACACCAGTTGAATGGACTCACTCTGTGTGCAATAGTAGTGTTTAACATGATTTTGAATAACTACCTCATCTCTGTACCCCACACACAATTATCTGTAAGGTTCCTCAGTCGAGCATTGAGTCTCAAACATAGATTCAACCACAAAGACCAGGGAGGTTTTCCAATGCCTCACAAAGACGGGCGCCTATTTGGTAGATGGGTCGTAATAAGAAAAGCAGATATTTAATATCCCTTTAAGCATGGTGAAGTTATTAATGACACTTTGGGTGGTGTATCAATACACCCAGTCACTACAACCACTTAGGGATTTCATCATGAGGCCAATGGTGACTTTAAAGCAGTTACACAGTTTACTGGCTGTGATGGGAGAAAACTGAAGATGGATCAACAACATTGTAGTTACTCCACAATACTAACCTAAATGACAGACTGAAAAGAAGGAATCCTGTATAGAATAACAAATATTATATCAACATGCATCCTGTTTGCTACAAGGCACTAAAGTAAAACTGCAAAAAATGTGGCAAAGAAATTCACTTTGTCCTGAATATAAAGCATTTTGTTTGGGACAAATCCAACACAACACATCACTGAGTATCAGTCTTCATATTTTCAAACAGTGTGGTGTTGCGTCATGTTATGGGTATGCTTCTCAATGGCAAGGACTAGGGAGTTTTTTTTAGGATAAAAAGAAACAAAAATAGAGCTGAGCACAGGCAAAATCCTAGAGGAAAACCTGGTTCAGTCTGTTTTCCAACAGACTCTTAGAGACAAATTCACCTTTCAGCAGGACAATAACCTAAAACACAAGGTCATATACACTGGAGTTGCTTACCAAGACGACATTGAATGTTCCTGAGTTGTCTAGTTAAAGTTTTGTCCTAAATCAGCTTGAAAATCGCTGGCAAGACTTGAAAATGTCTCTCTAGCAATGATCAACAACCAACTTGACAGAGCTTGAAGAATTGTAAAAATAATAATGTGCAAATACTGTACAATCCAGGTGTGTAAAGCTCTTAGAGACTTACCCAGAAAGACTCACAGCCAAAGGTTATTCTAACATGTACTGACTCAGGGGTGTGAATACTTACAGAGTGAGTTAAATTAGATATTTCTGTATCTCATTTTCAATAAATGTGAGAATTATTCTTAAAACATGTTTTACTTTGTCATCATGGAGTAATGTGTGTAGATGGGTCAGAAAAACAATCAATTGAATCCATGTTGAATTCAGGCTGTAACACAACAAAATGTGGAATAAGTGAAGGGGTATGAATACTTTCTGAAGGCTCTGTATGTCCTTTATGACTAGAGAAGCAACCGAGATGGTGCAGTGTCCTGGCTTAAAGCCTGACGGGTGAGAATTCAGAATACAATTGTCTAAAAAGGACCACAGCTGAGAATTTACCAAGAGTTCTAATATTTTCGCTGAACAATCTCAAGTTTTGAGATTGGGTGATAATTATTAAGATGTCAGGGATCACCACCTTTGTGGACGGGAAGAACACAGGGCCTACACAGTATGAAGGAGGAAAAGGAGAGGTTGGACAACTGGGACAGACACATGGATATACAGACGGATAGACAGAGCTACAGGTACCAACCCAGAGGGACAGACAGACAGATGACAGGCAGAAAGACAGACAGCTAGACAGACATACAAAGAGACAGACAGACAGCTACAGGTACCAAACCAGAGGGACAGACAGAGGGACAGAAGGAAATACAGAGGGACAGGCAGATAAGACAGACAGAAAAACAGACAGAGAGACAAACAGACAAGACAGACAGAAAAACAGACAGAGATACAGGTACCAACCCAGAGGGATAGACAGAGGGACAGGCGGACAGACAGGCAGACAGAGCGACAGGCAGACAGAAGGACAGGCAGACAGAGGGACAAACAGACAAGACAGACAGAAAAACAGACAGAGATACAGGTACCAACCCAGAGGGATAGACAGAGGGACAGGCAGACAGACAGGCAGACAGAGCGACAGGCAGACAGAAGGACAGGCAGACAGAGGGACAAACAGACAAGACAGACAGAAAAACAGACAGAGATACAGGTACCAACCCAGAGGGATAGACAGAGGGACAGGCAGACAGACAGGCAGACAGAGCGACAGGCAGGCAGAAGGACAGGCAGACAGAGGGACAAACAGACAAGACAGACAGAAAAACAGACAGAGATACAGGTACCAACCCAGAGGGATAGACAGAGGGACAGGCAGACAGACAGAGGGACAGGCAGACAGACAGAGTGACAGACACATAGAGGGACAGACAGACAGACAGAGGGACAGACAGAGTGACAGGCAGACAGACAGAGTGACATACACATAGAGCGTCTGCTAAATGACTTAAATGTAAATGTAAATAGAGGGACAGCAGGACAGAGGGACAGACAGACAGGCAGACAGAGTGACAGGCAGACAGAGGGACAGGCAGACAGACTGAAAGACAGACAGAGTGACAGACAGACAGAGGGACAGACTGAAAGACAGACAGAGTGACAGGTACCAACCCAGAGGGAGAGCAGCAGGGGGAGGAAGGGCAGAGGAGGGTTCCATGGTTAGGGTGGAGGTGACATTAAATGTTCTCCTGTCTTTCCCCAGGCCCTCTGGCTCTGACAGGTCCCAAGCACAGGATGAAGGGAAGGAAGGAGAGGAATGGCAGGGAAACAAAGATGACAGATGCAGAGGTGAAAAATACAGCATGTATGAATGAAAACCCTAACAGACATGAAAACAGCTAGGATGAAAGAATACATGATGTCATGAGAATTGACCAGGATAGAAATAAATACCTGTTAGAAACCATCACAAGTACCGATCTAAAGCCCAAGTACTAATAGATATGAATTTATAACAAAGTTTAAAATGACAGATGGTAGTGGAAGCAGAAGAGGGTCTGGTTGTCCAGAGGCGACCATGCAACCTTTTCTAAACTTACCAACAGATAAAGTACCTTTGGGTTTGGGTGGGACAGGACCTAGGAATCCAATGTTGTCATAGAAGTTATGAATGGCACTGGGATTAAAGTGTGGTCCTGCAACAAACCGAAACAAGGGATTGCAATAAATGACAGAGACTGCACCAAAGCCACCCTAAGCTAAATTGAAATAGTGAGCATCAGTATAGCATATGAACATACATACACCAGTCACACATATAACCCAAGTAAAACACTGCAGTCAAACACCTTAAGTTTTGGCCTAAATCACAAAAACAAATAAACTTAGAAAACAAACCCATAACACTTTACTCCTAACATATTTGTCTGTTGGCTTCAGTAAGAGGCCATATTCATTTCTGAGCCACTTTTGTTTCTCCGTATTTCACCTGTGTGACTGTGCAAGCTGGTGTATTAATCCTGAGAACCGTGGAGAGCTGCCAGGGGGCCTATAAATCCCGTGTTACCAACTAGCAACAGGATGCAATTCAGGAAACAACTGGTGGTTAACATTACAATGGCAGCACCTTGACTGCGTGTGCCGAGGGGATGTGACCAGACTAGGCCTGGCAGATGCAGACCTAATGCTACTACTACAGCTGTACTGTACACTCCACAGGTCATTTCCCCCTCTCTGCCTCGCTCTGCTACGCAGTACGATCCCCATTACAGAATACACAAACACTACTAAACATGAAATGAGCACCAGGCTGAAGCTGAACCTTCCTTGCATTGCTAAAGACTGCATGTTGAAACACCACAGTACACCATAAACACACTGGACGTACGAGCACATGTATGCACACCACACACAGAGAGCTGGTGTTTCATTCATCACAACACTGACAAGCACATGTATGCACACCACACACAGAGAGCTGGTGTTTCATTCATCACAACACTGACAAGCACATGTATGCACACCACACACAGAGAGCTGGTGTTTCTTTCATCACAACGCTGACAAGCACACCCAGCAAACCAAATGAGCCTCCTACCTTTTGTTTGAAGGAGATCGATTTCTTTAGTTAAGCAGTCAATGTCAATCTGCAGTATCCTGTTGTTGCATCGCAACTGCTGCATTTCCTCAATCTGATAAGAGAGAATGAATCAGGTTCATATAAACCGCCATTTACAGACAGACAGGCAGCACTGTCTGCTGAAGAGACACAGTGGAGGAGTAGAGAGAGTGACAGCCTAGGCACAAGCTGTACAGTACTGACACACAACACAAGCCTAGCCTATATTACGTCAATGGAGGTGCAGGGAGCCAAGTGGGCTAACACCGCAGAAGGAGAGTTCTCTCCAGATCTCTCTGGCCTAGTGAATACACAGAATACACAACTCAAGAGCTACTGAGCTGAAGTCCAGTCTTTTAACTTGACCTTCCATGTCCCCTTTTTCCTCTCCTGACTAACACACTGATAGCTGACAAAAACCGAAAACTCAAAGCACCACTTGATTTTGCATTCTGATATATTTCAACAAACTCACAGCCGCACACTTAATGTAAACATGACGTTGGGTGAAAACATGGAAGTGTGTGTGCGTTTTTTGCCCCAAAGAATCACGGATTCCTTAGAAACATACAGTAAATACACTATGTGACTTAGGAGTGAGTTATGAAGTCAAAACTGCCATGGATCTGCTAAGACTGAGCAATATCTCAAACATGCCGTACCCATTTGAAGTCATTTCTTACCAAGTCGAATATATGAAGATAATATGCAGTTAAATCTGTAGTAAACAAAAGTGACCAAACTAAACGCATGAATACAGCACAGGAGGATGCTGAGGGGAGGACGGCTCATAATAATGGACGGAACTGAGCCAATGGAATGGAATTAAACACCTGGGAACCATGTGTTTGATGTTTTTGATTCCACTGATTCCGCTCCAGTCCTTACCACAAGCCCGTCCTCACCAATTAAAGTGCCACCAACCTCCTGTGACAGTAGCTAGGAGAGTAGTGTCTGTGGGGACTTACCGAGGGGATTTGGGACTGGGAGTTGGATCGTTCTAGCCGTCTCCTGGTCAGATCGTTCTCCATCTCGTTGACTTCCTCTTTTAGCTTTTCCAGCTTCTTCTTCTTCAGCTCCAGCTCATGCCACAGCCGGTCCATGCGGGCCTTCTGGTGAACCAACAGGGCTACAAGATACATAGTACACATTAACACAACAAAACTGACATGGGGGCAGACTGATGGATTAGACCAGTGCTCTCCAACCCTGTTCCTTGGAGAGCTACCCTGCTGTAGGTTTTAACTCCAACCCTGTTCCTGGAGAGCTACCCTCCTGTAGGTTTTAACTCCAACCCTGTAGGTCTTCCTAGGTTTTAACTCCAACCCTGTTCCTTGGAGAGCTAACCCAACCCTGTTCCTGGAGAGCTACCCTCCTGTAGGTTTTAACTCCAACCCTGTTCCTGGAGATCTACCCTCCTGTAGGTTTTAACTCCAACCCTGTTCCTGGAGAGCTACCCTCCTGTTCCTGGAGAGCTACCCTCCTGTAGGTTTTAACTCTAACCCTGTTCCTGGAGAGCTACCCTCCTGTAGGTTTTAACTCCAACCCTGTTCCTGGAGATCTACCCTCCTGTAGGTTTTTAACTCTAACCCTGTTCCTGGAGAGCTACCCTCCTGTAGGTTTTAACTCCAACCCTGTTCCTGGAGAGCTATCCTCCTGTAGGTTTTAACTCCAACCCTGTTCCTGGAGAGCTACCCTCCTGTAGGTTTTAACTCCAACCCTGTTCCTGGAGAGCTACCCTCCTGTAGGTTTTAACTCCAACCCTGTTCCTTGGAGATCTACCCTCCTGTAGGTTTTAACTCTAACCCTGTTCCTGGAGTGCTACCCTCCTGTAGGTTTTAACTCCAACCCTGTTCCTGGAGAGCTACCCTCCTGTAGGTTTTAACTCCAACCCTGTTCCTGGAGATCTACCCTCCTGTAGGTTTTAACTCTAACCCTGTTCCTGGAGAGCTACCCTCCTGTAGGTTTTAACTCCAACCCTGTTCCTGGAGAGCTACCCTCCTGTAGGTTTTAACTCCAACCCTGTTCCTGGAGATCTACCCTCTTGTAGGTTTGAACTCCAACCCTGTTCCTTGGAGAGCTGCCCTCCTGTAGGTTTTAACAAGATTAATAGACTGGAACAGTTTCAGGACAGAACTACATACATCTAAAAATGGCACACATAGCCTACATATCAATACATACACACAAAATATGGCGTTGTGCCATGAGGTGTTGTTTTGTCAGTTTTTTTTAAAACCAGGTTTGCTGTTTATTTCAGCAATATGAGGTGGAAGGGAGTTTCATGCAATAATGGCTCTATATAATACTGTACACTTTCTAGAATTTTTTCAGGATTTTTGAGACTATGAAAAGACCCGGGTGGCATGTCTGGTGGGATAAGTGTGTGGGTGTCAGAGCTGTGTGTAAGTTGACTAAGCAAACAGCTTGGAATTTTCAACACGTGAATGTTTCTTATGAAAAGAAGTGATGCAGTCAGAATCTCCTTAACTCTTAGCCAAGAAAGACTGGCATGCATAGTATTTACAGTGACTTCGGAAAGTATTCAGACCCCTTGACCTTTTCCACATTATGTTACGTTACAGCCTTATTCTAAAATATTCAGACCCTTTGCTATGCGACTCGAAATTGAGCTCAGGTGCATCCTGTTTCCATTTATAATTCTTGAGATGTTTCTACAACTTGATTGGAGTCCACCTGTGGTAAATTCAATTGAGTGGACATGATTTGGAAAGGCACACACCTGTGTATATAAGGTCCCACAGTTGACAGTGGATGTCAGAGCGAAAACCAACCCATGAGGTCGAAGGAATGTCCGTAGAGCTCCAAGACAGGATTGTCGAGGCACAGATCAGGGAAGAGTACCAAAGCACTTCCGCAGCATTGACGGTCCCCAAAAACAGTGGCCTCCATCATTCTTAAATGAAAGACTCTTCCTAGACGCCAAACTGAGCAATCGGGGGAGAAGGGCCTCGGTCAGGGAGGTGACTATGAACCTGATGGTCACTCTATTAGAGCACTAGACCTTCGCTGTGGAGATGGGAGAAACTTCCAGAAGGACAACAATCTCTGCAGTACTCCACCAATCATGCCTTTATGTTAGAGTGGCCAGACAGATGCCACTCCTCAGTAAAAGGAACATGACAGCCCGCTTGGAGTTTTCCAAAAAGCTCCTAAAGACTCTCAGACCATGAGAAACAAGATTCTCTGGTCTGATGAAACCAATATTGAACTCTTTGGCCTGAATGCCAAGTGTCACATCTGGTGAAACCTGGCACCATCCCTACGGTGAAGCATGGTGGTGGCTGCACCATACTGTGGGGATGTTTGTCAGAGGCAGGGACTGGGAGACTAGTCATGATCGAGGGAAAGATGAATGGAGCAAACTACAAAGAGATCCTTGATAAAAAACTGCTCCAGAGCGCTCAGGACCTCAGACTGGGGTGAAGGTTCACCTTCCAACAGGACAATGACCCTAAGCACATAGCCAAGACAATGCAAGAGTGGCTTAGGTACAAGTTTCTGAATGTCTTTGAGTGGCCCAGCCAGAGCCCGTACTTGAACCCGATCGAACATCTCTGGGGAGACCTGAAAATGTCTGTGTTGTTTGATGAGGAAACAACTAACAATTTAATACATTTTAGAATAAGGCTGTAACATAACACAATTTGGAAAAAGTCAAGGGGTCTGAATACTTTCCAAATGCACTGTGTATTAGCCCACTAATTAAAATGAAGAGCAATGTCATGTTTTGTCATTGGTTATCATGTCTTGTCTCTGTGCTTCCCTTCTATTCGTTTCCCTCTGCTGGTCTTATTAGGTTCTTTCCCTCTTTCTATCCCTCTCTTCCCCTCCCTCTCTCCCTCTCTCGCTCTCTCTCTCTATCGTTCCGTTCCTGCTCCCAGCTGTTCCTCATTCTCCTAACTACCTCATTTACTCTTTTCACACCGGTCCCCTATTTTGCCCTCTGATTAGAGCCCCTATTTCTCCCTCTGTTTTCCGCTTCTGTCCTTGTCGGATCCTTGTATGATGTTCGCTGTTCTGTGTCCTTGTCTCGCCCTGTCGTGTTTTACCTTCTTCAGATGCTGCGTGTGAGCAGGTGTCTAGGTCTGCTACGGTCGGTGCCTTCCCGAAGCAACCTGCAGTCTATGGTCGAGTCTCCAGTCAGTCCTCTCTACTGACGAGTGGATTTCAGTTTTCCTGTTTTGTTTTCACCTTGATATATCCAGGATTATCACTTTTGTCAAATACTGGAATAAAGACTCTATTTTCGTTAAGTCGCTTTTGGGTCCTCATTCACCTGCATAACAAGATGTGCCGCTCTGTTCTGGGCAAGCTGCAGCTTAACTAGGTCTTTCTTAGCAGCACTTGACCACATGGCTGGACAATAATCAAGATAAGACAAAACTAGAGCCTGCAGGACTAGCTTCGTGGAGTGTTGTGTAAACAAGCTGAACATCTCTTTATTACGGACAGACCTCTCCCCATCTTTACAACCATTGAATCCATATGTTTTGACCATGACAGTTTACAATCTAAGGTAACACCAAGTAATTTAGTCTCCTCAACTTGTTCAACAGCCACACCGTTCATTAACAGATGTAGCTGAGGTCTACCGCTTAGGGAATGATTTGTACCTAATACAATGCTCTTAGTTTTAGAGATGTTCAGGACCAGTTTATTACTGGCCAACCATTCCAAAATGGACTACAACTCCTTAAGAGTTTCAGTAACTTAATTAGCTGTGGTTGCTGACACGTACAATCATTGGTAAAAAATAGAAAAAAAGTAAAGGTGCCTAGAAAACTACCCTGGGGTACACCACACCCTATTGGTTTGACATTAGAGAAGCTTCCATTAAAGAAAACCCTCTGTTCTATTAGATAGATTGCTCTGAATCCACAATATGGCAGAGGTTGAAAAGCCATAAAACATATGTTTTCTCAGGTTACGGTCAATAGTATCAAAGGCTGAACTGAAATCTAACAGCACAGCTCCCACAATCTTTTTATTATCAATTTCTTTCAACCAATCATCAGTCATTTGTGTCAGTGTTGAGTTTTCACGCCAACCCCAGTTGTAACTAACCTAATTCAGCTTATTAACCAGCTAATTAATATAATTAGGTGTGCTAGATTAGGGTTGGAGTGAAAACCTACAGGACGGTAGCTCTACAGGAACAGGGCTGGAGAGCCCTGGCTTAGACAATCTCTGAGAGCTGAAGGGCCAGGTTGACAACCAAATTTACAGTACAGGCTTACCGCTATAGCTAAATGCATTTCCCCTTTCGGAAATATCCGGTACGTGCAGTGAGCTGAGTAAGAATCATACATTGAGTAAAAATCATACAGTTCCATAATTGTTCTTCATTTCATGGCCTACTTCAGAAAGGGCTTTTGGGGGAGTCAACATTGATCCTGGGAAAACGTTGCTTATAACGCATCATAAGAAGTGTTATATCGTCTTATTACGCATTCATAAAATGCTATATGCTATGCGGAAATTAGCTGTCCCTGCTTTTCTAATTGTAACATACAGTGACAGTCTAGGCCTACATGTCATAAACCTTTCACCTCAACAACTACTACCCCCCCATGCACAGAAATAACAAAGTAAAGAACAATACCAGGCCAAGCCAAACTGGGAATGTCATGTGAGCCAGAGAGGAATGCATGGAGAGGGCTGCCTGCAGTGAAAGATAAGGGGCAGAAGACCTAGGCTCAGGGCCATGGAGAGAGAAGAGAAGCCCCACAGTAGTCACAGCAGCATGAGTGAGCGCCTAGCAAGACCCACAGGCACTGACTCGCACGTAATCCAGTCAAAAGTCCAAAAAAGGAAACACTGCGCTCCAACACATTTGACTCACACTGCCGCAGTCAAAGGGCTGTCAGTGTAAATCCAGCATTATTGCAGTCGACTCATGCTGCAATCACACCCCTCTCCATGCGAGTCACCTTTAAGAATGTATCTATCTACTCCCTCAAATCAGGCTTAGATGAAGCAGGGTTTTAAGACCGATAGCTATTTAATGAGACCAGCGTCTACACAATTTGGATTTAAAAATGCATTAGTGTCATCATATGGAAATCCAAGTTAAAACAAGGTATAAACGATAAGCAATAGTCAAATTACTTTCTTGGCAGAATGCAGTGGAAAAAGCATTTACTACTGGTGGACAAAAGTGTATACTATTCCTTATTGTTATGAGGGCAAGTTACTCTCTTCAAAATTCCTGAAGCCTCTTTCAACCATTATACTTTGTAAGTGGATGTTATATCTCTTTGGCCACTTGACTTTTGTTGCACAACTTTATCTGCATGTGACTGAGGGATACTGTTGTTCAGCCTAAGAATTGCACAATGAACTGTATCCTGGTGTGTTTATATAATTCTATAGACTGTGAACGTCGACAATGCAAAGCAACTAACAGATGAAAAAGTTTAGGAACCCTAATCTGGTCTCACCTTGTGTGTATGCTGCGTCATCTGAGCCCATGCTGAGTCTGCGTGGCTCGCTGGGCCTCTCCCTGTGTACAGACAGTGGGTCTGAGAGATGATGTGGGTCAGGCTCCACAAAATGGTGGTCCGAGGGGAGGCTGAGGAGGTTGGTAGCCTCAAAGGTGGGGGACACGACGCCGGGGGACACCGCTGGGGGCTTGTTGGGGGACACGGTGATTTTGAAAGTGTACTTGGTGTTGGGCTGGGTGACCACCACTCGGGGCGAGGTGGCTGTGCCTGCCCCTCCCATAGACGCGCGGGACTTGGGTGGGTGGTGGTGGATGTAGGCGGGGCCCATGCTCACCTGGCCCCCCATATTGCGGGGCCCCTGGGACCCGTGCGGAGGTGGTTGAGCAGAGATGTAGACGGTTGGAGGGTTTCTGCCCCCACCGTCATCGTTATTAGCAGTAATGTAAAACTTGGGCTGGGAGCGAGAGCCGGATGAGGCCATGTTGGCCTCTTCAGAGGGGGTGGTAGCAGCAACAGTGGGCGGGCTGGCAGAGATGTAAACAGTGGGCTGGCTGCGGCTCAGACCTGGGCCTCCGATGGACAGGGGGGTGGTGGTTGGGCCAGGTGCTGTCCCGACAGAGGAGGAGGATGAGGGGCAGGAGGAGGAGGTGGAGGAGTTGGAGCGGGGGCCACTGCTGGTGCGCAGCACGGCCGTGGTCGTGGTGGAGTTGCTCCTCTGAGGAGATTCAAGTTTGATCTCTATCTGGTTCTTGCGCGGTCCGGTGGAGATGTTCTGGATGTTGTACTGGCTGAAGGAGGACATGCCTAAGGGCATGCCAGAGGAGGAGGCACCAGAAGAGGAGCCCTGACCTCCAGAGGGGGCCTGGAGGATAGAGGAGGGGGCCTGTGGGTTGGTGGGGGAGCTGATGGGCATGTAGACATGGGAGGTCTGGTGGCCCTGTGACTGGTGCTGTGAGGTATGTGAGGAGCCGTGCTGGTGCTGCTGGGAGGAAGGGCCTGTCCAGGAGCCAGGCAGTGAGGTGGGATGGGAGATCTGGTAGATCTGCTGCTGGGGTTGGGAGGTGGGGCTGTACTGGGCCCTTCCTGCCTGCTGCTGAAGCTGCTGCTGGCTTTGCCGGGTTGTACCGCTGGGCTGGGTCACGTAAGGCCTTATGTAGATAGAGTTACCCTGTGGACTGCTCAAGCCGGACTGTGTATGGGGCCCGCCGTGTATGTGCAAAGAGGTGGGGGTGTTGCGACCCGTCTGGATGTTGGGGGCCAGGGTGACGGTGATGGGGTTGAAGCGGGGCATCTGCTGGCCATGTTGGCCCATGGATTGTCCTTTCCCCCCCAGCTGGTAGAGTCCCAGGTGCTGGGGCGGCTGGGTCTTGCGCGTGGGCTCCATCACGCCAAATACATTGAGGCTGGCGGGCACCTGCACCGGGGCTGACTGGGGCTCCTGCTGGAAGAAGTCACTATTCGGGGGCTGTCCTGTCTGTAGGGGCCCGTCACTCAGGCTAAGACTGTGGGACAGTGTCCTGCTGCCGTTCATCCTCAGGCCGTCCCTTCCCGGGGTCGCATGCACATTCTGAGACTGAGACTGCAGGCCCAGGTTCAGCTGGGTCATGGGATTCCGGAACCTGATGAAGCTGGGGTCGTCAGTGTAGTTGAGTTTGCCTCCTTTGCTGTACAAGTAGCCTGGGCTTACTTGAGACAGGTACTCACAACAGGCGTCCAAATTGTTGTTATTCTGAGGAAAATAGAAGGTTCAAATCAGTCATTTGTGATGAGAACTGGTGTTACAATATATATATATATATATTTGTAACTAATGGATTGAAAATGAGAAGACACCAGACTCACATGCAGAACACACTGGGAAACAACACCCTCTGGAACTTCAGGGAACTTCTGGCGCAGGTCGTGCAAAACCTGAATGTCAATCTGGTGGCTTCCCTGGGCCATTCGTGTATTGCCAGGTCAAGACTGCTCTGCTTGCTCCGTTCAGCACACTGACGATGCCTCAGTGGTGGCAGCACCTCAGCCACAGCTTGAGCATCTTCTGGAAAACAAACACAGAGATGCTAACTGAACACGCACACACACTGTTTCATACTCATACTCTCTTGTTCTAAACACAGCAAAGAGACAGCGTGTACTGTATGTGTACCAGTCTGTGTTCTGAAAGGATGTTAATAACAAGGTAGGCGTATGCGTGTTGCAGTGACAGGAAAGCAGGGAGCACATACGGGAAAGAGGAAGGGGGGATACCAGGTCAGTTATACAACTGAATGCCTTCAATTGAAATGTGTCTTCCGCATTTAACACAACCCCTCTGAATCAGAGAGGTGCGGGGGGCTGCCTTAACCGACATCCACGTCTTCGGCGCCCGGGGACATAGCTGCCTATTCAAACTTCATACTAGTGATAAACACCCGTCAGACATTTTAAAGTCGCCTATTCCATTATGGTGGTGAGCTTTCAAAACAATATTTCAGAAACCCTTGTAATATATGAAAGGCATTCATTTCACAGCCCTTCCCATCCCCAAAAGCCTCTTAATAAAACAGTAGGAAACCACCTTGGACTATTGAGGAAGCAAAGCCTTTCAAACCGGTCTTAACGTCAACATTCTATTATTAAGGACAGAGAAGACCCAAACAGTAGTCCCCAGTGTTGCAGCAATCTGCACATAATCATCAGTTAAGCCTCAAAGTCAATACCAGCACTACAGTGGAGCTTTGAGACAAGCAGAAACACTGCCTTACTTCTGATAGACCAGCCAGAGCACAGAGAAGCAAGGCCACAAAGTGTGATGCTGACCTTCAAGAGCACGGAATTGCTGATCAAGCTCTGTGACAATTTTGGCCTAAATTGAACTTCACGAGTTAAAAGCACATACTTGACCTAAATCGGACTTTACAATGAGTGAGGATGAGTATTCAAGTGAAAAACGGAATCAAAGAGAAGATGCTCCACTATGACAAACCATCAAAGCGTCAATACAGGACTAAGATTGAATCGTACAACACCGGCTCCGACACTCGTCGGATGTGGCAGGGCTTTTACGGACTACAAAGGGAAGCACAGCCGCGAGCTGCCCAGTGACACAAGCCTACCAGAAGACGTAAATTACTACTATGCTCGCTTCGAGGCAAGCAACATTGAAGCATGCATGAGAGCACCAGCTGTTCCAGGCGACTGTGTGATCACCGATGTAAGACCTTTTAAGGTCAACATTCACAAAGCCACAGGGCCAGACGGATTACCAGGACGTATACTCCGAGGATGCACTGACCAACTGGCAAATGTCTTCACTGACATTTTCAACCTATCCCTGACCAAGTCTGTAATACCAACATGTTTCAAGCAGACCACCATAGTCCCTGTGCCCAAGAACATCAAGGTAACCTGTCTAAATGACTATCGACCCGTAGCACTCACGTCTGTAGCCATTAAGTGCTTTGAAAGGCTGGTCATGGCTCACATCAACACCATTATCCCAGAAACCCTAGACCCACTCCAATTTGCATACCACTCCAACAGATCTACAGATGATGCAATCTCTATTGCACTCCACACTGCCCTTTCCCACCTGGACAAAAGGAACACCTACGTGAGAATGCTATTCATTGACTACAGCTCAGCATTCAACACCATAGTGCCCTCAAAGCTCATCACTCATCACACAAACACCTCCCTCTGCAACTGGATCCTGGACTTCCTGACGGGCCGCCCCCAGGTGGTAAGGGTAGGTAACAACACATCTGCCATGCTGATCGTCAACACGGGGGCCCCTCAGGGGAGCGTGCCCAGTACACTCCTGTACTCCCTGTTCACCCATGACTGCATAGCCAAGCACGACTCCAACACCATCATTGCCAAAGACTGCAGCGACCCTAGTCATAGACTGTTCTCTCAGCTACCGCACGGCAAGAGGTACCGGAGCGCCAAGTCTAGATCCAAAAGGCTCTTAACAGCTTCTACCCCCAAGTCGTAAGACTCCTGAACAGCTAATCAAATGGCCACCCAGACTATTTGCATAGACCCCCCCCCCCTTCCCCACCACCCCCATGTTTACACTGCTGCTACTCTCTGTTTATTATCTCTGCATAGTCACTTTACCTGTACCTACATATTACCTCAATTACCTTGACTATCCTGTGCCCCCGTACATTAACTCTGATATTTTATTGTTGCTCTTTAATTATTCGTTATTTTCCTATTTTATTTCTTAACTCTTTTTATATATTTTTTTTTACTTCAGTTTGTTTTAGTAAATACTTTCTCAACACTTATTCTTATTAAAACTGCATTGTTGGTTACGGGCTTTTAAGTAAGCCTTTCACTGTAAAGTCTACCTACACCTGTTGTATTCGGCGTATGTATTTTATTTGATATGTTCACAGTGTTTAAGTCGCTCACTGAGCCCAATTCCACGAGGTAGTAGAGGCCGCCATCACAGCCGAAACAGAGACGGCGGAGGTTCATCTCTCATGACAGAATATAAGTTATTTTGACAAGAAACAACCCCATCACCTGGCAAAATGCAAACCTCTATCGATAGCTTGAAGGTTACTCTAGAGCAAAATAATAAACTGTTGACCCATATTGAAAATAAAAATGAGGAACATGACGAAAAGCTAATACAACAAGACCAAGCTATTAACTACCTGATGGGCCCGGGAAAGGAATTGCAAAAGAAGGGAGTCTTTTCACTTCGTAATAATATTCACATTTTTGGGGTCTAAACCAATGCAGAAAGGGGGCATAAAATGTCTACATTTGTGGACAAGATGCTGAGGTATGTCTTGGAAATCGATGCTTCAACACCTTTGGTCATAGAAAGGGCCCACAAAACGGCACCTACAGCCCAGAGTAGGCCCGGAGTGAAGGACACACCTGCAGCCCAGAGTAGGCCCGGAGTGAAGGACACACAGAGGCTCAGCGCTATCATCGTGCTCCTTCTCAACTTCGAAACGAAATAGGAGATAATTTAGCTGTCGAGAACCAGGTGAGAATTATTCTACAAGGACAAGCGTATATCTATCTTCAATGACTATTCTTCAGAGCTGTTAGGGAAGAGAAAAGATTATGATGGGATCAACAGAGAATTAGCAGCCAAAAACATCATATACTCTCTGATGTACCCTGCGAAGCTGCGCATCACCCATGAGAGCAAGACCCACATCTTTGATTCTGTACCTGATGCCGAGTCCTTCCTGCGCTCCATTGGGATTGCACCACCTTCCAGACCCGAGGACTGGGTACAAAAAAAATAGCTGACTATGTGGCAAATTTTTGGGCCCAGAAGGAGTAAGAAACAAGACATTGTCCAGTCCACATTGATACCTGAAGCGAGCCCTTCTTAAGGACTGGAAACTACCTGGTTTTATGATCATAAATAACTGGGACCTTATTGTTGGACTAATTCATCAATCTTTGAGCTCCAGTTTGTCAGGATGATAAAAGGTAATGATTTAATCTGGAACAAACAGAAGAGCCTTCTTTCCTCATTCCCACTTTCTCTTTTAGTAGGCTGCAGAGTTAACATGATTCATTTTTAACATTGTTTTATGGCAATTACATATAGACTACCCAAGTGTAGGTTATTGAAAATATTTGCCTAAAAGGCTATGGGGCTATATTTCATAGTTTATAACGGAGTGCAGGGAATGCCTCATCCATGCGGGTTTGTTTATGGGCTCCTCCCCCTTTTTGTTTCATGTTTATTTTTGTGTTCATGCTTCTCTTTACAGGATAGGTTGCTGAAGTGAACTTATCAAGTGATAAATATTACATCAGATATACTATAGGCCAAAATGTCACTTAGTTTCCACAATTGTCCCGCTACTGGTCTTGTGAGGTACCCCCCTTGTTTAAAGAACACCACACCACCAAGATCTGCCAATCAGGAATGTGGCAGTTTTATGTGTTCTACTTTTAATTTCACTGTTCGGGCTCTCTTCGTTCTAGTGGAGACAAAATATTGAAACAGCTAAAAACAAATGGATTGTGACGTTGCCCTCCTTCAGGAGACCCACTTATCAGACGAGGTGCAGACAAAGCTTAAATGGGAATGGGTAGGTCAGACTCCTCAAAAGAAATGGTGTTTGTATACTGCTTAATAAGAGGTTGTCTTTTACATCAAAAAATAAGGTAACGGATTCAGAGGGTAGGTTTGTTATTATTGAATTACTATTATTTAGCATACATTTTACTTTAGCTAATTTGTATGCACCAAATGATGATTCCCCACAATTTATGAATAGATGTTTCTTAGTGATTGCTGAGCATTCAAATACACATTGTGCATTTGGAGGTGACTTTAATTGCACATTATCTACACATTTGGGCAAGTCACAACCAGGTGGTCCCATATTAAAAATATCTAGAGCGGTTCAATTTCCCTTTGAAGAACAGGGCTTTATTGATATTTTGAGGAAGTTAAACCCAGCAACAAAATATTGTACACTACCGTTCAAAAGTTTGGGGTCACTTAGAAATGTCCTTGTTTTTTAAAAGAAAAGCTATTTTTTTGTCCATTAAAATAACATCAAATTGATCAGAAATACAGTGTAGACACCGTTAATGTTGTAATTGACTATTGTAGCTGGAAACTGAAGATTTTGGGGGGAATATCTACATAGGTGTACAGAGGCCCATCATCAGCAACCATCACTCCTGTGTTCCAATGGCACATTGTGTTAGCTAATCCAAGTTTATCATTTTAAAAGGCTAATTGATAATTAGAAAACCATTTTGCAATTATGTTAGCACATCTGAAAACTGTGTGAGATTTTCACGAGACTAGCACGGCGAATGTCTTTCGCACATGCCCCCACGCTCTTGATCTATTTCTAACCTCACTCTTTCAGAACTTCCTCTAGTGGGAGGCTCAGAATATGCCAGTGAAAACATTGTGACAGTAGCACACCCGTTCTCCATTCTGCTTCTAAACCTGCGCTGTAGGCCAGGAAAAGCCTACAGAGATCAATCCAATGTGGGTAGTGCTAAGTAGGAACATCCTGGATTCTCTCAGTTACAGGTCCCTTGATGGTAATCCAATCCATCAGATTAGACGTCGGGCCAAATTAAATCCAGAAGCGTCTTTAAGAATATTAAACTCAAAGTATGCTTCTCTGATAAGGGGTGTAAGACAGTGCAGATTCTAGGCCTTTTGTGCCAAGGAGATGACATAGCAAGTAGCAGTGCTGTCTTATCTAAGCTGTGAGCATGTGTAAATGTCATAACTGAGGAGATGTAAATCTGGATGATAAAACCATCCCACCAGAGCTGTTGATAACAGGGGGAGGGGCTACTGTCAGAAGAGGGAGCCCGCAGCAACAGGGCTCTAGTCCTAACAGGAACAGCCTGAGACTGCCTCAAACAAGACCGGCTGGGATACCTTCTGAAAACGGGCATATATTCAATTGGATGGTACAATGAAACTAGCTTGATTGTGACACACTATTGAAAATGTGCACTCACATGAGAAAAACATTTAAATAATGTTTCAAAGTGAGACACTTTAAATCAAACATAATAACAGAGGCTGGTACATAATGTTCTTTCATCCCAGGCACTCAAACCGTCAGTCAATGACTTCTTTTGTCCTTTGCAATACAAGGAAATGGAATGTTTTGCAATCATACCACCAGACTGAAGAATACATTTCAGTGCGTCAAAAGAAAGGATCACACGCTAGTGCTGAGTGGTTAGTGCTTTTTGAGTTCGGTTCAGTTTGTTTGATTTTTCTATTTTTTATCCCGGTTTTCCCTTTCAAACATGAAATGCATTATGAAATAAGGACATAAAAATGATTTTAGAGCTTCTCTCAGCCTTCTTCCTGACAATGACAGCGGGTTGAATGCTGTAACAACACAGAATAATATGTATAACAATTCATAAAGGTAGTGAATGCCCATTACCGCTTATCACTTATTAACCATAATGTATTCACATTTCTTGACTTTAAGAAAATACTTCTGTTGTGTATATAAATTCCTTTTTATTTGATTAATTTTTTATTTTTTTTATTCCCACTGTCACGCCCTGACCATAGAGAGCCCTCGGGGTTCTCTATGGTGTTGTAGGTCAGGGTGTGACTAGGGAGGTGTTCTAGTTTTCCTATATCTATGTTTGTTTTTTGTATGGTTCCCAATTAGAGGCAGCTGATTGTCATTGTCTCTAATTGGGGATCATACTTAAGTTCTCCATTGTTCCCACCTGGGTTGTGGGAAATTGTTTTGTGTATGTAGCACCACTGTTGTCACGGTTTGTTTATTGTTTTGTTTGGAAGTTTCGCTTTATTAAAAGATGTGGAACTTTAATCCCACTGCGCCTTGGTCTGTCTCTCATAACAGCCGTGACACCCTCATACTACCAACTGGGGTTATTTTGACCTATTTTTTTTATTATAGCCCAAAGGTTTATACAAATCCTCACATTTTTCATGACTTTGTGAATAAACTTGTTCTTAATATATCTAAATCACTGTTTAGTGCAGAGGTCGACCGATTAATCGGAATGGCCAATTAATTAGGGCCGATTTCAAGTTTTCATTACAATCGTTTTTGTTTTTATTTTTTTTAGACCTTTATTTAATCTTTATTTAACTTGGCAAGTCAGTTAAGAACACATTCTTATTTTCAATGACGGCCTAGGAACAGTGGGTTAACTGCCTCTTTCACCTTGTCAGCTCGGGGGATCCTCTCTTGCAACCTTACAGTTAACTAGTCCAACCCAATAACGACCTGCCTCTCTCTCGTTACACTCCACAAGGAGACTGCCTGTTACGCAAATGCAGTAAGCCAAGGTAAGTTGCTAGCTAGCATTAAACTTATCTTATGAAAAAAACAATCAATTATAATCACTAGTTAACTACACATGGTTGATGATATTACTAGATATTATCTAGCGTGTCCTGCGTTGCATATAATCTGACTGAGCATACAAGTATCTAAGTATCTGACTGAGCGGTGGTAGGCAGAAGCCGGCCCGTAAACATTAATTCAAACCGCACTCTCGTGCGTTTTGCCAGCAGCTCTTTGTTGTGCGTCAAGCATTGCGCTGTTTATGACTTCAAGCCTATCAACTCCCGAGATGAGGCTGGTGTAACCGAAGTGAAATGGCTGGCTAGTTAGCGCGCGCTACTCTCTCTGAGCCTTGGGATGGTTGTTTCCCTTGCTCTGCTTGGGTAACGCTGCTTCGATGTGGTGGCTGTTGTCGTTGTGTTACTGGTTCGAGCGAGGAGAGGGAGGGAAGCTATACTGTTACACTGGCAATACTAAGGTGACTATAAGAACATCCAATAGTCAACGGTTAATTCAATACAAATGGTATAGAGGGAAATAGTCCTATAATTCCTATAACAACTACAACCTAAAACTTCTTACCTGGGAATATTAAAGACTCATGTTAAAATGAACCACCAACTTTCATATGTTCTCATGTTCTGAGCAAGGAACTGAAACGTTAGCTTTCTTGCTGTTGTTGGTGTGTATTCTCATACTACAATAAAATTATGGTAAATCAGGTTTTTAGAACTTTTGTTGATTGTACTTTGGAAAAAAACTGCACATTATTTCAGGGAAACATTTGCAGGTAACTGCCGAAATAAAGGAAACACCAAAATAAAGTGTCTTAATAGGGCGTTGGGCCATCACGAGACAGAACAGCTTCAATGATCCTTGGCATAGATTCTACAAGTGTCTGGAACTCTATTATTTTATTTGCCCCACAAGTTCTGAGCTCAGCTCCAAATGATTTGAATTATGGAAAGCTGTTCCAAAGTATTCCCACTCGTAATAGAAAAATACTGTATATGTGATCATATAGAAAAGTACACAAGGTTTTTTCTCCTGCGGCTGAATCGAGTTGATGGTCACGGGCATATGGCTTACATCGTTTTCATGCTCATCAAACAACTCGTGCCCTGTGGATGTGGGCATTGTAATCCTATGTGGGCATTGTCATCCTATGGGGGAAAAGCCATGGTAGCCAAAACAATGGCCTACCCAGCATTTTATACATGACCCTAAGCATGATGTGATGTTAATTGCTTAAGCAGGAAGCACCTGCTTTCAATTCACTTTGTATCCCTCAAGTGTTGACCTGCCCAGCAGAAACAAACGGAAGAGAGCTGAGCACAGGCAAAATCCTAGAGGAAAACCTGGTTCAGTCTGCTTTCCAACAGCTCGACAATAATCTAAAACACAAGGTCATATATACAATGGAGTTGCTTACTAAGACGACATTGAATGTTCCTGAGTGACCTAGTTACAGTTTTGACTTAAATTGTCTTAAATCTATGGCAAGAATTGAAAACGGCTGTCTAGCAATGATGAACAACCAACTTATAATAATGGGCAACTTATAATAATGGGCAAACAATGTACAATCCAGGTGTGCAAAGCTCTTACAGACGTACATAGAAAGACTCACAGCTGTAATCGCTGCCAAAGGTGATTCTAACATGTACTGACTCAGGGGGGTTGAATACTTATGTAATCAAGAAATAAACTTAGCAAAAAGAAACGTTCTCTCACTGTCAACTGTGTTTATTTTCAGCAAACTTAACGTGTAAATATTTATATGAACATAACAAAATTCAACAACTGAGACATAAACTGAACAAGTTCCACAGACATGTGACTAACAGAAATGGAATAATGTGTCCCTGAACAAAGGGAGGGTCAAAATCAAAAGTAATAGTATCTGGTGTAGCCACCAGCTGCATTAAGTACTGTAGTGCATCTCCTGCTCATGGACTGCAACAGATTTGCCAGTTGCCGCACATTTCTGGGGGTAATGGCCTAGCTCTCACCCTCCGATCCAACAGGTCCCAGACGTGCTCAATGGGATTGACATCCGGGCTCTTCGCTGGCCAAGGCAGAACACTTACATTCCTGTCTTGCAGGAAATCACGCACAGAACGAGCAGTATGGCTGGTGGCATTGTCATGCTGGAGGGTCATGTCAGGAAGAGCATGCAAGAAGGGTACCACATGAGGGAGGAGGATGTCTTCCCTGTAACGCACAGCGTTGAGATTGCATGCAATGACAACAAGCTCAGTCCGATGATGCTGTGACACACCGCCCCAGACCATGACGGACACTCCACCTCCAAATCGATCCTGCTCCAGAGTACAGACCTCGTAACGCTCATTCCTTCGGCGCTAAAGGCGAATCCGGCCATCACCCCTGGAGAGACAAAACCGCGACTCGTCAGTGAAGAGCACTTTTTGCCAGTGTTGTCCGGTTCAGCGACTGTGGGTTTGTGCCCATAGGCGACGCTGTTGCCGGTAATGTATGGTGAAGTCCTGCCTTTCAACAGGCCTACAAGCCCTCAGTCCAGCCTCTCTCGGCCTATTGCGGACAGTCTGAGAACTGATGGAGGGATTGTGTATTCCTGGTGTAACTCGGGCAGTTGTTGTTGCCATCCTGTACCTGTCCCGCAGGTGTGATGTTCGGATGTACTGATCCTGTGCAGGTGTTGTCACACGTGGTCTGCCACTGTGAGGACAATCAGCTGTCCATCCTGTCTCCCTGTAGCGCTGTCTTAGGCTTCTCACAGTACGGACATTGCAATTTATTGCCCTGGCCATCATGCCTCCTTGCAGCATGCCTAAGGCACATTCCCGCAGATGAGCTGGGACCCTGGGCATGTTTCTATTGGGGTTTTTCAGAGTCAGTAGAAAGGCCTCTTTAGTGTCCTAAGTTTTCATTACTGTGACCTTAATTGCCTACCGTTTGTAAGATGTTAGTGTTTTAACGACCGTTCCACAGGTGCATGTTCATTAATTGTTTATGGTTCATTGAACAAGCATGGGAAACAGTTTTTAAACCCTTTACAATGAAGATCTGTGAAGTTATTTGGATTTTTACGAATTATCTTTGAAAGACAGGGTCCTGAAAAGGGGACGTTTATTTTTTTTCTGAGTTTATTTGACATGTCATCTGTAATCCATGGCTCATATGGGCCCTGAAAGGAGACCTGTGGAACCAATGGAGATAAAAAAAAAACAAAGCTCCTGTTGCTGAGCTGTTATTCCCAGTGCCAGAGCTCTTACCTGCAGCTCCAGGCTAATTTCTGGAGGTAACAGCCCCTGCCACGCTCTGTCAATGGACTGATTCACTCGGTAGGAATGGGTGCAGCTTAAATGTCCACATCAATTAAAGAAAAAATTTAATGTGAATTAACGATCAACGCACGGGAGCCTTTGGTAGAGAGATTTTAACTAATTTCCAAACAAACAAATACTTAATCTAGGCCTGCATGTTCATATGGATATGATGATGAATGCAACTTTGTTACACTTACACAACCCGCAGCGTGTTACTTTCCTAATTTAGTGTGTAGCTGCATTAGGTAAAGTTTACAGCTTCTATAAATGAGAGCCCGGAGGGTTGCAGTTCCAAGGTAACCCTATCTGTGGGGATCAAATATCATTATATATGGCCATTGGCCAGCAGATTTTCCTCTGATTGATAGAAAATAGAGGCCAATTACACAGGCAGCCAGGCAGCATTTTCCTCCTCCAGTCCCAGTGCCTAACACGCCTTTCAACACCAACAGCCCCTTGGGTTAAACCAGCTGGTACATCTTCTGGCTATGCAATCAATACACCAGGGCCGTTACCACGGTGAAAACCATAAAATCCCACAGTCTTCAATCAGAGCAGTCCTCTGCAGCATCAGGCACCAGGCAGCCACACTGTGTGGAATGTCTAACTGCCTCGCAAATGTAAACAAATAAAGGGTCTAATTGGCAGTGGATGCTCCGAGGCCTGCTGGCAGGCACCCCAATCATCCAGCATGGCCGTGCTTATGCTGGAGTGTGTACACACACACACACGCACGCTACTGTGCAAACACACATCTTCTGTGGGTCAAGGTAACATTCACTTCAACATTTTGGGCCAGGCAGGTCTAATGTACATTTTCTCATGTTTCCTGGCCCAAGCAAGTCTTTTCTTCTTATTGGTGTCTTTAAGTAGTGGTTTCTTTGCAGAAATTCCACCATAAAGGCCAGACTCACGCAGTCTCCACTGAAAAGTGGATGTTGAGATGTGTCTGTTACTTGAAATGTGTGAAGTGCAATCTGAGGTGCAGTTAATTGCCGATTTCTGAGGCTGGTAACTGTAATGAACAGCAGAGGTAACTCTGGGTCTTCCTTTCCTGTGGTGGTCCTCATGAGAGACAGTTTCATCATAGCGCTTGATGGTTTTTGCGAATGCACTTGAGAAACTTCAAAGTTCTAGACATGTTCTGGATTGACTGACCATGTCTTAAAGTAATGATGGACTGTCATTTCTCTTTGCTTATTTAAACTGTTCTTGCCATAATATGGATTGGTCTTTTACCAAATAGGACTATTTTCTGTATACCACCTGTACCTTGTCACAACACAACTGATTGGCTTAAACGCATTAACTTCTTGAGTGTAGGGGGCAGTATTTTTGTTTTTTTGGGTAAAAAACATACCCATTTGAAACTGGGTACCCAAATATTTCAGGCTCAGAAACTAGAATATGCATATAATTGTCAGATTAAGATAGAAAACACTCGAAAGTTTCCAAAACGGTCAAAACAGAATTGATATTGCAGGCGAAAACCTGAGGAAAATCCAACAAGGAAATGCTGTTTTTCCTGAAAGCTCTCTGTTCCATTGGATGCCTTGCCTCCGTTTAAAGGGATATCAACCAGATTCCTTTTCCTATGGTTTCCTCAAGCTGTGAACAGTCTTTAGACATAGTTTCAGGCTTTTATTTTGAAAAAATGAACGAGAAAGAACTCATTGCGTCAGTGGATGGCTGGGTGCCAGCAGAGTTTTTCATGCGCAACGGCCCTTTTCTCTCTCTCACCTATGGAAGAAGCTATATTCCGGTTGACATATTATCGATTATATATTGTAAAATCAACCTGACGATTTATTATAAAAAACATTTTACATCTTTCTACGCACTTTACGGATACTATTTGGAATTTTCGTCTGCGATGTGGTGACCGCTCGAGCCTGTGGATTTCTGAACATAACGCGCCAAACAAATGGAGGTATTTTGGATCTAAAAATAATCTGTGCAAACATCCGAAGATCATCAAAGGTAAGCGATTTAATTTATTGCTTTTCTGACTTTCGTGACCAATCTGCTAGCTGCTAGCTGTTTGTAATATTTTGTCTCCCGAGAGAGGTGTTCTTACATAAATGCTTGTTATGCTTTCGCCGAATAGCTTTATTGAAATCTGACACGCCAGGTGGATTAACAACAAGATAAACTGTGTTTTGCTATATTGCACTTGTGATTTCATGAAAATTAAATATTTTTAGTAATTTAATTTGAATTTGGCGCGCTGCAAGGATGTTGGAGGATGTTGATGAAAATGATCCCGCTAACGGGATGGTGCGTCAAGAAGTTAAGGGAAGAAATTCCACAAATGAACTTTTAACAAGGCACACCGGTTAATTTAAATGCATTCCAGGTGACTACCTCATGAAGCTGGTTGAGAGAATGCCAAGAGTGTGCAAAGCTTTCATCAAGGCAAAGGGTGGCTATTTTGAAGAATCTGGGCTGGTTTTGACACCTTCACACTCATACATTAGGGAGGAGAGGAATCTCCCTCCTGCTCTTCAGTATCAACCAAAGTAAGGCCTTTGTCCCCCAGAATCCTTTTGCCGCCAAAACTATAACACAACTATAACACAACAAATATTTCTAAGATGGGAATGTTAGAAATGGTCAGTGGGGATCTAAAGAATAATCATACCATATTGCTTGTCATTTTGTGATGTTATTAAAAAATGTATGAACCAAATACTGTAACTTAGGAAGGAAACCCCCTTTGGCTGTCATCCAATACATTGTGAATACAATATGTAGAACAATTAAACTATTTTTGTTAAGATAAGAATGTGAGTTTGGTTTTCTAATGAGATAATGGTTTTTCATGTCCTTTGCACATGAACTTCTCTGCGCACGGAACCCGCTAGCGGGCTGAAATTCCACAACATACGGTGATCGCTACATAAATAGTCATATTAAACATTCATGAAAATACAAGTGTCTCACATGTATCAAAATCCAACTGTGTTGTCAGATTTTTAAAAGGATTTACTGCGAAAGGATACGATGCGATTATCTGAGCATAGAGCCCCATAAAAAATATATATATTTTAAACAGCACAGGCGTAACATAATCACAATCTGCATTAAAATAAATCGTTTACCTTTGACGATCTTCATCTGTTTGCAATTCCAATGCTCATTGTTACACAATGAATGATCTTTTGTTTGATAAAATCCGTTTTTATAGCCTAACACGAAACATTTTGTGAACCGCGTGTCGTGAATTCCATCTCAATCCATTTTCGATGACAAGTTCCAAGTAAATAACCCACACAGAACGTGACTTTTCCAGTCATGTTTGGTTTCACTGCAATCAACTGGTTTGTTTGTAACACAATCAAACGCGATGGGCCATTTCGCGGGACGTATTGACTGAAAGAAACCGATTTGAAGACAATAAGTCATGACATCATTGTGCACCAATGATTTGCCCGCTGTTTCGTTGATTGACTGTTTTTTAACCCAATGACCACTGATCGTCTTGAAATCTATCTGGGTAGATAGCCAACGAGCTGAGCTAAACGGCAATACGCCATGTTTATGTGTTGCAAGACCAACCCATGTAGTGAGCTTCAGCATAAAGTGAGTCATTCGCTATTGAAGTTTCATACCGGAAGAAGCTACGCATATTACGCACTGCAGTGTTTGGTGAATGCGCAGATTCAGCTGTTTATATATCAATCATTATGGCGACTAAGTCAGCGAAAGCTAAATCTAAGTTAGCTAGTAAATAAATAATTTAACAAAACATGTGTAGTGCTGAATCATAAGTAAAGCTGGGGTTCTTGCTGATCCAAGGAGTATGCGATGTTCAGAATGAGACTGATATGAGGTAATGATTAATATGTGACTGTTATTGATATATAACTTGTATATCTTCTAGAGTTTCATTCGGGAGATGGTAACTTGTTAAACAACTTCTAAAGTGGGGCCCCAAATCCTAATGAGTTAATTGTTACATTATTCATGTAATTGGGTAACAATTAAACATAGTTAGTTGATTCGATAAATAACAGTCATCACATTAATGAAAGTTACGTCACGAGACAGCCATGATGGAAACCGCTCATCTTAAAGAGTGGTGTACCTCAGATTAGAGCCATGGTGGAAACAAACTGAAGCCAGGCCTACCGAGGGGACTAGTTCTCCCTCTCTCTAACACACACATTCTCATATTCACCCACACACACACGCATGGGTGACACAGACATAAGGGTGACACACACGCACGCGTGACTAGGGCTGTGACGGTCATGGAATGTTGGATAATGGTAATTTTCCAGCCAAATGACCGCGGTCACAGTAATAAGCATTTTAATAGCAATAGACGCATGTGCTGCCATCACAATTCCAGGAACTTTCAATAAATTACCTGGTTTTCCCTAAATCCCGGATTGCCTGTTTATTCCCTCCTGATTAAGTGAATCCTCCAACCGGGATTTCGGGAAAACGAGGGAATTTATTGCAAATTCCCAGAAATAGCTGCCAGGAAAATTACATTAATAGAACGATCGTCCCCATTCAAGTCAATTATGGCATAATGGGTGGGCAAGGCGGTCATTACGAGTATACCCATAGCATCACAATACCATGAACCATCACATCCTCCTTTTCACGCTCTCGAGGCTGGGCGTATCAGGCTCTGCACACTCTTGGATTGCATCCTACCTGGCAGGCCACTCCTACCAGGTGACGTGGAGAGGATCTGTGTCTGCACCACATCACTACTGGTGTCCCCCAGAGCTCAGTTCTAGGCTCCGTCATATCCTCATATGGTCTCTCCTATCATTGCTATGGGGATGACACTCAACTACTTTTCTTCTTCCCCCCTTCTGACACCCAGATGGTAACACGTATCTCTGCGTGCCTGGCAGATATCTCAGCTTGGATATCGGCCTACCGCCTAAAGCTCAACCTTGACAAGATGGAGCTGCTCTTCCTCCTAGGGAAGTCCGCTCAAAGACCTGTCCATCACGGTTGACAACTCCACGGTGTCCCCCTCCCAGAGTGCAAAAACCTTGGTGTGACCCTGGAAAACACCTGTCGTTCTCTGAAAACATCAAAGCCGTGACTCACTCCTGCAAATTCATGCTCTACAACATCCGTAGATTACAACCCTACCTCACACAGGAAGCAGCACAGGTCCTAATCCAGGCACTGGTCATCTCCTCTCTGGACTTCTGCAATTCGCTGTGGGCTCCCCACCTGTGCCATCAAACCCCTGCAACCTACGGAGCAGCAAAATGAACTACACCTCCCTACCGTCAGGCTGTGTTCAAACCCTATACCCCAACCCAAGGACTCAGTTTTTACCACCTCTGGTCTCTTGGCCCTCCCACCCCTACAGGAGGGCGGCTCCAGCTCAGCCCAATCAAAGCTCTTCTCTTCCCACTGAAGCTAGGACAGCAGAGTCCCTGCCCATCTTCCGAAAACCCCTGAAACACTACCTTTTCAAAGAGTATTTTAAATAATCCCACAGCACCCGCCTTCGCACCCCCACCCACAAAATAACCTTTCTTTCCATGAACTAACACTCAAACCTTTTCCCCCCTACAAGCACAGACTCTGCTGACAATGACTTTACTGAGGAAAAACGTACTTACTATGACTGAGATTTGTGGCTGTACCACCTAGCTATCTTAAGATGAATGCAGTAACCTTAAGTCACTCTGGATAAGAGCGTCTGCTAAATGACTAAAATGTCAAATGTACCATGCAGCCATTGTGAATGTACTCATGAGTTTACCAGTGAAATGGCCAGGGTTAGAGGTTCTAAGCCTGTTCTATTCATTCTATTTCCATGTGTGCTGCTGCTGCATTGTAGTTATTCAGTCAGATTTTCGTTCGACAATTGTTATATACGGTGCCTTCGGAAAGTATTTAGATCCCTTCCCTTTTTCCAAGTTTTGTTACATTACAGTCTTTTTCTAAAATGGATTACATTTGGAAAAATCCTCAGCAATCAACACACACTACCCCTTAATGACAAAGCGAAAACAGGTTTTTAGACACAAAATACAACAACCCAGAAATACCTTATAAGTATTCAGACCCTTTGCTATGAGACTCGAAATTGAGCTCAGGTGCATTCTGTTTCCATTGATCATCCTTGAGATGTTTCTACAACTTGCTTGGAGTACACCTGTGGTAAATTCCATTGATTGGACATGATTTGGAAAGGCACACACCGGTTCATATAAGGTCCCACAGTTGACAGTGGATGTCAGAGCAAAAAGCAGGCCATGAGGTCGAAGGAATTGTCCGTAGAGCTCCGAGACAGCATTGTGTCGAGGCACAGATCTGGGGAAGGGTACCACAACATGTCTGCAGCATTGAAGGTCTCCAAGAACACAGTGGCCCCCATCATTCTTAAATCGATGAAGTTTGGAACCGCCAAAATTCTGGCCACCCGGCCAAACTGAGTAATCGGGGGAGAAGGGCCTTGGTCAGGGAGGTGACCAAGAACCCAATGGTCACTCTGTCAGAGCTCTAGAGTTCCTCTGTCGAGATGGGAGAACCTTCCAAAAGGACAACCATCTCTCCACCAATCAGTAAAAGGACACATGACTGCCCGTTTGGAGTTTGCCAAAAGGCACCTAAAGACTCTCAGACCATGAGAAACAAGATTCTCTGGTCTGATGAAACCAAGATTTAACTCTTGGGTCTGAATGCCAAGTGTCACGTCTGGAAGAAAGCTGGCACCATTCCTAGGGTGAAGCATGGTGGTGGCAGCATCATGCTGTGAGGATGTTTTTCAGAGGCAGACAACAACCCGTAGCCTACAGCCAAGACAAAGCAGGAGTGCCTTCGGGACAAGTCTCTGAATGTCCTTGCGTGGCCCGGACTTGAACCCGATCGAACATCTCTGGAGAGACCTGAAAATAGCTGTGCAGAAACGTGCCCCATCCAACCTGACAGAGCTTGAGAGGCTCTGCACAGAAGGGAGAAATTCCCCAAATGCAGGTGTGCCAAACTTGTGCCGTCATACCCAAGAAGACTCGATGCTGTAATCACTGCAAAAGGTGCTTCAACAAAGTACTGAGTAAAGGGTCAGAATACTTATGTAAATGTGATATTTCAGTTTGCAAAAATTTCTAGAAACCTGTTTTTGCTTTGTCATTATGGGGTATTATGTGTAGATTGATGAGGGGAAAAAACAATTTAATCAATTTTAGAGGCTGTAACCTGACAAGATGTGGAAAAAGTCAAAGGGTCTGAATACCTTCCGAAGGCACTGTGTATGTATTTTTAACTAAGGTTATTTTATTTTCATGACAGCCTTCACCCATAACCGTCGGTTATACAGTAACTGT
The DNA here is from genome assembly GCF_021184085.1 of Oncorhynchus gorbuscha. Lineage (NCBI taxonomy): Eukaryota > Metazoa > Chordata > Actinopteri > Salmoniformes > Salmonidae > Oncorhynchus > Oncorhynchus gorbuscha. The sequence goes on along the minus strand of NC_060184.1, from coordinate 21,126,248 downwards.
TCCAGCGCTGTGCTCGTACAGTATATCGTTTTGATTCAACAACACTGTTAGGACCGGTTGCCTTTACCTTCCACTGAGGATTTTGAAAGCTTAAGCCTGGATGGAAACTTCACTGAGGTGCCTGGTCTTAACAGAGAAGTATTTATACAGCAAAAATATCGCACAGCCTCCCCTCTAGGAATCAAAGTGGTTTACCACTACATTAATGTCATATTGTTAAACAGAATGAACATCTAGGTAGACTTTAATAGACAAGTACGATCACATGACTGCATTTGCAAAAACTTAAAACAGACTGTCTCATTTAGAATTTTCATCTAGAATCGCTTGCCAAAATAATATATCTAGTATGATTTGGCATTTATTAATTTTTATCTATATTGTCACCTTAAATGTAGGCTTTTTTTAGTACACATGCACAGTACACACATGCATATCGTTTTAAATCTCTCTGTCATTACGGATAAAAAAAGATACAAAATACTGTATAACTTCACAAATGGATTAACAACGTATAGCATAGACCTAAATGTACATGTTCTTATTTCACATGTATGTGAGTAACTGAAGTGCTTTAGTTTCAAGCAAGTTCTCCGACACAGAAACAAACTTTACGTGCAGAACCCAAATTGCATTCAACTGTGCCATGAAGCTGGGCCTCATGCTGCACAGAGAACGTGGGATTAGATCGGCTAGGCACTTCATTTGGAAGACAGGCTGAGCTTTTAGTTGCCTACTTTTGAAAACAGGGGTAGACGGCTTCCTCTGTGTGTGTGTGTGTGTGTGTGTGTGTGTGTGTGTGTGTGTGTGTGTGTGTGTGTGTGTGTGTGTGTGTGTGTGTGTGTGTGTGTGTGTGTGTGTGTGTGTGTGTGTGTGTGTGTGTGTGTGTGTGTGTGTGTGTGTGTGTGTGTGTGTGTGTGTACAGGAAATCAACAATTCTTCAGCACCACAGCCTGCAGCTGGTGGTTGATTGGAAGCAGGCAAGGGCACCAGCTCCCCAGGTCGACCAACCCCTCCCAGGGCACTGTGGGAAACTGGGAGGTCTCACAAACACAGAGGAACCTAAACCTCTACTCCACTTCTTGTCTTAGTGAGTGCTCAAAGGGGTTGTCAATTTTCACTTTTTGTTTTCCTCTGTAAACACTGTAAATAACGGCCCGGCGGGTTGTGTCTTTCCTTACCGTATAAGGAATTAGCAGGAGGGGAAGAGGGGATTTAGAAGCGGTAAGTGGGTGAAGCTCTCTTCCAGGCGCTTGCTGCAGCTTGCTTTTCAGTGTGTGTGTGTGTGTGTGTGTGTGTGTGTGTGTGTGTGTGTGTGTGTGTGTGTGTGTGTGTGTGTGTGTGTGTGTGTGTGTGTGTGTGTGTGTGTGTGTGTGTGTGTGTGTGTGTGTGTGTGTGTCTCTCGCTCTCCTACCCACACAGGCTCACTCAGTGGTTCACTCCCTCCTTCTCCCTCCCTCCCTTTACTCTGCTCCTCCCCCACCTCTTTAACACAACATTTCTGTGGGCAACAAAATGCTGAGTTCACCTAGCAGCCACTTGGAAGTGGAAATGCTGTTGCATTCCATCAATGAATATGATAAATGGGTTAAACCTGCAGTTATCTTGATACAAGTGGTAATTGGGTTCTGGGCAGGGTAATCTATAACATTGTATAAACTACAATCTTGATCCCTATGATAAATAAACCCGGTCAAGAAAACGATAATATATCAGAGCATAATTATGTTAAGACTTATTATGACAAGACATTGTTGGAAAAATAGAAAGCGGTTTGAACCATGCATTTTTGTCCTCTCTTTACTCAGCCCATTGGGTGTTTGTAGATGTGGAGGTCAGGGGTTCACCCTACAGCTGGGCGTGACTAGATCTTTACTCAGCCCATTGGGTGATTATAGATGTGGAGGTCAGGGGTTCACCCTACAGCTGGGCGTGACTAGATCTTTACTCAGCCCATTGGGTGTTTGTAGATGTGGAGGTCAGGGGTTCACCCTACAGCTGGGCGTGACTAGATCTTTACTCAGCCCATTGGGTGATTATAGATGTGGAGGTCAGGGGTTCACCCTACAGCTGGGCGTGACTAGATCTTTACTCAGCCCATTGGGTGATTGTAGATGTGGAGGTCAGGGGTTCACCCTACAGCTGGGCGTGACTAGATCTTTACTCAGCCCATTGGGTGATTGTAGATGTGGAGGTCAGGGGTTCACCCTACAGCTGGGCGTGACTAGATCTTTACTCAGCCCATTGGGTGATTGTAGATGTGGAGGTCAGTGGTTCACCCTACAGCTGGGCGTGACTAGATCTTTACTCAGCCCATTGGGTGTTTGTAGATGTGAAGGTCAGGAGTTCACCCTACAGCTGGGCGTGACTAGATCTTTTCTCAAAACATTAGGTAATTGTAGATGTGAAGGTCAGGGGTTCACCCTACAGCTGGGCGTGACTAGATCTTTTCTCAAAACATTAGGTAATTGTAAATGTGAAGGTCAGGGGTTCACCCTACAGCTGTGCGTGACTAGATCGGTCTACAGGCACAGTTTATGCAATAAATCAAATCAAATAAATGTGTATTGGTCATGTACATATATATAGCAATAGTTATAGCCTGGCCTGTGGCTTTAATCTCACTGCTCAAACCAGCCAGGCTGATAAACAAAGAGTCCCAGTTTGGTTCAGGTAAAATGGAGACAACCTAGATGACTTTAGGCTTGTATAGTTACCCTCTTACAGGCCTTGTGGTCAATGAGCCACTGATTAACATGCTGGACATTCCTTGAGGTGTAGGTCTAGATAAAACCAATAGGAAAATAACAATAGAAAAAACACAGGACAATGCCTGTTAAATGAAGCAGGCATCTACCAAACACTATCACAATAATAGAGGATTCAACTCATTCAGCCAAACCCTGTCTTTTAGTTTTTATCAGACACTTTTTGGCCTACAAGTGATGAATCTTTTCAAACTCCATGTCAACACGGGCAAACAGATGACAAATCAACTATGGATAATTACAGAAAGAGCACCCAAGAGAGCTGTTGTATCTACCCAGTAAAAATGGTAAATGTATATACAGTGTTCCCGAGTAAATAAATAAACTCAAGTGAATGTACAAATGCACAGTCAACAGGACGCATCTGGTCTATGTTAGTGGAATTACTGACAGAAAAATGAAATTAACATTTAACACCACCAGCGTAATTTCCAAGCATCTCTGCCAGAGAGGTTGTAAATAAGGCATCGCTCGGCATAATCGGGTGGTTTCGACTCTGCATGAGTAACATGGCTGTGGCAAGAGGTGAGAATGTTCTGCATTACTTCTGAATTAAAGAGAACACAGTACATATTGGATTTACACGCACACCAATCAAGGCAAGGCACAATTACTACTGCTCTGACTGGTGTGAGCAATTTTCATGGGATACTTTTTCAGCCAACAACCATAGCTATACACTGCCAGGTTAAAGATTCCAAGAAATGAAAAAACACCTACAAAATATAATATTAATCACAGTGTCACCAAAGGAATAAAGTAAAAATGTGGACATAGTATTAATAATTGAATGCACTGATCACCAGTAAAAAGTACAGCATCCAGCGTACCACTTAACAACCAGCCTTGCCAAGTTTAATACATATATACACTGAACAAAAATATAAACACATGTAAAGTGTTGGTCCCATGTTTCATGAGCTGATATAAAATATCTCAGAAATGTTCCATACGCCCAAAAGGCACAAATTTGTTTACATCCCTGTCCTTTTCAAATCGTTGTAATTGTTGCATGTTGCGTTTATATTTTTGTTCAGTGCATTAGGAAAGTATTCAGACAACTTTACTTTTTCCACATTTTGTTAAGTTATTAAAGCCTGATTCTAAAAATGTTCCTCATCAATCAAAATGGATTGAATAAAAAATAAATAAATGCCCATAGAGCTCCGCAGCAGGATTGTGTCGTGACACAGATCTGGGGATGGGTACCAAAACATTTCTGTAGCATTGAAGGTCCCCAAGAACACAGCGGCCTCCATTCTTAAATGGATGAAGTTTGGAACCACCAAGACTCTTCCTAGAGCTGGCCGCACGGCCAAACTGAGCAATTGGGGGAGAAGGTCCTTGGTCGGGGAGGTGACCAGGAACCCAATGGTCACTCTGACAGAGCTCCAGAGTTCCTCTGTGGAGATGGGAGAACCTTCCGGAAGGACAACCATCTCTGCAGCATTCCACCAGATCAGGCCTTTATGGTAGAGTGGCCAGATGGAAGCCACTCCTCAGTAAAAGGCACATGACAGCCCGCATGTTTATATTTAATATACATTTGCTAACATTTCTAAAAACCTGTTTTTGCTTTATGATTATGGGGTATGTCTGTAGTTGGATGAGGTGGAAAAAAACAATTTAATCAATTTTAGCATACGGCTGTAACATAACAAAATGTGTAAAAAGTCAAGGGGTCTGAATACTTTCCAAATGCACTGTACATAATTATATAGGGGATATCCAATTTATATTTGTGCTTCCGCAATAAAAATGTATGAGTCAGTGCTTCAGACTGCTGAGTTGATTTCCATCACTTCATATTAGAGAAAATGAGAAGTCATAATCTCATAAAGAAAGCCAGGGCAAGAGTTGCTGCTACAGCTCCTGTTGCTGCTGGAGTAAAACATGCGTTTATAAGCCCAATCATTGCACAACAATTCTAAATGCAATCGCGTGTTGAAAACAGTTTTGATGGTCACGATTAAAATAGCTACTATTTTTATTTCTCAACTGGTAATTGAAGCACACTTCCCATTCGCTATTCAAGTACTTGGGCAACAGTAGGCAGGCTTCAGCACGTCACACACCTCTTTGCAATGTGAGCTGGAGGCAGTATGCCTTTTGAAAACATATACTTAATTGAGTGAAATCTTAACATTTTACTTCATATTGTGAGGCATGTCTTCAAAGTAGCCGAGCCAAAATATGTTTCTTTAAACATGGAGGCAATTCTTTTATAAAGACTTCCATATGCCATTGGAACCAGTAGTCTATTTTTCTCATGTTCTATTGGTCTTCAAATCAACTTTCTTTCATTGTCCAGTAACCAAAGGCAGCATCCTAGTCATATTAGCAACCCATGCTTGTTGTTGCATCTTTAGATCCCCCATATTTCAACATTTCTAATGGATTTCTAATTTCCATCTCTGTCACATGAACCCGCTTTAATGTGCAGTGCGGTTTTGACAACAGTGTTTTCCCGCTAATTACATTGCAGCACAGCTAAAATGTGAAGAAATAGTTGATCAACATTTTAAGCTAAACGTTCTGATCTGTTGCATTAGCCACAATGCTTTTTAAAGTTATTTTGATGTATGAATTTGGGATATATCATCCCACAACTGTCCCAGAGTCTGTTTGAAATAGGGTATTTCTCGCACAGAACGACAAGCTGACCAATAGAATATGTCAACTTTTCTACTATGGCGATAGTAGATTGACAGGCTAGTGATTTTACTGTTCGCTACTAGTCTTGTTGGCTGAGGAAAAGTCCATGTGGACAGCTATTCTAGCATCTTCAAAGTGCACATTGGGATTCGGTAAGAAGGACGCACACCGTTGCATCCCCGAGTTGCATGTTCTGTTAAGATGAATGACCATCTGTCACTCTAAGCACCGTGGGTATACACCATAATCAGGATATGGACCCAATGCATATGGGTCCAGTACATTTATAAAATGTCAGGTCAATTTAAATTCTGCCGGTCAAATGTCCGGTACTATACTTTAGTAACGGAAATCCTGTGTCCAATATACTGTAGACTGAAACACAAAGCAAGGACAAGCAAGGACAAGACCAATAATTGCCTTTAAACAAAAACTGTCAAATAAATATATTTTGTACAGCTATCATTATGGCGATTTGCATATCATTGTATCTCAGCATTCCACAATATTTACAGGCCCAGTCCCACGTCAGCTAAATGATTCCCTTTCATCAAGCATAAAAAAGATAGGGAGGTGGAGTGTGCACCAGAATGCAGAGCTCTTGTAAGAGATTGTGCAACCATCCTCCACCTCTGCAGCCGTGTGGCCTGAATGCTCCTTATTCCTGAAGACCCCCCCCCCTTCCTCCTCCTCCTCCTAAAGGAATTATATGTCAAGACCACAGCCTAATCTTAAAATAGAAACTTTAGCAACTTGAAAAACGTTATCCTAAACCACTAATCTTTTTGTTTTGTTTCTGCCAAGAAGTTAAGGAAGTTTGAATTAAGAAAAGAGGTTGTGAGAAGACTGAGAAATGGAAATGTAAAAATGGATCCTAGCAACAACAGTCTTGACGGAAAACTCACTGCACAGTGCGCACAGTGTTTTTCTTACATTGTGGAAACATTAATTCTCAGCTGACAAGCCTCAACACAGACTCTCATTAAGCAGGTATAACGTATAGCTTAAGATTCCAAACTGAGACCTGAAAAATATAGGCTACGTGATGTAGCCTAGGCAGGCTGTTTCAAGAGTTAAAACTATAAAACATTTGGGCATAGAGAGCTAACAGCTACTTACCGAAAACAAGACATTTATACTTTCACACCGTATTAGGCTATTATTCCTACGATGATGGATAGAGCCAGAGCTTAATAAATAGTGTGCATTAAATTGAGAAATAGACACATTCTTTGAGTATGGATACACTATTTCTGCAGAGCTTGGTGTGGAATTCAATTCACTGAACCAATTACATTTCTCATGAAGTGCCAAAACAAACCCTCAAAGTTTAAATGCAAACCCTAAACTACACTGTATAGTCCTATATATCAACCAGTTTGGTGCCTGGTTGCTTTGTATCACAGTGTAGCACAAAGTCAGAAAGAGGATCCTAACCAAATGCTGAATAGCTTCTTTTAACGAAGAGCTTTCTGTTTCATATATTGTTATTTATTATATGCACCACAGCACATCTGTGCGGATCCTTTAATATTTGGACAGTGTCTCAGACCAAAAGCGTTTTTATCATGAGAAAATCATACATAGTCCCACTCCAATCATTTTAGTGCATCAAAGACAGAATGAAAGGAGCTGAATAACACAGACAGTCTGAGACATTGAGCTCTGAGCAAGGAGATGGGCCTAGTTGGAGTCTTGGAGAGCTTCAGGAACGAGGCCAGACCGATAGGAGTGTTTTCCGGTGGCTTCTACACAGAGCCCAGTGATGCAGCTGGAGTCAGATGTCTTTCCCCCAAATCCTTCAAACCCCTGAGGAGTCATCCCTGGCCTGAGAGATCCATACTGAGAGGTGATCTGGCTACACACCCTCAGGGAGAGCTTACACAGCGGGCCGGGGCATCCACAACAGTCAGTTTGCTTCTGTAGTAGACTTACGATTTGAAAAACAATGAAGAAGAGTTAAAGTGCATTCGGAAAATATTCAGACCCCTTCCCTTTTCCACATTTTGCTACGTTACAGGCTTATTCCAAAATGTATTAAATACCAAAAAATCCTCATCAATCTACACACAATACCCCATAATAACAAAGTGAAAAAAGGTTTATAGAATGTTTGCAAATTTATAAAAAATAATAAACAGAAATACCTTATTTACATAAATATTCAGACCCTTTGCTATGAGAATCAAAATTGAGCTCAGGTGCATCCTGTTTCCATTGATAACCCTTGAGATGTTTCTACAACTTGATTAGAGTCCACCTGTGATAAATTCAATGAATTGGACATGATAAGGAAAGGCACACACCTGTCTATACAAGGTCCCACAGGTGACAGTGCATGTCAGAGCAAAAACCAAGCCATGAGGTTGAAGGAATTGTCCGTAGAGTGTTAAGGCACAGATCTGGGGAAGGGTACCCCAAAATGTCTGCAGCATTGAAGGTCCACAAGAACTGGCCTCCATCATTCTTAAAAGGAAGAAGTTTGGAACAACCATGATTCTTCCTAGAGCTGGCCGCCCGGCCAAACTGAGCAATTGGGGTAGAAGGGCCTTGGTCAGGGAGGTGGGCCTCGGTCTGACAGACCTCCAGAGTTCCTCTATGGAGAAAGGAGAACTTCCCAGAAGGACAACCATCTGAGTAGCACTACACCAATCCAGCCTGAAAGCCTCTATTCAGTAAAAGCCACATGACAGCCTGCTTGGAGTTTGCCAAAAGGTACCCCTAGGACTCTCAGACCATGAGAAACAAGATTCTCTGGTTTGATGAAACCAAGATTGAACTCTTTGGCCTGAATGCCAGGCGTCACATTTGGATGAAGCCTGGTACCATACCTACGGTGAAGCATGGTGGTGGCAGCATCATGCTGTGCGGATGTTTTTCAGCGGCGGGGACTGGGAGACTAGTCAGGATCGGGGTTAGAGATGAACAGAGCAAAGTATAGAGAGATCCTTCATGAAAACTTGCTCCAGAGCGCTCAAGACCTCAGACTGCGGCAAAGGTTCACCTTCCAACAGGACAACGACCCTAAGCACACAGCCAAGACAACGCAGGAGTGGTTTCGGGACAAGTCTCTGAATGTCCTTGAGTGGCCCAGCCAGAGCCCGGACTTGAACCCAATCGAACAGCTCTGGAGAGACCTGAAAATAGCTGTGTAGCGACGCTCCCGATCCAACCTGCCAGAGCTTGATAGGATCTGCAGAGAAGAATGGGAGAAACTCCCCAAATACAGGTGTGTCAAGCTTGTAGCGTCATACCCAAGAGGTGTCAAAGGTGATTCAACAAAGTTCTGAGTAGAGGTCGACGGATTAATCGCAATGGCCGATTAATTAGGGCCGATTTCAAGTTTTCATAACAATCGGAAATGGGTATTTTGGACATTGATTTGGCCATATATTTTTTTCACCTTTATTTAATCTTTATTTAACTCAGTCAGTTAAGAACACATTCTTATTTTCAATGACGGCCTAGGAACGGTGGGTTAACTGCCTCGATCAGGGGCAGAACGACAGATTTTTTACCTTGTCAGCTCGGGGGATTCAATCTTGCAACCTTGCAGTTAACTAGTCCAACGCTCTAACCACCTAATTACATTGCACTCCATGAGGAGACTGCCTGTTACGCGAATGCAGAAAGAAGCCAAGGTAAGTTGCTAGCTAGCATTAAACTTATCTTATAAAAACAATCAATCAATCATAATCACTAGTTAACAACACATGGTTGATGATATTACTAGTTTATATAGCGTGTCCTGCATTGCATATAATCAATGCGGTGCGTATCGTTGCTCCAATGTGTACCTAACCATAAACATCAATGCCTTTCTTAAAATCAATATCGGGAAGTATATATTTTTAAACCTGCATATTTAGCTAAAAGAAATCCAGGTTAGCAGGCAATATTAACCAGGTGAAACTGTGTCACTTCTCTTGCGTTCATTGCACGCAGAGTCAGTGTATATGCAACAGTTTGGGCCGCCTAGTTTGTCAGAATTGTACGTAATTATGACATAACATCGCATAACATAACAGAAATATTTAGACTTATGGATGCTACCCGTTAGATAAAATACGGAACTGTTCCGTATTTCACTGAAAGAATAAACGTCTTGTTTTCGAGATGATAGTTTCCGGATTCGATCATATTTCTGTGTGTTAAGGCTCGTATTTCTGTGTGTTATCATGTGATAACTAAGTCTATGATTTGATAGAGCAGTCTGACTGAGCAGTGGTAGGCAGCAGCAGGCTCGTAAGCATTCTTTCAAACAGCACTTTCGTGCGTTTGCCAGCAGCTGTTTTTGACTATCAACTCCCGATATTAGGCTGGTGTAACCAATGTGAAATGGCTAGCTAGTTAGCGGCGTGTGCGCTAATAGCGTTTCAAACGTCACTCGCTCTGAGACTTGGAGTGGGTGTTCCCCTTGCTCTGCATGGGTAACGCTGCATCGAGGGTGGCTGTTGTCGTTGTGTTCCTGGTTCGAGCCCAGGTAGGAGCGAGGAGAGGGACGTAAGCTATACTGTTTCACTGGCAATACTAAAGTGCCTATAAGAACATCCAATAGTCAAAGGTTAATGAAATACAAATGGTATAGAGATAAATAGTCCTATAATTCCTATAATAACTACAACCTAAAACTTCTTACCTGGGAATATTGAAGACTCATGTTAAAAGGAACCACCAGCTTTCATATGTTCCCATGTTCTAAGCAAGGAACTTAAACGTTCGCTTTTTTACATGGCACATATTGCACTTTTACTTTCTTCTCCAACACTTTGTTTTTGCATTATTTATACCAAATTGAACATGTTTCATTATTTATTTACAGTGGTGGGGGATTAAATTGATTTTATTGATATTAAGTTCAAATAAGTGTTCATTCAGTATTGTTATAATTGTCATTATTACAAATAAATAAATTAATTAATCGGCCGATTAATCGGTATCGGCTTTTTTTGGTACTCCAATAATCAGTATCGGTATCATAAAATCATAATCGGTCGACCCCCCTTTACTCTTCTGAATATTTTTATTTTTATAAATTAGCAAAAATGTCTAAAAACGTGTTTTTGCTTCGTAATTATGAAGTATTGTGTGTAGATTGAAGAGGATTTTCATTTAATCCATTTTAGAATAAGGCTGTAACGTAACAAAATGTGGAAAAAGTCAAGGGGTCTGAATACTTTCCGAATGCACTGTATGTGGTAGGCTAGAAGACTGTCTCCCAGTATGCCTGCCAGTACACAGGACTGTAATGTAATGTAACAAAAAGGTTATTATGTGGTATATTTGACAGGCAAAACAAATGATGAAACGGTTGTATGAAAGGTACGACACAAGTGCAGTATATTATACAGTAGCCTTTGGCGTAACACTCAAAACCATTGTGTAAAAGCTTTAGCATAACTGAACTTTGATTCTGGAGAGAATACCCACAAAAAAAACTAAAGGAATGTGTGAACACAATGCGGCTGCCTGTCATGTCACAAAGAAAGACAGTGGTGAATTGAAGAAAGCGCACAAGTATGTGAAAACTGATCTGTGATAGCTGTGATAGTTCGGAGGACAGGGGTGGGAGGGGGATAAAAAAAGGTTCAGAAACAGTTGGTTCTGATAGATTTTCCGACAGGAGTTTCAAAGGCTACTCAGCTTCACTGGCCCTGTGCCTAGCAACATATTCCTCTGCTAGATGATTCACAATTACAGGTTATTTGTTGGCCATGGAGACAACTACCTGGTACTACTTTCTGGTCTTAAGACGGAACTGCCTCTTCCACTGATCGATTCATTAGGGATCACAACGCAGTCAGCCCTAAATTTAGGAACTCAGTGGTGTAGCCTTAGCTTAGCATCAAGGCGCTCCAGCAAATGGCATGCTATTACTATGGAAGGAAGCTTCCATAGAAACGCATCCCTCTTGGCAATATAATAAACTGAGAGTCAAATATCACTGAGTTACATCTTCATGACTGTTATACACATGCCGTAGAGCTGGGAAAAGGCTCAGGGCAGTATCTCAAAGCGAACTGTGACCTGTCCTTGGGCTCACAATGCAACATGCAGAAAAATCCATAAATACCAGACATATCTTTCATGTTAATCTCATACCACAGCCACACCTTCAAGAGGAAGTACCACACCTCCTTGAATGGAGCAACAATGGAGGCAAGCACAGAAAGTATGCCATCGCTCTGACAAGATCTCACCCTATATTTCCTACTTGGGTTAGGATAATTGCAAAACACCTGAAAGTCCCACTGGATTGAAAACTGTGGTACTGTGGTTGTCTTGTCCCATGTAGTGTTATTGTAACTGAACAATGAAGCTACTTGCAGGATGTTCAGCTCTGATATGCTAGGTATGCACAGGCAAATCACCCTTTACTGCCTTAGGGCATATCCATCAAAAAGGACCAATGGGAAGTTCATAGGAGCATATCAAATTGGGTGTCAAATGACAGCTAATAGTCTATATTTTTGGGAAATGAAAGCATACAGTGCATTCCGAAAGTATTCAGACCCTTGACTTTTCTACACACAATACCCCATAATGACAAAGCAAAAACACATTTTTAGACATTTTTGCAAATGTATAAAAAAAAAAGAGATATCACATTTACATAAGTATTCAGACCCTTTACTCAGAACTTTCTTGAAGCACCTTTGGCAGTGATTACATACCTGAGTCTTTTTTGGTATGACTCTACAAGCTTGGCACATCTGTATTTGGGGAGTTTCTCCCATTCTTCTCTGCAGATCCTCTCAAGCTCTGTTGGATGGGGAGCGTTGCTGCACAGCTATGTTCAGGTCTCTCCAGATATGTTTGAACGTCTGGGCTCTGGCTGGGCTACTCAAGGACATACAGAGACTTGTCCCGAAGCCACGCCTGCGTTGTCTTGGCGGTGTGCTTAGGGTAGTTGTCCTGTTGGAAGGTGAACCTTTGCCTCAGTCTGAGGTCTTGATCGCTCTGGAGCAGGTTTTCATCAAGGATCTCTGTACTCTGCTTCGTTCATCTTTCCCTTGAGCCTGACTAGTCTCCCAGTCCCTGCCGCTGAAAAACATACCCACAGCATGATGCTGCCACCACCTTCTTTACCGTAGGGATGGTGCCAGGTTTCCCCCAGACGTGACGCTTGGCATTCAGGGCAAAGATTTCAGTCCTTGTTTCATCAGACTAGAAAATCTTCTTTCTCATGGTCTGAGAGTCCTTTAGGTACCTTTTGGCAAACTCCAAGTGGGCTGTCATGTGCCTATTACTGAAGAGTGGCTTCCATCTGGCCACTCTAGCATAAAGGATTTGGTGGAGTGCTGCAGAGATGTTTGGCCTTCTGGAAGGTTCTCCCATCTCTAAAGGGAACTCTTGAGCTCTGTCAGAGTGACCATTGGGTTCTTGGTCACCTCCCTTACCAAGGCCCTTTTCCCCTGATTGCTCAGTTTGGCCGGGCGGCCAGCTCTAGGAAGAATCTTGGTGGTTCCAAACTTCTTCCATTTAAGAATGATGGAGGCCACCGTGTTCTTGGGGACCTTTAATGCTCCAGACATAGTTTGGTACCGTTCCCCGGATCTGTGCCTTGACACAATCCTGTCTCGGAGCTCTGACATGCATTGTCAACTGTGGGATCTTATATAGACAGGTGTGTGCCTTTCGAAATTATGTCCAATCAATTGACTTTACCACAGGTGGACTCCAATCAAGTTGTAGAAACATCTTAAGGATGATCAATGGAAACAGGATGCACCTGAGTTCAATTTCAAGTCTCCTAGTAAAGGGTCTAAATACTTGTGTAAATAAGAAATTCTGTTGTTTATTTTTAATATATTTGCAAACATTTCTAAAAACCTGTTTTCACTTTGTCTTTGTTGGCTATTGTGTGTAGATTGATGAAAAAACTTGTTTATTTAAATCAATTTTAAAATAAGGCTGTAACATAACAAAATGTGGAAAAGGGGAAGGCGTCTGAATTCTTTTCAGATGCACTGTAGATACATTTTAAACAATTTTCCATCTTAAAAATGTAGCATAAGTAAAGGAGTTGATTTCTGGATAAACAGATAGAAAAGAGGTCTTAGAAAACATCTACCAGAAAAAGTTTGAAAAGGTATCAGAAATAGCCTACATCAAAACACAATAATATTGACGTAAAGAACCCTGCCAACTAATATCAACAATTGTTTACCTTTGTAAGTTTAAGAAACATTGACTTGTGCCTTGTAATTCCATTACCAAAAACCCACATACCTTCAAATGAAGTTATAGTGATTTTACTGATATACCTTTTGTTTATGTAATTATTAAGTGATTAAAACTCATAATTCCATTACCAAATTTGTAACGGAATTCCCAAAACATCTGAAACGGAATTACTGCAACTGAATTGGCTACAACGGGAAATTATAATAGTCACAAACCACAGTTGGGTCACCTGCTACTGTCCTCCGTTCCACTGGCATACTGTTATGTTCAGCTTACAACAGTTTTCTTTGTTTTTCTGTTGTCTGATGGTCAAACCAAGAGTGTAAAAACAGTCAGAGTCTGGACAACCCCTCCCTCTCTCTCTTTCCCTGCCTCTCTCTCTCTCTCTCACTCTCCCAGCTCTTACTGACACCTACCAAAAAGCCCCCTCTCTTTCCATTTCCTGTAACCAGCATCCTCCCCCACTGAGCACCGACCGACACCGGACGTCCATGGACGTTGAAGAGTAGTTGACATTTGGTCAGTCCACCCTGGCCTTGATATCCACAGGCGGACCGGACTGGATCAAATGGAGAGCACAGTACAGTACAATACAGTACAGTGAGTAGAACACAGTGCAATACAGTACAGTAGAGTACTGCTGTACTCTACTGTACTACTGTACACTGCTGTACTCTACTCTAGTGTACTGCACTGTGCTCTGCTGTGATGTTCAAACTTGTGAAACATGAGCAGAATGACATTCATATCCATAATTATAATATAATAATAATATATGCCATTTAGCAGACGCTTTTATCCAAAGCGACTTACAGTCATGTGTGCATACATTCTACGTATGGGTGGTCCCGGGGATCGAACCCACTACCCTGGCGTTACAAGCGCCATGCTCTACCAACTGAGCTACAGAAGGATCTATCCATAATTATGCATTTCTGTGTATTACAGATCAGGGACCCATGATATAATTCCGTTACCGAGTACAAATCCACTTCACGTACTGTAGTTCAATAACGAAAATAGATTTTTCAAACTCAAGGTGCCAAGTCATAGTTGAGAACCAATTCTTTCTGCAGAGCTTTTGGAAAACCCAGAGGGAGATTCTACCATAATTCTGTTACCAAAGTATGCATTTGCACAGTTCTTCCACTAAATTGTTGTAAATGGTTGTATTTGTATTGTTGAAAGTAGTCCTTGCACATAGAGTTGTACGGTTTGTTAACATTTTAAATCAATAGTTTTTCTTTGGCATACAGTTCAAAGTGAAAAAAACTGAGTCAAAGTGTAATTCTGTTACCATGGAATTGCCTCTTAGGAAATACACTTATGGCGTGTCATCACGCTCTTTAGAGCAGCACATAGCCAGCAGGTTATTTATTAGTGTACCATCTCTCCCTGTGGCTTTGGTCCATTCTATCACCTTCCTCTACCACACTGGGGTGTAAAATATGCCCTCTCACACTGAGAGAGAAGCCTGTGGATCTCTCCAGTTTATATTACAGTGTATCGCGGCAGGCAGGACAGACCTCCATGTGCTCCGCTAAGGAGAAAACCCTCCGCCGGAAATGCTTTCTGCAGCTGCTAGGAGTATTATTCCCCACCTTGAGGCCAACCAAAAGACAAATGGCAGCCAAGTCACATGACTCGTCCGCCGCAGGATGCCATTGGTAGAAAGACACTCTATTCCAGCCCTCTCTAAACATTCTAGCCATTCTTCTCACACTGAGTGACTGTATTCACCCCACCACTGTAAATGAGTTGGGATGTAACCTGGTAGCTAGCTACTGTAGTCATGACTATTGATACATTGAAAACAGGCCAGTCATGACTGACAGGAATGCTTATCTATGATTAACTATATAACAATAAGTCATCTCTGTTGACAGTATGAACTTATGCCATAAGTGGCTCCGCTCCCCCAGGTGTACTATAACAATGCGTCCATGAAGTCTGACCAAAGGGACCTCAGTGATCACGGATGCCGCATGGATGTTTTTAAAATCATGAAATGTGAATTTGTCAGCCTCTTTCCCCACCACACCCACCAGGACTGGCTGTGTTGCGTATGAAGGGGTATGGACTGGAAGCTCTACTGAGTGGCTCTTCTGGTGCCCACAGAGGACGGGAGGGACAGTGCCGGCTCTGCCCAGAATGGCACTGACAGGTGTGCCTGAGAGGGTGCCAGCGGCAGCCAGGCCTGATCCGCAGCGCAGACAGCAGCCAAACTACACACAGGACCAGGACCCAGGGTCCATGGCAGTACATTCCTCTGAGGAATAACCCAGCAGAGCCACAGCCACGCTGTTATGACATCTTCAACCTGGAGCAGGGACGGGGGTATTGAGGGGTGGGCCTGTGAGGTCAGAGGACAAGGAAAAAAGTAGTGAGGGGGTGCAAAGGGGGTGATAGGGTTAGGTACCCCCTTCCCCCAGCTCTGCTGCCCCCCTCTCTATTCGCCAGCTTCAAAGTCAAGAGAAGTTTCCATGGATCAGCGACAAGGAACAAGGAAACTACCAAAACAAAAGGAGGCTCAGGGCAGCTTGGAAAAAGGACACTCTCACGTAATAAGAGCACTGTGGCCCGCTTCCACCTTTACAAGCCTGCACTCAGCATGATCCTCTCTAAACTAACTCTTCGGGAAACGTTTTTTCCCTCAGCATTGAACAAAAAGTCATTCTGATCAAAAACCAAGGGGGTGGGCAGAGGTTCCACAATCCACAAACTTTACTTTTGTGTATGTTTGCAGTGCTGTTGTGAAATTTGTGTGTTGGAAAAAATATTGTCTCCAAGCTCAATGGCTTGTTTTCTTCCTCGGGACTCAGGAGGTTGCATTCAAGATTCAAGAGTTGCAAAACATCGCCAAATGTAATTTAATAGACCGCTACTATTTCAGGAATTACAGAGAGAGATAGACCCACACAACAGCCAGTTGCCCTTGGCAAAGCCATACTAAACCACAACAAACAAAAGCGTTTCAACTGTGTGGACTTCACTGTCCACCACACCCTGACAAAATGTTTTGAGAGCGGGAGAGAGAGCGCTCCGGGGGAGGAGAGAGAGAGAAAGAGAGACTCAGAGAGAGAGAGAGGGCAATGGAGGGTGAGAGCCTGAGGCCCACACTGTGCTGATAGGGCTGTAGGACACCAGATCAAAGCCCTTTCAAAGCATTAGTGAGTAAAAACCTAAAAGAGAAGACAATAGATGAAAGACAATCAGCAAACTGTGAGAGCAATGATGAAGGACAGAGTAGCCCTAGTCGTCTCTGCACGGCAGTAAAAACAGCACAGAATAACACAACTGGAACAGAACAGTCTCTCTGTCTACAGCCTGGGGAGGTCTACATGGACACGGGACAGTAATCTGCCCATAGGATAAGCAAAGTGAGTGGTGATAAGGCAACTGACTGTCTTGTGATATCTAGACCTCTCGAAACAAGCAACAGGCAACACAATATGCTGACTCACTACGTGAACACAGAAATGTCACTCTTGTATTGTAGCACGGATCAAAAAATAGGGTAAGCATAACTATTAAGTCCACTTCCATCTTTGAATTTAAAAAATAAAAACAACAGTTTCAGCTATTTAATGATTCAAACTATTAATCTGGTTGTTTTATCATAACAGTTGTAATTCTAAGAATCAGGTGTTTTATTATTACGTTATTGCCCGTTGTGTCAGTTCCCACTTGTGGTCAATATCAACGCAAAAAAGAAATGTTGGTGTTAAGACTACCCTCAGATAAACACATTTTTCTGATATATTTATTACCGTCTAAGATAAGTTATCATACTTTATGTCAAATTCAGATATGAATGTACTGATATATGCACATGATAGCATATTTCATGGGCATTAATGACTACTTCTTGCCAATTGAAAATATGGGTTTTTCACGATAGCAGTCGTGCCTGCATGTCACAGTCACACAGGAGCAAAATGAACTACAACAAGACAATAGATTTCAGGCATTTACAGCGTACATTTTCAAATGCATTTAGTCTTATTTTACTGTTAAATTAACCTTGCATTGTCATACATAGATTACATTGTTGTATATTGTACATGTATCTCGGGTGAGCTTAGGGGGTACAGTAGCAAAAAAAGGAAACTCCCTCTATGCAGAATGTAAATGGTAATAGATAAATATTGTTCAATACTAACTTTGCATAATATTGTAGTCTACAGTGTGGATATGTATACCCCAAACCATCGGTTTCCAAATATTGATTTTGCTATCCTTTTCACCATAAATCACTGTTTTTCCAATTAAGTTCAGTATGCTCCTATTAAGCACATTTTGCACTGAAACCCATGGGGATAGTGTGTTGATATCCCTAATATTCAATGATCATGCATAAATTGTTTGTTTTTGGTTCAGATTTAAGTTGTTTAAAATCACACAAAAACTACAGTTATGCATATTATGCATCTAGCCATACGCCTTTCCCAAGATTAGAAACAATTATAAACCTCTGTGCTCTCTCCAAGACGTTTGGAATGGACAGGTAGTCGTTGATGCAGAGAGAGAAGAATAAGACCAGGGTTGAGGGATAAAGGACCTACAAGTGGTGGACAAAAATGCTAGGGACATGAAGATGACTGTTGGGCGATTACTCATGCACTTTTGGGTGGGGGCATTGTCATATTGTTGTCCTTCATTCATCCAGGTTATCCCATTTGTTGGTCCACCACCTATACCTTTGTAATACACAGTAGAGAGGGAGATTTGAAACAGTCTTCAGATAGGCTTTAGGAAGACAAGTCAAACTAATTAATAAGAAAAGCAGCAAATGTGAATCCTCATTCATATAATTACTTGACACTTGTGTGTGTTATGGTCTTTGTTGCATGGCCGGCGTGGGTGAAGGTTATTTTGTTCATATATTTTCTTATCAAGCAATAACACACCTGAGTTAACTAATCATGTCTCGATTGAAGTCAATGATTAGTTCATTAGCTAAATCAGGTGTGTACTGGTAGGCAAGAACAAAAGCCTAAGTCCACTGTTATGAGTGCTACTTTCATAATGAAAAGTAATTATGTGTTTATTTTAATAACTGCAGGGGGGATTAATATTATATAATTCAACATAAGAAATGTCCATATGTAAGTTTTGAACATTTGGAAATGTATTTCAATAGATGATCTAAAAGTGGGATTATTTGGAACAGCCATGGGTTTAATGGGTACACATTCAGTAGGTACCAAATTAAGCCCAGTCCAGACTTTTCACACATTTTATAAAATCTTTTTATGTTTTATAAAAAACAATTGTAAGTAAAGTCATAAAACTTCACATCATAAATGAATATTTCATTTTATCTGGACTTTTCTTAAATAAATTAGGGTAGTATATGTTAGAAATGTCTAAGCTTAGATTTTAGTAGGCTTAATAGGTAGACTTACCCTACTTGTTTCTAACACAATGTTTCTTATAAACTCAATGGTGAATCGGGAAGGTAAAAACATGTAGTTAGTAATGTATTATTGCAGCTTCTCATTTCAATGTCAAATTGCAGTGCAAGGGGAAACAACAATGCCTTTTCTTTCCATTTTCACTCGTTTCTACAGTTTCGCATTCTTCCTGGGGGTTTGGATGGCCGCCTGTACTAATTTAACAGAGAAAAATATTATTCAATCACAGCTGATGTCCCGTCTGAGAAACAGTAGGTGCTAGTGGTGCAGGCCTACATGGAGAAGGTGTGTGTGTGTGTGTGTGTGTATTTTGTACATGAATTTATTAAGAATCCCCATTAGCTGATCCCCATTTGCAGCTACTCTACCTGGGATCCAGCAACATTAAGGCAGTTATATACAATTAAAAACATTACATGACATTACATTTCATAACACTTTTCACAACACATCAAGTGTGTTCCCTCAGGCCTCCCAAGTGGCGCAGTGGTCTAAGGCACTGCATCGCAGTGCTAGTTGTGCCACTAGAGATTCTGGGTTTGAGTCCAGGCTCTGTCGCAGCTGGCCGCGACCGGGAGACCCATGGGGCGGTACGCAATTGGCCCAGAGTCATCCGGGTTATGGGAGGGTTTGGCCAGCAGGGATGTCCGTGTCCCATCGCGCACTAGGGCGTAGTGCACGCTGACACGGTCGCTAGGTGTACGGTGTTTCCTCCGACACATTGGTGCGGCTGGCTTCCGGGTTAAGTGGGCATTGTCTGTACGGGAGTTGCAGCGATGAGACAAGACTGTAACTACCAATTGGATACCATAAAAAAATTAAAGTGTGTTCCCTCAGGCCACTATTCACGTATGTGACTCATTTCAGGAAACTAGTAGTATGTCGCGGGTCACTAATTCACAAGAGAGCCATTTGAACGTAACTTTTTTCGAAAAATCTAAAATGCGTTTTTGGGCAGAAATGACTTCTGGAACATGTGAACCTTCATGTGCCTTAATAACAAACGTGTATACCATCTGTAAATACTAGGGATGCACAATATACCGGTGAAGACATCAGAATCGGCCGATATTAGCTAAAAATGCCAACTTCGGCCCGCTGTCTAGTTCAACGCTGATGTGCAAAACCGATGTCAAAGCTGACATGCATACCTATGTAGGTACATGACGTAATGACGCCGCATAAAATGTTGCGCTACACGTGCAACACAGCATTCCTAACCTAGCCCACAATGTCTGCTGTGTGGATCAAGCAGTCAACAAGTCGAGCAGTCATTTAAAAGAGTAAGAACATCCATTAATGCCAAGATAATGGAATTCATTGCCCTTGACAATCAACCGTTCTCTGTCATGGGTGACGTTGGCTTTCGCCGACTGGTCGAGCACCGGTACACACTACCAAGTGCGATATTTTTCAGATGTTGCCCTACCGGAGTTTATTTTTGCAACAAAAATGTTTACCTTTATTTAACTAGGCAAGTCAGCTAACTTCTCTGGCCAAAAGCCAGGGAAAATGCAGAGCGCCAAATTCAAATAAATTACTATAAAAATCAAACTTTCATTAAATACACATGCAAGATAGCAAATTAAAGCTACACTTGTTGTGAATCCAGCCGACATGTCAGATTTCAAAAAGGCTTTTCGGCGAAAGCAAACAATGCTATTATCTGAGGATAGCACCTCCGTAAACAAAGAGAGAAACGCTATTTCAACCCTGCAGGCGCGACACAAAACGCAGAAATAAAAATATTAATGTCTTACCTTTGACAAGCTTCTTTTATTGGCACTCCAATATGTCCCTTAAACATCACAAATGGTCCTTTTGTTCAATTAATGCAGTCGACATATATCCAAAATGTAAGTTTATTTGGCACGTTTGATCCAGAAAAACACCAGTTCCAACTTTTTTTTTTTTTAATTTGACCTTTATTTAACCTCTTCACTTTTTCGAACATTCTGTTAAAAATCACGCAACATTTCAGCGCCCTGCTACTCATGCCAGGAATATAGTATATGCATATGATTAGTATGTGTGGATAGAAAACACTCAGACTTTTATAAAACTGGTTAAATCACGGCTGTGACTTTAACAGAACGTGCGTTTCATTGGAAAGTGCAGGAAAATCTGATCACTGAAAGTGGAAAAATATATCCATCCGCCGCTTCAACCCATTGTTATGGGCGAAAGACATTAAATATGGCTGAGGTTGCAGTACCTACAACTTCCACACGATGTCAACAGTCTTGTCATTTGCCTAGGACTTGTTTCTTGGTCAAACGAACAAGAGACAGCCCATTTATTCCGGTCTCCGACCGGATATTTTGGTTGAGAAATACACGGACAGTATTTCAAGACGGACCCCTATAGCAAACACTACGTCTCGTGATTAATTTGATCGCTTATTAACGTTTACTAATACCTAAAGTTGCATTACAAAAGTATTTCGAAGTGTTTTGTGAAAGTTTATCATCGACTTTTTGAATTTAAAAAAATGACGTTACGTTATGAAACGCTATTTTTTTTCCATTTATCACACAGTCTTCATAGATCGATATCTAGGCTATATATGGACCGATTTAATCGAGAAAAAAAGACCCAATAGTGATTATGGGACATCTAGGAGTGCCAACAAAGAAGATGGTCAAAGGTAATGAATGTTTTATATTTTATTTGTGCGGTTTGTGTAGCGCCGACTATGCTAATTATTTTGTTTACGTCCCCTGCGGGTCTTTTGGGGTGTTACATGCTATCAGATAATAGCTTCTCATGCTTTCGCCGAAAAGCATTTTAAAAATCTGACTTGTTGCCTGGATTCACAATGAGTGTAGCTTTAATTCAATACCCTGCATGTATATTTTAATGAACGTTTGAGTTTTAACTAATACTATTATCATTTAGTGTAGCGCATTTGCATTTCCAGAGCTCTAGATGGGACGCCTGCGTGCCAGGTAGGAGCAAGTGGTTAACCAGGCAAGTCAGTTAAGAACAAATTCTTATTTTCAATGACGGCCTAGGAACAGTGGGTTAACTGCCTGTTCAGGGGCAGAACGACAGATTTTGTACCTTGTCAGCTCAGGGGTTTGAACTTGCAACCTTCCGGTTACTAGTCCAACGCTCTAACCACGAGGCTACCCTGCCGCCCCGACTACAAAATATCTCAAAAATGACCTGTAAACTTTGCCAAAACATTTCAAACTTCTTTTGTAATACAACTTTAGGTATAATCGATAAAATTTCAGATGGATTGATCTGTGTTCAATACAGGAGGAAAACAAACTGAAGCTAGCTTTCTGGTCAAACAGTACACTTCAAGTGACCCTCGTTCAAGATGGCGGTACTTCTTCATTACACAAAGGAATAACCTCAACCAATTTCTAAAGACTGTTGACATCCAGTGGAAGCGATAGGAAGTGCAAGAAGGTCCCTTAGAAATCTGGATTACCAATGAAACCCCATTGAAAAGAGAGTGACCTCGAAAAAAGAAAAATCTTGAATGGTTTGTCCTGGGGGTTTCGCCTGCTAAATAAATTCTGTTATACTCACAGACATGATTATAACAGTTTTAAAAACTTCAGAGTGTTTTCTATCCAAATCTACTTAATAATATGAGAGGTCGACCGATTATGATTTTTCAACGCCGATACCGATAATGATTATTGGAAGACCAAAAAAGCCGATACCGATTAATCGGCCAATTTTTTACATTTATTTGTAATAATGACAATTACAACAATACTGAATGAACACTTATTTTAACTTAATATAATACATCAATAAAATCAATTTAGCCTCAAGTAAATAATGAAATGTTCAATTTGGTTTAAATAATGCAAAAACAAAGTGTTGGAGAAGAAAGTAAAAGTGCAATATGTGCTATGTAAGAAAGCTAACATTTCAGTTCATTGCTCAGAACATGAGAACATATGAAAGCTGGTGGTTCCTTTTAACATGAGTCTTCAATATTCCCAGGTAAGAAGTTTTAGGTTGTAGTTATTATAGGAATTCTAGGACTATTTCCCTCTATACCATTTGTATTTCATTAACCTTTGACTATTGGATGTTCTTATAGGTACTTTAGTATTGCCAGTGTAACCGTATAGCTTACGTCCCTCTCCTCGAGCCTCCCTGGGCTCGAACCAGCAACACAACGACAACAGCCACCATCGAAGCAGTGTTAACCATGCAGAGCAATGGGAACCACTCCTTGAAAGATCAGAGCGAGTGTTGTTTGAAACGCTATTAGCGTGCGCTAACTAGCTAGCCATTTCACTTCGGTTACACCAGCCTCATCTTTGGGGTCACTTAGAGGTTTGGGGTCATTTAGAAATATCATTGTTTTTTAAAGAAAAACAAAGAAAATTGTCCATTAAAATAACATCAAATTGCAGATTTTTTATGGAATATCTACAGAGGCTCATTATCAGAAACCATCACTCCTGTGTTCCAATGGCACGTTTTGTTAACTAATCCGCGTTTATCATTTTAAAAGGCTAATTGATCATTAGAAAACCCTTTTGCAATTATGTGAGCACAGCTGAAAACTATTGTCCTGATTCAAGAAAAAATATAACTGGCTTTCTTTAGACTAGTTGAGTATCTGGAGCATCAGCATTTGTGGGTTAGATCACAGGCTCAAAATGGCCAGAAAAAATTACTTTCTTCTGAAACTTGTCAGTCTATTCTTGTTCTGAGAAATTAAGGCTATTCCATGTGAGAAATTGCCAAGAAACTGAAGATCCCTTACAACTCTGTGCACTACTCCCTTCACAGAACAGCACAAACTGGCTCCAAACAGAATAGAAAGAGGAGTGGGAGGCCCCGGTGCAAAACTGAGCAAGAGGGCAAATAAATGAGTGTCTAGTTCGAGAAACGGATGCCTCACAAGTCCTCAACTGGCAACTTCATTAAATAGTACCCGATAAACACCAGTCTCAACGTCAACAGTGACTCCAGAATGCTGGCTTTCTAGGCAGAGTTCCTCTGTCCAGTGTCTGTGTTCTTTTGCCCATCTTAATATTTTATTTTTATTGGCCAGTCTGAGATATGGCTTTTTCTTTGCAACTTTGCCTAGAAGGCCAGCATCCCGGAGTCGTCTCTTCACTGTTGACGTTGAGACTGGTGTTTATTGGGTACTATTTAATGAAGCTGCCAGTTGAGGACTTGTGAGGCATCTGTTCATTCCTGTGCTGTTTGTAACTACCCTGGTAGGTTGACTGGTAACCTGAACCAGATTGCAGGCACTGGTTACAGTTTGAAACTTTTTCTTGAGTGGGCAGCTTGACTTACTTCTCTGTTGATATAACATACATTATCAAGCATTTCACACATGTTTTCCAGATACTGACTGTTAGCACTTCGTGGTCTATAGCAGCTTCCCACAAGAATGGGCTTTAGGTGAGGCAGATGAACCTGTAGCATATTACTTCAACAGTATTTAACATGAGGTCCTCTCTAAGCTTTACAGGAATGTGGTTCTGAATATAAACAGCAACACCTCCACCATTGACATTTCTGTATTTTCTGTAGATGTTATAACCATGCATTGCTACCACTGTATCATCAAATGTATTAACTAAATCAGAGATTGTCAGAATTTGAATGTCATCTGTTACTGGCAAATTATTGTGTGTGTACACACAAATTGGGGGCGGCTCCCACCCAGAAACGTGTGCAGTCAGCTGCCTGCAGAGGAAGCCATCACCAGTGTCCACGATCAGGTGCTAGCTACATTCCTCAAAACCATTCACTGTCACATCAGATAGATAGACAAGTCTGCCAGCACCAGCATATCTATCTTGGCTTAATTCCCCTCAAGGCTTTCCTGGCCTCCTCTCCTCTAAATAAATACAAGCTCAATGCCCTAATTCCACTGAATCCACCACCGCCATGTTGTCTTGTGTGGCTTCGGGTGGCGTTGTGGGGCCTCAGGGCTGCCTGAGAGCACAGCAGAGCATGTCACAGAGTACTGAGGGAGGGACAACAGTAGAGGCACCACCTCACAACCCCTTACTGGTGCAGGATGAGAGACTCCACTCAAGACTGACCCAATATTACACACCTGGGGGAGACTCGGGAGAGAAGGGGGTTCACAGTGTCCTTGAGCTGCAAGGAGGAGGAATGGAATTGATTGTACAGACTGACTGATGCTAGTATGATAAACTGGCACCACAATTCATGAAAAACAAATATCTTTCAATTTATGAGGACAAGCAAGCTATCAGTTAGCATCGTCAATGCTGCTATTATTTCTTTGGCATTCCTTCTGCATTGACAATGGAGTGTCTTATTCAGTGTAAATCAATATGAAGGGGAGGATGAGGTGCCAGTTGGCTAGCGTGAGAGTTGAGGTGGTTATCACAACTGTCCTTGACAAGAGGAAGTGTTTGTATGTCACACACACATATCCTGCCACAGTGTCTGGCTGCAGTCTCCTTAATCCCATGGTGTGCAATGTTATGGTCACTGCTGCTCTGTCTTCCTGTGTGTGCAACCTGTCATTCAAACTGTTTGAAAGAAGATGACAACAGAATGACGACAGATACAGCATATATCATAGCCCCCCTTTTCTCCAAAACCCACTGGACTATTCCAAGTCCATTGACCTACTGCTTGCTCATAAATGAAAACTGGAAAGTCATTGCTTAAAGGGCAATTCTGCCACTTTCCACCTCATATTCATTCTCTCCAGCACCATACCAGTGTCTACATATGTGAAAACAGCATATTTCTATGATCTGTGGTTAAAACTAAAGAAACGGTGATATTCAAAACCTGCAATGAGTTTTTAGCCAGAGTGAGGGTATTTTCTTACTCCCCATGTCACCACGAATCTTACAGTGCTTGAAAATCAAAGTTTTTTTTAAATGTTTTAACTTTTGATGATGTAATTGGGTAGAACTTTTTAACTTTATACATCTTTCTACAAAAAGCAGAAATATCCCCATGTCACATACACTATATACACAAAAGTATCTGGACACCCCTTCAAATGAGTGGATTTGGCTATTTCAGCCACACCTGTTGCTGACAGGTGTATAAAATCGAGCAGACAGCCATGCAATCTCCATATACAAACATTGGCAGTAGAAGAGCTCAATGACTTTCAACGTGGCACTGTTCTAACAAGCCAGTCCGTCAAATTTCTGCCCTGCTAGAGCTGCCCTGGTCAACTGTATGTGCTGTTATTGTGAAGTGAAAACATCTAGGAGCAATAACGGCTCAGCCGCGAAGTGGTAGGCTGAATGCTCAAGCACGTAGTGTGTAAAAATCGTCTGTCCTCAATTGCAACATTCACTACCGAGTTCCAAACTGCCTCTGGAAGCAACATCAGTACAATAACTGTTCGTCGGGAGCTTCATGAAATGGGTTTCCATGGCCAAGCAGCCGTACACAAGTCTAAGATCACCATGCGTCATTGAAAATAAGAATTTGTTCTTAACTGACTTGCCTAGTTAAATAAAGGTACAATAAATAAAAATAAATAGATGCGCAATGCCAAGTGTCGGCTGGAGTGGTGTAAAGCATGCCGCCATTGGACTTTGGAGCAGTGTAAACGCGTTCTCTGGGGGTGATCAATCACCCTTCAGCATCTGGCAGTCCGACGGACAAATCTGGGGTTAGCCAAAGCCAGGAAAATGAAACCTGTCCCAATGCATAATGCCATCTGTAAAGTTTGGTGCAGGAGGAATACTGGTCTGGGACTGTTTTTCATGGTTCAGGCTAGGGCTGGGTGATATGGCCAAAGTATTATATCATGGTATTAAAAAATAATAATAATTGTATAGCATGATCAACTGTATCAAAAGCCTTGATGAGATCAATAAAAATTGAGACAGTGTTGTTTTTTGTCGATTGATACATTGATAAAATAGAGTTAGTATATAAAAACACTTTTAGCTGTTCACTCACAAGGGGTTCAAGTATTTTCACCAGGGGTGACAGCTTTGAGATTGGCCTATAATTATTTAAAAGAGTTGGATCTCCCCCTTTTAAAAGTGGTGAAAGAAATACTGATTTCCAGATCTTTGGAATTCCATTACATTCCAGGGTTAAATTGAACAGATATGTAAGTGGTTCAACTATGAAATCAGCTGCCAGATTTAAAAATCAGGAAACAAAAGATCAGGACCTGCAGGCTTTCTCTGATCTAAGGATTTCAGGGCATTATGTACCTCCTGCACTGAGAATGGCAAAAAGCTAAGCTCTCACTGGTTCATCCATACAGGGTTGTACAGAGACAGAGGACACTGAATCAAACAGCCTACCAGATGATACAAAGTGCTAATTGAAACAATTCAGCATTTCAGTTGTCATTTACAGCAACAAAGTCCTTCAATACAGATGAAGATAATTCATTAACATTACTGTTTCCAGACATAAACTTAATAGCCCTCCAAAACATTCTAGCGTCATTCAGGTTATCCAATGTAAATGATTTCTGAGTAGTGAGAGATCCTAGGGTGGCAACACATACATTCGAAGTGATTTCAATGAGTTCTTCTCTATTCTGATTGTTCTATACTGTTCAATTCAACTTCAACCCCAAAATATGTCATAATTTTCATACATTTCTGCATTTGAGATCATTTCCACACTGCAATGTAGGGCTGCACGATACAGGCAAGCAATCTGGGCCTTATTTTTAATCACATGTTGCAATTTGACTTGCAATTTACAGCAAAACACTTAACTTTTGGAATCATTGGAATAGAATGCCTGTTCTAATTATATAGTTATAATATGATAGTGGGCACTTTAATACAGTGTTGTTTGACATGACAAGGAATCAAAATGCCAGGGAGGACTTATTGTGACAGTGTAGGAAATAATGTGTTGATAGATTATAGGGTCCCCTAGGAAACACCTTTGGCTACATTGAAAGTTCTCTTAGCTACTTCATGTAGCTAACATATTCTTGCTTTGCGTTTACCTCTTTAATTTAGAAGACACTGTTGAACAAACAACATGCTGATTTAGGTCTACACCATTACTGGTATTATCAGGCTTGTATAGCTAATTACGCTTGTTCTTACTCAGTACATTTATTAGCTGGCTAGCTAGCGATTAGCATTAGCGGCTAACAATCAGAGGCTAACAAGATTTAGTGCAACTTGCTAAGAAAAGACAAACTAGCTGTTTGCAGATGTATGAAACACAAACGAATAATGTGATTATAGAACGCTAGTAGATTTATATTAAGAAGCCAAGTGAAAACGGCATCATTGTCATCAACAGTGCTGCATATGCTGCATTGACCATGCAGACTGAACGCAAGTGTCTCGTGGTTGAGGAACATCTAATGCGCTCCTTGAGTGACAGGGGACCTGGCTAGGACTGTGTGGAACGCGGTATACAAAGAGAAAGAGCGGGGAGAGACGACTCAAGTAGCGAAGTAAACTATAAAAATGGACATTACACTCTGCATATCACATTTAACAAACCAAACATTCAAATACCATTATAGAGTGTAAAGTAAAAACCCAAACCGGTCCATGCATCAATACCGGTATATCAACAACAAAAAAACGAACCCTAGTTCGGGCTAGGCCCCTTAGTTTCAGTGAAGAGAAATCTTAACACTACAGCATACAATGACATGCTACAAGATTCTGTGCTTTGTGGCAACAGTTTGAGGAATGCCCTTTCCTGTTTCAGCATAACAATGCCCCGTGCACAAAGCGAGGTCCATACAGAAATGGTTTGTCAAGATCGGTGTGGAAGAACTTTACTGGCCTGCACAGAGCCCTGATCTCAACCCCATTGAATACTTTTGGGATGAATTGGAACGCCGACTGCGAGCCAGGCCTAATCGCCCAACATCAGTGCCCGACCTCACTAATGCTGTTGTGGTAGAATGAAAGCAAGTCCCCGTAGCAATGTTCCGGACATCTAGGAAAGCCTTCCCAGATGAGTGGAGGCTGCTGATGCAGCAAAGGGGGGATCAACTCCATATTAATGCCCATGATTTTATAATGATGTCCACAGGAGTCCACATACTTTGGTCATGTAGTGTATGTATGTGCTGGAGATAATGAAAATGAAGTTGAAAAGTGATGGAATTGCCCTTTAAGTGTACAATACAGCATTTCTCCAACAATGCTAAATAAACATGTCTCGAGACTTGCACTCCTGTCTTTCCAAACATCCCTTTTTAACACACGAGTCTGTTCTGTTTTTAATTACTTTAAATGCTACATTCAAAGAAACCCAACTGAGGCACTCTCCTATATTTCTTTAATTGATGGTTGTGCTACTATCCTATTTCATAGCAGAGTTCCTCCTGGGTTGTGTCCCAAATTGCACCATATACCATATATAGGGCCCATAGGGCTTTGGACAAAAGTAGTACACTATGTAGATAATAGGGTGCCATTTGGGATGTAAATGCAGCAAGGGAAAGGAACATTGAAAAACACTTAATTAGCAGAAAAAGCATGCTCTCTAATTATTCTTCTGTTTTCTATGCTGATTAAGTGCTTGTGTTGCTGAGGAGGGCTATTTTAGGAACATTGGTTCCACTGACTGAACTATTTACAAGTTTGTCAAAGAGTACTTCCCAAATGACACCCTATTCCCTATATAGTGCACTACTTTTAAAATAGTGCACTATATAGGGGACAGGGTGCCATTTGGAACGTGCTCAAAGACATTCAGCAGAACTAGACTATCTATAAAAACATATGGTTCCCAAGTGGATACAGTACCTACTATAGGAAAGTTCTGGTTTGAATACGACATGTTACATTAGGGGCTCAGCCGACAGAATACAAACTGAAGGGAGCGCGTGCTGATTTCAGTTGAGACCAAACTAGGCTAATTTGAAAAAGAGAAGATGCATTGATTTGAGTAATGGGACTGATTTTAGGGGAAAACATACTGTCGTGATTTAAGGAGGAGAATGCAGACTGATTTAAGTAGTGGAAAATAGTACCCAAGGTCAAGCAGGGGGGCAGAGCGCACAGTCTCGCTATAGGATGTGGTGCACACTTCTCCCATTTCCTGAGGCAACAGATACTAAAAAGGCAGCTATACTATAATAACACCTTTGACTGCACACACAGCATGTTGAGCACCCAGAGGCATGAAAACAGAACCAACAAAGTGTAACTGAATCTCTCACAGCATTTACAAAAGCAAAGTGGTTGGGGGGTGGCAGTACAATGGTTAATTGTGTTTTCACCTGATCATGGTATAGTTTATACATTTTCTAGGCTTGAGAGGTTGTCTGATCTACGCGATAAACCACAACCAAGGTTACTTCCTCCCTGTCAGTGAGCAAAAAGTTAATACCTCTCATTACTTTCAAAACAGCTGACTACAGCATGTGCAGTAACAGGCAAATAGTGCATCCTTTATGCACCAAAAGACATCCACAGAGAGGTTGAGGAAGTTCACTCACATAAACACATCAACAATTCTTGAGACATAAGCCTATACCTAAAGTTTCAACTATAAATAGTCCTTAAAGGTCAAATCGTCACTTTAATACTTAGGAATTGTTGGTCTTATTCAATAATTAATGTGAATGCGGAGAGAGGAAAACAAACCAAAAGGTAATAAACAATTGCATTGCCAGAGTCAGAGATAAATATGTGATGTTCACATCAAACAGATCCTAGAACTGGCAGAATATAACTTTTTTTAGTGTAATGTTTACTGTTTTTTTTTTTTTTGATCACTTTTGTTTATTATTTATCTCACTTGTTTTTGGAATGTAAACATATGTTTCCCATGCAAATAAAGCCCCTTAAATTAAAATTGAATTGAGCGAGAGCCAGAGGCCCTTCCCTACATAGTGCACTACTTTTGACCAGAGCCCTACATTTGACCAGAGCCATTTGGGACACATCCAGAGACAGAGACACTGTGGTCCTGTCAGTGTGCTCTGGTAGAACAGCCCTGAGACGTCATGGTTGTGCTCAGTCACACAAAAGGAGCTGGCCCATTACTACTGATGACTGAGACCTTTCTTCTTCAATTCAAGCAAATGAAGGAGAGCAAAAAAATTATGCTCTGTGATTGTTTTGATTTTGCTAAAATCAGAGAGCTAACTAGATTAGCTGCTTTAAATGACACAGTTGTTAAGAACTATTTATTCTGCCACTGTGAGGATTGTTCTGTCATAACCGTGTGTTACTCCCCAATTTCACGACTTAGTTATAAACCCCATTTCTTAAAGATTCACTCTTTAGCAATGTCCTTCTCTTATCAAGTAAAATGTGTAAAAGTGTGGTTGTTCTACTGTTTTGGTTTATGTCATGTTACAATGTTGTGTTTACTGTTTTTTGTAAGTAAAAAATAAACTCTAACCACACTTCGCCTCAAGTGATTGGAATCCGTTGAACTGAGCGATTACTTGCAGCGGACCCTGCAAAATGTACCACACTGGTATTCCAACAATGTGTCAAATAACCTTATCTACGTGTAATGATTCAGTAATGCAAAGTGCCTCTTGCAACTAGGCTCTAATGGTGGTGGAGTCAGTCCACGTAACCTTTGCAGTGTCATACTCAGTTGATGCATGCAATTTAACCACTGAACTGGAAAGTCCACCATGTGAAATGGGAGGATTCCATTTGAAGCTAAGGAGTTAGAGAGCTGCTTTACCAGGGGGAGGGGGGTTCAACTGAGTCTCTCTTCCTGACAGCCAGGCAGCCACACACAGGCCAGGGTGGGGGAGGGTTAAAGCCAGAGGCTCTGTCTCTCTCTTCCTGAGACAGACTGCTGCACTTGGCATAATGTGATGTATCCTTATAGTGTACTTACTACGTACTGCTCTCATAGAGATAAGGCAACATGACTATAACAAGCAATATGAAACCAATCAATAAAACGTTAGTGTCCACCTGGTAGGGTAATTGTGATGCAACATTTTACCAGAACACTCCAACTACTTCACGGTGTAGCTATTACTGATAAAACTATGAACAGGCCAGAAAAATGCTCTGGTGGCAAAATCAACCAAATCCAGTGTCTGACAGATAGGAAGGTAAGCCAGCATGACTTCCTAGGTTAAATTTCCTCTGTACTGTTGATCCAAACAACTAGCACTTGTACTCCAGCCAGAATACTCATATAATTATCCCTCCCCCTGCCTAGTGAAAAAAACAGCCCCTCTCTGACTGGGAAGGGGTTGTTGTGCAAATGATAAACCTCAAAACCAGTCTTTCAGGAGAGGATTCCAGTCTTGGCAATAATGAACCATAACATTTTGAAACACCATGCCATTAGCCTTAAAGATACAACAGCAACAGGAACTGACTATTAGTCCATGAAATAAAAAAGGACACAATGAATTTTCTTTGTTTTTCAGCTTTGGTTGACTAACATCTATCTACCTTTTCCAATGTGTGTTTGCAAACGGCACATTTGGAAACTAAGCATGGAGACATTACTTTGACCGTGAGCTTGCAAACAACATCAAACAACTTCATTCTTATTCACTAACTCAACACTGTATATAAATGTTTAGCCTAATCTCCCTTCATTCACACTCACAAAACACCAAGTCATTGAAGAAATACTGTGCTCCCCTCACTGCACTTTCAAAATAATTGAAAAACTGAATGTACAACTTCATTATCTCTGATGAAGACCTACACAGAACATCCATCCACTCCAGTCATCGTCTTGTTCGAACTTGTGATTTATCTGTGGATTAGCGCTTATCAGAGTAAAACGTGAGACTATCACCCCCAAAGAGTGGCAAATCAGCAGGGCTTTCTCAGCGAGCGACATATATTTGCCCAGCTACAGGCACACATGGTTTCAGTTAGGGGTCTGCACCTATAAACAGTTGGCCATGGCAGCTTATTGGTCAGGAAGTTCAATGTTGACTGCAAGTCAAGACAGGCACAAGCTGCTAATGAATAATACTCTACCCAAACCACTATCAGCAACACCAACACAACCATTGGAGACCAATAGAGAAGAGATTCTAGAAAGCCTAGTAGTAATTTAAATGGACCGCACTAGACCCTTTACAGCCAGGCTATTGACAAATCACTGTTAAATATTTTAACTTTGTAGCAAAAGGAATACCACAAAGGAACATTCAGGCATTTACTTTAATTACATGGAATATCAGGAATACCACCCAATTATTTGGAAGAGAGTTAAATCAAGAGAGCTGAATTAATGGACAAAAATAGGGCAAGATAACAAGATGGTCCTTGTGTGCAGTGACAACTACTATGCATGGAGATAGTATACATGTTGTGTATCCATAAAGTTAGCGTGGTTGAAGCTTCATATTCCAATGATTGATTTGCCCTAAATATTCAAACACAAAAGCCTTACAAGTGGAATATTGTTTAATTCCAAGTGAGCAACAACAATCTGTGGTTAAAACAGTTACTGGCTGACATGTAGCCTATAAAGGCCAGGGCACATGATAAAGTATTCATTATTTTGAAAGACACTATGAGCAAAGTGTTCACAAATAGCGAAATAGGCTACATTAAACCATTGCAAACAAGGCCTGAACCATGTATGTCTTTGTAGATAACAAACTATAATTAAGGTAAGATAGTAAATGTATTATTAGTGTAATGTGTCAAACCCACCTCCCACACATGCTCCCCTGCACCTATCCATATGAAAGCTGTCAAACCCACCTCCCACACATGCTCCCCTGCACCTATCCATATGAAAGCTGTCAAACCCACCTCCCACACATGCTCCCCTGCACCTATCCATATGAAAGCTGTCAAACCCACCTCCCACACATGCTCCCCTGCACCTATCCATATGAAAGCTGTCAAACCCACCTCCCACACATGCTCCCCTGCACCTATCCATATGAAAGCTGTCAAACCCACCTCCCACACATGCTCCCCTGCACCTATCCATATGAAAGCTGTCAAACCTCTCATCTGAAAAACTCCTGAAGGGACATTTCAATACATGGGTCAAATCTGCTCGGCTCAGATGATCAAACTAAGTGATTACATTCACTTTAACTAAGAAATATATCTGTATCACATAAGTGAGTGAAGAATTCATTATAAAATGATAAAGAATAACATATAGCCTAATTGAGAGAATGTGCAAACATATTTCATATAAGTTACATGAGAAAGTTACATGAGTTACATGAGAAAGTACAGGGCAGGCTACTGTTACTGCGTTTGACACCTCGAGGTAATTCGATTCGTGCAGCAATACAATTCATTGCATGTAGTCTACAGGAGACTTTCGATTAGGCTACTTATTACATTGGGCCTGTGCTATGCCATTCGGAACTCCTAATATGTCTCTAGGCAATATTTGGGGAGGCCCATCAATGCAGCCGATAGGATAGACAGGCCATCATATAATTGTAAAGCAATGTTTTACACATTTAGATGCTGGCAACAACTGCAGCTAAAGCTAGTTACATTTAGGAAGCATCAAACGTCCGGGTAAATTACCAGACCAACTATCGCTACTTGCGAGCTACTATGTTAGCTACGTTACCGAGCTAACTAACTTTTTGAAAACTATTTCCAAAAAATAAATCGAACTTATTTGAAGTCACAACACTTGATATAATCATATTGGCATTATAACGGCCGTGTTTCAATTTAGTTGTGCACTCGGAACACCATGGCTGACGAAGAAGTTTTGCAAGAACTCTCAATGGAAAAATGTAGCTACTATAGTGTAGCCTTTATAAGCTACAAAACATGCACGTCAGCTTTAAAATGAGCGGACTATAAATGCAAGGTTTACAGCTAAATTTGATTACAAATGTGTAATAACATATGCATGCTGGACACAACAAATCGCACATAGCTAAACGAAATAGCTCACCAGATGCAGTCAAAAACTTTTTCACACCTGAAAAGCCGACAACAGAAAGTTTGTTCTTCGTTTTCTACTTACCAGAGGGATGTGCTCGCACATACATTTCAAACATGTTAGTAGCGAGTTGTTAGACAGAATTTCCATTTACAGTAACTCAACTACAACTTCAACCACTTCTGGTTCTGGGCCTATTCTGAAGCATTCGCTTACCGTCTCCGCCGCCGCTCCCCGGGCCACCTTCAACACCCGAAACTCAACCACCGAATCTCCCACAGGGCCGTGGTGCTGAAAGAAAAGCGGCGAGGTGGACTTCGTAGACGGAGTTTCTACGGTACCCAGGCCTTCTCTGTTTTGACCCGAGTGGGGGGTTACTACAGCCCCCGATGTTTCAGAGACACGGGAATTCTTTTGACAGCTCTTCTTCTCTACCCCCTCTACTCCCCCTTAATTTCTATTTTCTTACGTCCAACAGATACGAATCAAAATACTTGTC
This sequence comes from Oncorhynchus gorbuscha, assembly GCF_021184085.1. NCBI lineage: Eukaryota > Metazoa > Chordata > Actinopteri > Salmoniformes > Salmonidae > Oncorhynchus > Oncorhynchus gorbuscha. The sequence goes on along the minus strand of NC_060184.1, from coordinate 21,090,942 downwards.
ACAGAATATGGCGGCTGCACAAACGAGCGCCTATCGCGAGACTTAAATTTTTTCCTCCTAGGGGAAAGTTATGTTAGGGGAGAGGAAGTATGATTGCTAAATCCTCTGTAGAAGCAGAGACAGAGAATGAACAGTTTGTGGTAATATTATTGGAATGGAAATGGAAACTATCAACAGACGTGTGGGAGGAATACAGGTGGGGGTTAGGTCTGTGTCACGGAGTCTCATGGAACAACAGAGAAAATTAGGTCACAATAGTTATGTGCTGCTAGAGTAAAAATACTGTAAATTGGTAAGTACACACCCACAATGGTATCTCACCCATAATAACAATAATACACACCCATAATATCTCAAAAAGGTATCCAACAGACAAAACAGATTGTAAGTGATTTTGTAAACAAAAAATGATGTCCAGAATAACACCTTCAAAAAGAATGTGCTTGTTTCAGCTGGTGGTCAGCTGTAAGCAGGTACTCCCCTCAAGAGGACAGCTATACTAAAGCTGGGAGCCAGTGGGAGGTTATAATGGTCATTTGGGTAGTCACTGTGTGTTTTTGACCCCCAAAGAGAGGAGTTCCGGGGGAGGCAAGAGCTACAAAAGAGCAAGGAAAAAAACAAATCTAGCACGGTGTTCTGTGAAGGGTTCACTTCAGTGGTTATTGATCTAGTACTAAATAACTCTTATGGACATAAACATCTTGCTTTACTTTAATTATGTAGGTATTTCTATACTTATTGATCCCACCCTATTTATATAAAAACATGTATTTTAGTAATTTAGCAGATGTTCTTATCCAGAGCGACATACATGGGCAATTAGGGTTATGTGCCTTGCTCAAGTGAACATCGGCAAATACTCAGTGATTCAAACAGGCGACCTTTCGGTTACTGGACCAATCACCATGCCACCAGCCGCCATTCCTCATCAGGATTACCCCCGTGACATGATTTTATGTAGTGAGAGCATTCACACATCAAAGATGGAACAAAACTATTCAGTGTTAACATAAATTTAATGACATGCCAAACTCTCCCATAATTGAACTGGGAAGTGGAAGTGGGGATTTAACATTCCTGGTACCTGTCATGGTTAATGAGGACATATGGGAGTGAGGAGGAGGTCAATAGGGCTGTGTGGCTTATTAGGGTTCACTTTGGGCAATCAAGTGTTTAGGGGGCATCATTCACACATTGGGCTGACTGCATTGCAATCAGCGACTGCCAACTAACTGATCTACAAATCACATTGCATCATAAATAACTACTCATTATTATTTGTAGATCAGTCTGTCAGTCATAATTTGCTCACGATTCATCACCGATTTCATGCTCTGGAACACAGACCCTCACTCCTTCAGAGAAGAACATGGATGGCAGCTACAGATCTTTATTTGATCAATCTTTTGTTCCTGATCATTTTCTGCACAGCAGGAAATTAAAATCTGTGGTGTACTCAAGGTTTAAAAAGGCTTCTAAAGTTTGCAATTTCCACTTTTTTAACGTCAAACTTGATTTGCATCAACAACAACTGTCACGGATCTCTCCGGAACTTTCATTATGCACAACTGGCATATTCCCACTGATTGTATTTGTATATATGTGCCCTTTGTTCACCATGGTCTTTTCGATTATTGTTTCAATGTCCGTTGGTGCGTGAGTACCTGTGCTGTGTGTTTTGCTTTTCGTGCCATTGTGGATTGCGCAGATGATTACTTGTCTCGTCCCATGTGTTAATCATTGTGCGCTTGTGTTATTTATTCGAGGTACTCCTCGTTCTTTTGTTTGAGTTTCAACCCTGTGTTTTGTATAGTGTATGTTTGGTCTTCGTCCCCGTGCCTTTACATGGCACGCCATAATTTGCGTGTAATAAAAAAAACTATTACACATTCCTGTGCCTGTCTCCCGAATTATTCATACCAGCATGACAGAATAATCGCCATTAAGGGAGACAGCGGGAATGGCCCGACCGACGACGCTTGACTGCTCCGTCTGGCGCCACCGCAACTTCAGCAGCTGCAACTAGCCCGTCCGACGACAACGCAACTTCGGCAGCTGCAACTGGCCCATCCGACGACAACGCAACTTCGGCAGCTGCAACTGGCCCGTCCGACGACGACGCAACTTCGGCAGCTGCAACTGGCCCGTCCAACGACGACGCAACTTCGGCAGCTGCAACTGGCCCGTCCGACGACGACGCAACTTCGGCAGCTGCAACTGGCCCGTCCGACGACGACGCAACTTCGGCAGCTGCAACTGGCCCGTCCGACGACGACGCAACTTCGGCAGCTGCAACTGGCCCGTCCGACGACGACGCAACATCGGCAGCTGCAACTGGCCCGTCCGACGACGACGCAACTTCGGCAGCTGCAACTGGGCCGTCCGACGACGACGCAACCGGCAGCTGCAACTGGCCCGTCCGACGACGACGCAACTTCGGCAGCTGCAACTGGCCCGTCCGACGACAAAGCAACTTCGGCAGCTGCAACTGGCCCGTCCGGCGACGACGCAACTTCGGCAGCTGCATCGGGTCCTGATTGACCCTGATGGATTCCTGTACTCGTCCACCAGCGCAGGTGTCGTCCCCCTGCTGGTCGGGGGTACTGTTACGGATCTCTCCGGAAGTGTGTCATTACGCACACCTGGTCCCCATTTCCCTGATTGTAATTGTATAAATGTGCCCTTTGGTTCACCATTGGGCTGTCGATTATTATTACAATGTCCATTGGTCGTGTGAGTACCTGTGCTGTGTTGTTTTGACTTTCGTGCCACTTGTATTGTGCAGATGGTTACGGGTCTCGCCCCAATGTATTTATTCGAGGTACTCCTGTCTCTTTTGTTTTGTATTACATGTTTTGTATTACATGTTTGTATTACATGTTTTGGTCTTCGTCCCTATGCCTTTACATGGCATGTTGTAATTTGGGTAAATAAAAAGTCCTATTACGCATTCCTGCACTTGTCTCCCGATCCCTTTATACCAACATGACACCTACAAAAAATGTCCATTAATTATAATCCACATAATAATTCACATTTCCTGTTAAGATCCTACATCTGTATGACAGGACTGGGGGTCACATCTATAAATCATCATAGACTGTGTCACTAGACTGTGTCCCCCTCCTCTCCTCCCAGTAGATTGTAAACACATCTATACAGGACAGGTCCTCCTGGGTGAAACTACTGTTTCCACTTTCTGGGTGCTCTATGTGCTGTTCTGTGTAAATTTAGTCTGCCCTCAGTGTTAAATTGTATGGTTGAATGTGTCTGTGAGGACGTCATAAACAGGTGTCCCATTTAATTTTTTTACAACTGAATTGATGTGGACCGAGTCTATTGCTCTGTTGCATTAACCCACACATGGGGTAAGTGGGAAAACAGACGCTTGCTGAATCCTCTCGTGAAAAAGGACGGCACATTTGTTCTTCAGTGGACTGGGTGGAAACATATGGCGTCTCGTGTGTCTGCGTAATGCAGTGACTCACACACACTCACTCAGTCTTACACGACACACACACACACACACACACACACACACACACACACACACACACACACACACACACACACACACACACACACACACACACACACACACACACACACACACACACACACACACACACACACACACACACACACACACACACACACACACACACACTGTGGCCCCTGTTATCTGCACAGACCATGACCTCCTGACTCTGGGGTCTGAGCAAGTGGAGCCAACTGAGCTGTAAGCCCTGAAGCACAGACAAAATCCTCCCGCTCAGCCCTTTCACAGAGTATTCATTTCTGTTAACAATGGCTGATACACACATCTCTAAGTCCTCACCCCCCATGTGTATGTCAAAGGGGAGGAGCAGTCCGTGAGTCAGCAAAAGATTATAAAAAATACTTTAAAAATGTGGGAACGTTTTAAAATGTCTTTACCAGTTTAAGCAGTGACTTTGTCTCATTCTGTAAGTGCCATGCGTGGGATGCAGGTGGACACTGTACACTGCATTGGCAACTCCCAGTCAAAGACCCAGAGGGATGGGAGTGGCCCTGGCTGTCTTCCCTGGCTGTCGCCCTGCCTCGCGTCACAGTGAAGAATGTGTCACAGAATGTTATAAGAAGCTTTACACTGTTACCAATCACTCTCTTCTCATGCACATGCTGTACTGGTCTGGAGCACACAGATTATCACAGTGACAACTTGATAGGGGGGCAGGAGGAGAAAAGTGCAACTCATGCAAAAAAAGACTGTTTCTGTCCCCCAAAAAATACCTTCTGTCCAAAAAAAAAGCCACACCACTACATGTGGTGGTGCTATGTGCCGTGTCGTGCTTCTTGGGAAATTAAGCTGGCCACACACATTCCTGGCATGGAAAGAGGTCCTTTTCTCACGGTCTGAGGACAGCCTGTCACGGGTCAACAGTGGAGATTTAGCTTGCAGCGGCAGCGGGTCTCCACTCATTGTTCCGCTCCAAGCAAACTTTAGGCATCCAATGTGCCAATCCAGTGTCCACTGACCTTGCAGCAGGTATAGTTGCTCTACTACTAACAAGTGTGAAACAAGGGTTGAGGAAGAGTGTGCTTAGGGAACGGAGGGCATGTGGGTTGTGTGTGTGTGTGTGTCTTAAGGGGAGGCGAAGGGGGAGGTGGGGACAGGAATGTTACCCGGTCCTCTTCAGTGATCATCAACACGAGGGGGTGTAGGACGGAACATTCTAAGCACAGAGAAACTGACACCCTTGTAGCTTGCTCAGAATTCTCCCTTAAGAGTTTTACAGAGCACGAACAGTACTTATAGGTATAGGGAGAATTTGCACTCCATATCAGTTTTCAGTATCTGTCCAAGCAATAATACAGTATGCTTAGTAAGTACCTGATGTTGTTATAACAATGTAATAATATATCACCAGACCACCAAAAATTCCATCCCTATCTACAACATTTTCAGACAAGATAGAACGGCCAAAGGGGGCGGTGTTGCAATCTACCACAAAGATAGCCTGCAGAGTTCTGTCCTACTTTCCAGGTCTGTACCCAAACAATTCGAACTTCTACTTTTAAAAATCCATGTGTCTCTAAAAACAAATCTCTCACCGTTGCCGCCAGCTATAGACCACCCTCTGCCCCCAGCTGTGCTCTGGACACCATATGTGAACTGATTGCCCCCCATCTATCTTCAGAGCTCGTGAGGCTAGGCGACCTAAACTGGAACATGCTTAACACCCCAGCCATCCTACAATCTAAGCTTGATGCCCTCAATCTCACACAAATTATCAATAAACCTACCAGGTACCACCCCAAAGCCGTAAACACGGGCACCCTCATAGATATCATCCTAGCCAACTCCCCTCTAAATACACCTCTGCTGTTTTCAACCAAGATCTCAGCGATCACTGCCTCATTGCTTGCATCCGTAATGGGTCAGCGGTCAAACGACCTCCACTCATCACTGTCAAACGCTCCCTGAAACACTTCAGCAAGCAGGCCTTTCTAATCGACCTGGTCGGGGTATCCTGGAAGGATATTGATCTCATCCCATCAGTAGAGGATGCCTGTTTTTTTATTTTTTATTCCTTCCTCACCATCTTAAATAAGCATGCCCCATTCAAGAAAATTAGATCCAGGAACAGATATAGCCCTTTGTTCTCTCCAGACCTGACTGCCCTTAACCAATACAAAAACATCCTATGGCGTTCTGCATTAGCATCGAACAGCCCCCGTGATATGCAACTTTTCAGGGAAGCTAGAAACCAATATACACAGGCAGTTAGAAAAGCCAAGGCTAGCTTTTTCAAGCAGAAATTTGCTTCCTGCAACACAAACTCAAAAATGTTCTGGGACACTGTAAAGTCCATGGAGAATAGGAACACCTCCTCCCAGCTGCTCACTGCACTGAAGATAAATTGACTATAATTGATCATTTCAATAAGCATTGTTCTATGGCTGGCCATGCTTTCCACCTGACTACCCCTACCCCGGTCAACAGCACTGCACCCCCCACAGCAACTCACCAAAGCATTCCCATTTCTCCTTCTCCCAAATCCAGTCAGCTGATGTTCTGAAAGATCTGCAAAATCTGGACCCCTACAAATCAGCCGGGCTAGACAATCTGGACCCTTTCTTTCTTGTTGCCACCCCTATTACTAGCCTGTTCAACCTCTCTTTCGTGTCATCTGAGATTCCCAAAGATTGGAAAGCAGCTGCGGTCATCCCCCTCTTCAAAGGGGGGACACTCTTGACCCAAACTTCTTCAGACCTATATCTATCCTACCCTGCTTTTCTAAGGTCTTCAAAAGCCAAGTCAACAAACAGATTACAGACCATTTAGAATCCCACCATACCTTCTCCGCTATGCAATCTGGTTTCAGAGCTGGTCAAGGGTGCACCTCAGCCACGCTCAAGGTCCTAAACGATACCTTAACCGCCATCGATAAGAAACAATACTGTGTTATGCAGGTGAATGAGGACCCAAAAGCGACTTGGCGAAAACAGAGTATTTAATCCAGTTTAAGGAAATAGCAATACTCCTAGACAAATCGGAGCGGTAAATAAAGCAAAAGAAACAATTTCACTCGTAATCACGAGAACTGACTGGAGACTCGATAATGAACTGCAGGTTGCCTCGGGAAGGCACTTGACCGTAGCAGACTCAGACACCTGCTCACCACGCAGCATCTGAGGGAAACACGACACGACAGGGCGATACAAAGACACAGCACGGTGAACAGAATACAAGGATCCGACAGGACAGAAACGGAAAACAAGGGGAGAAATAGGGACTCTAATCAGGGGAAAAGATAGGGAACAGGTGTGGGAAGACTAAATGATTGATTAGGGGAATAGGAACAGCTGGGAGCAGGAACGGAACGATAGAGAGAAGAGAGAGAGAGAGGGAGAGAGAAAAAGGGGAACGAACCTAAAAAGACCAGCAGGGGAAAACGAACAGAAGGAAAAGCAAAATGACAAGACAATATAAGACAAAACATGACAGTACCCCCCACTCACCGAGCGCCTCCTGGCGCACTCGAGGAGGAATCCTGGCGGCAACGGAGGAAATCATCAATCAGTGAACGGTCCAGCACGTCCCGAGACGGAACCCAACTCCTCTCCTCAGGACCGTAACCCTCCCAATCCACTAAGTATTGGTGACCCCGTCCCCGAGAACGCATGTCCATGATCCTACGTACCTTGTAAATAGGTGCGCTCTCGACAAGGACGGGAGGGGGAGGGAAGACGAACGGGGTGCGAAGAAAGGGCTTGACACAGGAGACATGGAAGACAGGATGGACGCGACGAAGATGTCGCTGAAGAAGCAGTCGCACAGCGACAGGATTGACGACCTGGGAGACACGGAACGGACCAATGAACCGCGGAGTCAACTTACGAGAGGCTGTCGTAAGAGGAAGGTTGCGAGTGGAAAGCCACACTCTCTGGCCGCAACAATACCTAGGACTCTTAATCCTACGTTTATTGGCGGCTCTCACAGTCTGTGCCCTGTAACGGCAAAGTGCAGACCTCACCCTCCTCCAGGTGCGCTCACAACATTGGACAAACGCTTGAGCGGAGGGAACGCTGGACTCGGCAAGCTGGGATGAGAACAGAGGAGGCTGGTAACCCAGACTACTCTGAAACGGAGATAACCCGGTAGCAGACGAAGGAAGCGAGTTGTGAGCGTATTCTGCCCAGGGAGCTGTTCTGCCCAAGACGCAGGGTTTCTGAAAGAAAGGCTGCGTAGTATGCGACCAATCGTCTGATTGGCCCTCTCTGCTTGACCGTTAGACTGGGGATGAAACCCGGAAGAGAGACTGACGGACGCACCAATCAAACGACAGAACTCCCTCCAAAACTGTGACGTGAATTGCGGACCTCTGTCTGAAACGGCGTCTAACGGGAGGCCATGAATTCTGAACACATTCTCGATGATGATTTGTGCCGTCTCCTTAGCGGAAGGAAGTTTAGCGAGGGGAATGAAATGTGCCGCCTTAGAGAACCTATCGACAACCGTAAGAATCACAGTCTTCCCCGCAGACAAAGGCAGACCGGTAATGAAGTCTAGGGCGATGTGAGACCATGGTCGAGAAGGAATTGGGAGCGGTCTGAGACGACCGGCAGGAGGAGAGTTACCTGACTTAGTCTGCGCGCAGTCCGAACAAGCAGCCACGAAACGGCGCGTGTCACGCTCCTGAGTCGGCCACCAAAAGCGCTGGCGAATAGACGCAAGAGTGCCTCGAACACCGGGATGACCAGCTAACTTGGCAGAGTGAGCCCACTGAAGAACAGCCAGACGAGTGGAAACAGGAACGAAAAGAAGGTTACTAGGACAAGCGCGCGGCGACGCAGTGTGCGTGAGTGCTTGCTTAACCTGTCTTTCAATTCCCCAGACTGTCAACCCGACAACACGCCCATAAGGAAGAATCCCCTCGGGATCAGTAGAAGCCACAGAAGAACTAAAAAGACGGGATAAGGCATCAGGCTTGGTGTTCTTGCTACCCGGACGGTAAGAAATCACAAACTCGAAACGAGCGAAAAACAACGCCCAACGAGCTTGACGAGCATTAAGTCGTTTGGCAGAACGGATGTACTCAAGGTTCTTATGGTCTGTCCAAACGACAAAAGGAACGGTCGCCCCCTCCAACCACTGTCGCCATTCACCTAGGGCTAAGCGGATGGCGAGCAGTTCGCGGTTACCCACATCATAGTTGCGTTCAGATGGCGACAGGCGATGAGAAAATAAGCGCAAGGATGAACCTTATCGTCAGACTGGAAGCGCTGGGATAGAATGGCTCCCACGCCTACCTCTGAAGCGTCAACCTCGACAATGAATTGTCTAGTGACGTCAGGAGTAACGAGGATAGGAGCGGACGTAAAACGTTCTTTTAGAAGATCAAAAGCTCCCTGGGCGGAACCGGACCACTTAAAACACGTCTTGACAGAAGTAAGAGCTGTGAGAGGGGCAGCAACTTGACCGAAATTACGAATGAAACGGCGATAGAAATTAGCGAAACCTAGAAAGCGCTGCAACTCGACACGTGACCTTGGAACGGGCCAATCACTGACAGCTTGGACCTTAGCGGAATCCATCTGAATGCCTTCAGCGGAAATAACGGAACCGAGAAAAGTAACGGAGGAGACATGAAAAGAGCACTTCTCAGCCTTAACGTAGAGACAATTCTCTAAAAGGCGCTGTAGAACACGTCGAACGTGCTGAACATGAATCTCGAGTGACGGTGAAAAAATCAGGATATCGTCAAGATAGACAAAAACAAAGATGTTCAGCATGTCTCTCAGAACATCATTAACTAATGCCTGAAAAACAGCTGGCGCATTGGCGAGACCAAACGGCAGAACCCGGTACTCAAAATGCCCTAACGGAGTGTTAAACGCCGTTTTCCACTCGTCCCCCTCTCTGATGCGCACGAGATGGTAAGCGTTACGAAGGTCCAACTTAGTAAAGCACCTGGCTCCCTGCAGAATCTCGAAGGCTGATGACATAAGGGGAAGCGGATAACGATTCTTAACCGTTATGTCATTCAGCCCTCGATAATCCACGCAGGGGCGCAGAGTGCCGTCCTTTTCTTAACAAAAAAACCCCGCCCCGGCCGGAGAGGAAGAAGGCACTATGGTACCGGCGTCAAGAGACACAGACAAATAATCCTCGAGAGCCTTACGTTCGGGAGCCGACAGAGAGTATAGTCTACCCCGAGGAGGAGTGGTCCCCGGAAGGAGATCAATACTACAATCATACGACCGGTGAGGAGGAAGGGAGTTGGCTCGAGACCGACTGAAGACCGTGCGCAGATCATGATATTCCTCCGGCACTCCTGTCAAATCGCCAGGTTCCTCCTGAGAAGTGGGGACAGAAGAAACGGGAGGGATGGCAGACATTAAACACTTCACATGACAAGAAACGTTCCAGGATAGGATAGAATTACTAGACCAATTAATAGAAGGATTATGACATACTAGCCAGGGATGACCAAAACAACAGGTGTAAAAGGTGAACGAAAAATCAAAAAAGAAATAGTCTCACTGTGGTTACCAGATACTGTGAGGGTTAAAGGTAGTGTCTCAAATCTGATACTGGGAAGATGACTACCATCTAAGGCGAACATGGGCGTAGGCTTGTCTAACTCTCTGAAAGGAATGTCATGTTTCCGAGCCCATGCTTCGTCCATGAAACAACCCTCAGCCCCAGAGTCTATCAAGGCACTGCATGTAGCACCTCTGAACCGGTCCAGCGTAGATGGACCGACAAAGTAGTACAGGATCTAGATGGAGAGACCTGAGTAGTAGCGCTCACCAGTAGCCCTCCGCTTACTGATGAGCTCTGGCTTTTACTGGACATGAATTAACAAAATGTCCAGCAAGTCCGCAATAGAGGCACAGGCGGTTGGTAATCCTCCGTTCCCTCTCCTTAGTCGAGATGCGAATACCTCCCAGCTGCATGGGCTCAGTATCTGAGCCAGAGGAGGGAGATGGTTGCGATGCGGAGCAGGGAAACACCGTTGACGCGAGCTCTCTTCCACGAGCCTGGTGACGAAGATCTACCCGTCGTTCTATGTGGATGGCGAGAGCAATCAAAGAGTCCACACTTGAAGGAACCTCCCGGGAGAGAATCTCATCTTTAACCACTGCGTGTAGTCCCTCCAGAAAACGAGCGAGCAGCAGCTACCTTGCTTCTTCAGTCACTAGAGGCAGCAAGAGTGCGAAACTCAATAGAGTAATCCGTTATGGATCGATCACCTTGGCATAGGGAAGCCAGGGCCCTAGAAGCCTCCCTACCAAAAACTGAACGGTCAAAAACCCGAATCATCTCCTCTTTAAAGTTCTGGTAATTGTTAGAGCAATCAGCCCTTGCCTCCCAGATAGCTGTGCCCCACTCTCGAGCCCGGCCAGTAAGGAGTGAAATGACGTAAGCAACCCGAGCTCTCTCTCTAGAGTATGTGTTGGGTTGGAGAGAGAACACAATATCACACTGGGTGAGAAAGGAGCGGCACTCCGTGGGCTGCCCGGAGTAGCAAGGTGGGTTATTAACCCTAGGTTCCGGAGGCTCGGCAGGCCAGGAAGTAACAGGTGGCACGAGACGAAGACTCTGGAACTGTCCAGAGAGGTCGGAAACCTGAGCGGCCAGGTTCTCCACGGCATGGCGAGCAGCAGACAATTCCTGCTCGTGTCTGCCGAGCATGGCTCCTTGGATCTCGACGGCAGTGTTGCGAGCGTCTGTAGTCGCTGGGTCCATTCTTTGGTCGGATCCTTCTGTTATGCAGGTGAATGAGGACCCAAAAGCGACTTGGCGAAAACAGAGTATTTAATCCAGTTTAAGGAAATAGCAATACTCCTAGACAAATCGGAGCGGTAAATAAAGCAAAAGAAACAATTTCACTCGTAATCACGAGAACTGACTGGAGACTCGATAATGAACTGCAGGTTGCCTCGGGAAGGCACTTGACCGTAGCAGACTCAGACACCTGCTCACCACGCAGCATCTGAGGGAAACACGACACGACAGGGCGATACAAAGACACAGCACGGTGAACAGAATACAAGGATCCGACAGGACAGAAACGGAAAACAAGGGGAGAAATAGGGACTCTAATCAGGGGAAAAGATAGGGAACAGGTGTGGGAAGACTAAATGATTGATTAGGGGAATAGGAACAGCTGGGAGCAGGAACGGAACGATAGAGAGAAGAGAGAGAGAGAGGGAGAGAGAAAAAGGGGAACGAACCTAAAAAGACCAGCAGGGGGAAAACGAACAGAAGGAAAAGCAAAATGACAAGACAATATAAGACAAAACATGACATACTGTGCAGCCGTATTCATTGACCTGGCCAAGGCTTTCAACTCTGTCAATCACCACATCCTCATCGGCAGACTCAATAGCCTTTCTCAAACGATTGCCTCGCCTGGTTCACCAACTACTTCTCTGATAGAGTTCAGTGTGTCAAATCGGAGGGCCTGTTGTCCGGGCCTCTGGCAGTCTCTATTGGGGTGCCACAGGGTTCAATTCTTGGACCGACTCTCTTCTCTGTATACATCAATGATTTCGCTCTTGCTGCTGGTGAGTCTCTGATCCACCTCTACGCAGACGACACCATTCTGTATACTTCTGGCCCTTCTTTGAATACTGTTAACAACCCTCCAGGCGAGCTTCAATGCCAAACAACTCTCCTTCTGTGGCCTCCAATTGCTCTTAAATACAAGTAAAACTAAATGCACGCTCTTCAACTGATCGCTGCCTGCACCTGCCCACCTGTCCAACATCACTACTCTGGATGGTTCTGACTTAGAATATGTGGACAACTACAAATACCTAGTTGTCTGGTTAGACTGTAAACTCTCCTTCCAGACTCACATCAAACATCTCCAATCCAAAGTTAAATCTAGAATTGGCTTCCTATTTTGCAACAAAGCATCCTTCACTCATGCTGACAAACATACCCTTATAAAACTGACCATCCTACCGATCCTCGACTTCGGGCGATGTCATTTACAAAATAGCCCCCAATACCCTACTCAATAAATTGGATGCAGTCTATGACAGTGCCATCCGTTTTGTCACCAAAGCCCCATATATTACCCACCACTGCGACCTGTATGCTCTTGTTGGCTGGCCCTCGCTTCATACTCGTCGGCAAACCCACTGGATCCAGGTCATCTACAAGCGTCTCCCCTTATCTCAGCTCGCTGGTCACCATAGCAGCACCCACCTGTAGCACGCTCTCCAGCAGGTATATCTCTCAGGTCACCCCCAAAACCAATTCTTCCTTTGACCGCCTCTCCTTCCAGTTCTCTGCTGCCAATGACTGGAACAAACTACAAAAATCTCTGAAACTGGAAACACTTATCTCCCTCACTAGCTTTAAGCACCAGCTGTCAAAGCAGCTCACAGATTACTGCACCTGTACATATTCCATCTATAATTTAGCCCAAACAACTACCTCTCCCCCTACTGTATTTATCTATTTATTTTGACCCCTTGAACCCAATTATTTATATCTCTACCTTGCACATTCTTCCACTGCAAATCTACCATTCCAGTGTTTTACTTGCTATATTGTATTTACTTCGCCACCTTTGCCCTTATCTCACCTCATTTGCTCACATTGTATATAGACTTATTTTTCTACTGTATTTTTGACTATATGTTTGTTTTACTCCATGTGTAACTCTGTGTTGTTGTATGTGTCGAACTGCTTTGCTTTATCTTGGCCAGGTCGCAATTGTAAATGAGAACTTGTTCTCAACTCGCCTACCTGGTTAAATAAAGGTGATTTAAAAAAAATGTAATTTAAAAAAATCTATTAGAGTTTATTAATGATAATGAATTTGGGTTTTAATTCAACAGCTTTGAACTGGTTTCTAAAATCTTTGTTCTTATGTCAGCTTTAACCAATAAAACCAATCAATTGCAAGACTTTGCATGAGTTTAAATGGGTGTGAGAACATTTCTGTTGTCAATCATACCCACCAAGCAGTACAGTGTCTCTGCAAACAGCGGAGTGGAGAGGCTGAGATCCAGACTTAGATCTGCTGCGCCCCCCAACGAAGTCAGCCTGACCCTCTGTAAATCAGCCCAGCATTCCTCCCCCCCAACCTGAGGAGACTGAGGAAACACACTCACAACTACCACAGACTGTTTCTTGAGAGGGCACACACAACCAGGAACCATTATCTCTCCCCTGGGATGTTCCCCGAGGTAAGGCCCCTAGCCAAGTCCCACTTGGCTAGTATGATCTTCCCCCAAACAAGGAGGATGGAAACTTATTCTCTCTAGGTGACCTCTCCCTTCAGATTATTCCTCAGTGGCACTTCAAGCCGTGGACTCCACATCCATAACTGATGCCCATGTGGCTCCCTTATAATACATTCTTAGAAAAAAGGTGCTATCACAGAGGGTTCTACATGGAATCCATAAAGGTTCTACCTGAAACCAAAAAGGGTTTTACATGGAACACAAAAATGGTTCTACCTGGAACCAAAAATGGTTCTCTTATGGGTACAGCTGAAAAAATGTTTTGGAGGCAGTAGCCTCTCCACTGGTGCTGACACCACAGGTGTTTACTGCCTGTCTATCTTTTGGTCTCTGCCTCGTATGGGCCACTGAGCCTCTATAAAAGGGGCATCAGACAGTGGATGTCAGGAATGTGACCCATGTGTCCAGGGAATCAGTGTTAGGCTGCTGTATGGCGAGTTGACAACTGCTGTGCTACTCAGACATTTTCAGTCTCACTGGATTGAGAATCTGGGGGAAATACGCTCAGCAAGCGGGGCTGTCCCCATAAGGGTTCTTTGGCTGTTCCCAGAGGAGAACCCTTTGAAGAACCCTTATGGGTTCCACGTAGAATCCTTTTCACAGAGGGTTCTAGCTGAAACCAACAAGGGTTCTAGTAAAGATTAAAGATTAGTAAAGATGAGTAAAAGTAAAGATACCTGGCACACTCCAAAACTCAGACATCATTTACAAACTAAGCATGTGTGTTTGTTTAGTGAGTCCGCCAGATCAGAGGTAATAGGGATGACCAGGGATGTTCTTTTGATACATGCCTGAATTGGTGCATTTTTATGTCCTGCTAAGTATTCAAAATGTAGCAAATACTTTTGGGTGTCAGGGAAAATTTATGGAGTAAAAAGTACATTATTTTCTTTAGGAATGTAGTGAAGTAAAAATGTGTCAAAAATATAAATAGTAAAGTACAGATACTCCCAAAAAACTATTTAAGTAGTACTTTAAAGTATTTTTACTTAATTACTTTACACCACTGGTTCTACCGGGAACCAAAAAGGGTCACATTATAGGCAAACTATGGAGACAGCCGAAGAACCCATTTGTGTGGGAGGGGCACCTTAAGACAGAGTGGAAATGGGATCACATGTGTGTTAATACATTCTGCGGAGAACCCTCCAGCGCATACATTTCTCTAAGTGGTAGGACAAGTAATAAGTCAGGGGCCGGGGAGTTCACTCGGGTGTACAATAATTGCAATAGGGTGCTATCTTGGACTCAGCCTCTGTCTGTTCACCATCACTGCATGATTGATATCAGTTCTCAGCTTGCCTGCCCTGCCTGCACTGGTCCCACTGTCGAGTCTCCAGCGGCCTCCAGCCTATAGAATGATCTTAAATGTGGTACCTATTTGACACGTCTCATGGAATCCCATGCAGATAAATAACACAGTGTTGATAGTGAATGTGACAGGGCTTGAGTTTTAAACACAGAACTATATAAAACGTCTCATTAAGTTTCATGAACAAAAAGTAATTTTAAACCATTCACAATTACCACATATTCCCCTTTATCTTTCCAGGTGCTTGAAAAGACACTGTGGGCAGACTCCAGAAAGTGGAATTAAAGCTGGTGAAATTTAGAGAAAAAAACATATTATTGCATTTGCACTTGCTTTGATCATAGTTAGTTTATGCACGGCTTAAGATAAGGCGTCTCAAAACACTGTCCAGTCAGACTATTAAAAATGACCCCATAATGACAGTTTTCATCGTCACCGGACTGGATTGCAGCTGGAAAATCACGCCATACAAATATACCCACTGATGACATCATGTGGGCAAACAAGAGAACACAACTTACGCATGTTTTCTCTTCATCTGAGGTGTACTGTATCTGTATGTGAGCATGACCATAGTTGAGTATTTCAATATCCAGAAATCAAGATACTAAAAATCCAGGGAAATCTAAACCATGGGTCTTCACATTTGAGCCATGCATTCCAATTGACACAAGCATCCAAATTAACATTATTTGTTTCAAAACAATAGGCTATGCTAGATTTAAATTGCTATGCCACAGACCCTGTGGATAGGGTCCAATGACACAGAGTTATCAGACAGTGTGACACTGACACATCTCTCATACTCTAGTTGCAAAAACTCAAACTCAGGACATTGGAATAAACCAGGGACTTGCTATCTGAAGCAAAAGAGATTTTATTACAATAGAGGATATAAAATAAATATACACAACTTTTATCTAATTTAACAGTCATTTGTACAGTGAAATTAGGACAAAGTAGCTAAAAGCCCCTTAAGAAATGTATTATTTTTATTTCTTGCTCTGTGCCATTACCTTACTTATGAAAGCTATGGAACCACAATACATTTAGGCCATGTGTCTATCTTGAACGTCTTCTGTGTGCACACACACATTTATACACACACAAAATACACCGAAAATTCTTTAGAGTTGACAGACACCCACACCTGCAAAGCACTGTTGTTTCATGCCACGGAGCCTGGGGGATGTAGTGTAGAGAACAGAACAACAGAGTGGAACACTTCATGTCTTACTAAAACTGAGAGATGAGGAGTGCTCCGTGACATAAATATGTACAAACAATTGTGTTGCCTTTTGTCTTTCTGTGAGACTTAAACGGCATGGTGAGAGTATAGCCAAACAGATATTTTCTTTCAAAACAGGAAACGCATACCATAAATGCTCTGGTTAAATGGGTAAATTGGTTTCATCTTGGAGATCAGTGAGCACTAGCCTGAATGCCAGTCTGTTTGTGCTATCTTTCCAACTCCTTGTCGCTCATTGTCATGCTAAACAATAAAGTTGGAAGAGCACAAACAGATCTGGTACCAGGCTAAGTGAGTGTCTCTCTCCATGTACAAGAGTCCTAAAACAAACATCTCGGAAGGCATTTTGATACATCACAGGAGCACTTTGCAAATGTAGTGTCTGTCTTTCTGTACATACTGTTGAGAAGGTGACAGAAGTGCTTAAGTTCTGGATTGGAAAAGACAGAAAGACATGCAACATTGGGTATTAGTTATACTGCGTGTAAGAACTCCTAAAAAGAGCTTTATCTGGCTTATTACTTTCATTACCTGCCATATCTTTAGTGTCTAAAAAATAACAAATATACTTTTCATTTACCACAAAATATTTCCGCAATAACAGTGCATTAAAAGACAATTATCTTATCAATATGATTCAATGACAAATTATTAACATGTTCGTATGTACAGTGTTTTAGTTTCAACAATGTGTTCGGACAATATTGATTAGAAGAGAAAATGCTAAATCATTCTACACTGTACTTTTTGCATTCATTAAATTTGAGATCGGATACATTGAACTCAAAGCTGATATTTAACTGCTTGTTGCCAAATTTTGGAAATAACACATTTAGTAAATAACACACGACATGAATTTGAAAACAAAAAATATATATAGAAACAAACTACTATAAAAGAAGGCGTAGGACAAAG
This sequence comes from Oncorhynchus gorbuscha, assembly GCF_021184085.1. Taxonomy (NCBI): domain Eukaryota; kingdom Metazoa; phylum Chordata; class Actinopteri; order Salmoniformes; family Salmonidae; genus Oncorhynchus; species Oncorhynchus gorbuscha. The sequence continues at coordinate 21,073,711 of NC_060184.1, read as the reverse complement.
AGAAATAAACATAAGTCCTGAAGATCCCATCATGTGATGGCAACTTCAAACATAAACACTCAGACTAAAAAAGGCACTGTCCACACATAAAAAATGCATTGTTTCAGTCCTGTAAAACGTATGAGGTGGTACAGATGTGAGAGAAAGTGCACTGGACTTTATAGACTGAGTGTAAAAAACACAAACAATCCAACCAGCAGCGGAGGCAGATCTGATCACACTGAGCAAAAACACAGCAAAGGAAACAAGCAAAAGAGACAATTGTAGCTCTAATTCCTCCAAATGTGTCAATTCCATAGTACATCAGCAACAAGATAACATGGTGATGCACTACTTGTATCACACAGTCAGTATCTACCTAGATATGATTATTTCATATGTTTATAGAGAAGAATTCCCTTTTAAAAAACTAGGAGCTATCAAGTTGACAAGCAAGTTTGTGGTAGAATGAAAATCTTAGTGATTCAGGTTCTGTTGAACAGAGGTGCCCATCTATATCTAGACATGGGTATATATATATATATATATATATATATATATATATATATAGTTGAAGTCGGAAGTTTACATACACTTAGGTTGGAGTCATTAAAACTTGTTTTTCAACCACTCCACAAACTATAGATTTGGCAAGTCGGTTAGGACATCTACTTAGTGCATGACACATGTAATTTTCCCAACAATTGTTTACAGTCAGATTATTTCACTAATAGTTCACTGCATCACAATTCCAGTGGGTCAGAAGTTTACATACATTAAGTTGACTGTGCCTTTAAACAGCTTGGAAAATTCCAGAAAATGATGTCATGGCTTTAGATGCTTCTGATAGGCTAATTGACATCATTTGAGTCAATTGGAGGTGTACCTGTGGATGTATTTCAAGGCCTACTTTCTAACTTAGTACCTTTGCATGGCATCATGGGAAAATCAAAAGAAATCAGCCAAGACCTCAGAAACAAAATTGTAGACCTCCACAAGTCTGGTTCATCCTTGGGAGCAATTTCCAAATGCCTGAAGGTACCATGTTCATCTGTACAAACAATAGTACGCAAGTATAAACACCATGGGACCACCAGCCGTCATACCGCTCAGGAAGGAGACGCATTCTGTCTCCTAGAGATGAATATACTTTGGTGCAAGCAGTGAAAATCAATCACAGAACAACAGCAAAGGACCTTGTGAAGATGCTGGAGGGAACAGGTGCAAAAGTATCTAAATACACAGTAAAACAAGTCCTATATCGACAAAACCTGAAAGGCCGCTCAGCAAGGAAGAAGCCACGGCTCCAAAACCACCATAAAAAATCCAGACTACGGTTTGCAACTGCACATGGGGACAATGATTGTACTTTTTGTAGAAATGTCCTCTGGTCTGATGAAACAAAAATAGGCCATAATGACCATCGTTACAAGCCGGCTTACAAGCCGAAGAACACCACCCCAACCGTGAAGCATGGGGTGGCAGCATCATGTTGTGGGAGTGCTTTGCTGCAGGATGGACTGGTGCACTTCACAAAATAGATGCCATCATGAGGATGGAAAATTATGTGGATATATTGAAGTAACATCTCAAGACATCAGTCAGGAAGTTAAAGCTTGGTTACAAATGGGTCTTCCAAATGGACAATGACCCCAAGCATACTTCCAAAGTTGTGGCAAAATGGCTTAAGGACAAGAAAGTCAAGGTATTGGAGTACCCATCACAAAGCCCTGACCTCAATCCCATAGAACATTTGTGGGCAGAACTGAAAAAGTGTGTGCGAGCCAGGAGGCCTACAAACCTGACTCGGTTACACCAGCTCTGTCAGGAGGAATGGGCCAAAATTCACCCAACTTATTGTGGGAATCTTGTGGAAGGCTACGCGAAACGTTTGACCCAAGTTAAACAATTTAAAGGCAATGCTACCAAATACTAATTGAGTGAATGTAAACTTCTAACCCACTGGGAATGTGATGAAAGAAATAAAAACATTATCTTTACTACTATTCTGACATTTCACATTCTTAAAATAAAGTGGTGATCCTAACGGACCTAAAACGGGGAATGTTTACTATTATTAAATGTCAGGAATTGTGAAAAACTGAGTTTAAATGTATTTGGCTAAGGTGTATGTAAACTTCCGACTTCAACTGTATATATTCTCATGTCTAGATATATATATATATATATACACACACACACACACACACAGAGAGAATTATGTGGACACCCCTTTAAATGAGTGGATTTGGCAAATTCAGCAACACCCGCTGCTGACAGGTGTATAAAATCAAGCACACAGCCATGCAATATCCATAGACAAACATCGACAGTAGAATGGCCTTACTGAAGAGCTGCTCAGTGACTTTCAACATGGCACCGCCATAGGATGCCACCTACCAACGAGTCAGTTCGTCAAATTTCTGCCCGGATCAACTATAACTGCAGTTATTGAGAAGTGGAAACGCCAAGACAGTCATGAAGAGGGCACGACACAAGCCTATTCCCCCTCAGGAAACTAAAAAGATTTGGCATGGGTCCTCAGATCCTCAAAAGGTTCTACAGCTGCAACATCGAGAATATCCTGACTGGTTGCATCATTACCTGGTACGGCAACTGCTCGGACTTCCGAACACAAGGCACACCAGAGGGTAGTGCGTACGGCCCAGTACATCACTGGGGTTAAGCTGCCTGCCATCCAGGACCTCTACACCAGGCGCTGTCAGAGGAAGGCCCTAAAAATTGTCAAAGACCCCAGCAACCCCAGTCATAGAATGTTCTTTCTACTACTGCATGGCGGTACCGGAGTTCCAAGTCTAGGACCAAAAGGCTTCGCAAAAGTTTTTACCCCCAAGCCATAACACTCCTGAACAAGTAATCAAATGGCTACCCAGACTATTTGCATTGTCCCGCCCCCCCCCCCCCCCCAACCCCTCTTTTACGCTGCTGCTACTCTTTGTTTATCATATATGCATAGTCACTTTAACTATACATTCGTGTACATACTACCTCAATTAGCCCGACTAACCGGTGCCCCTGCACATTGGTTACCCAGACAATCTGCATTGTGTCCCGCCACCCACCACCCGCCAACCCCTCTTTTACACTACTGCTACTCTCTGTTTATCATATATGTATAGTCACTTTAACCATACCTATGTGAACATACTATCTCAATTAACCCGACTAACCGGTGCCTGTATATAGCCTCTCCACTGTTATTTTTTACTGTCTTTTTACTGTTGTTTTTATTTCTTTACTTAACTATTGTTCACCTAATACCTATTTTTTACTTTAAAATCGCACTGTTGGTTAGGGCCTGTAAGTAAGCATTTCACTGTTGTATTCGGCACACGTGACAAATAAACTTTGATTTCATTTGTAGTGGTAGGCCACACAAGCTCACAGAAAAGGACCGCTGAGTGCTGAAGCACATAGCACGTAAAAATAGCCTGTCCTCGGTTGCAACACTCACTACCGAGTTCCAAACTGCCTCTGGAAACAACGTCACCACAAGAACTGTTCATCGGGAGCATCATGAAATGAGTTTTCATGGCCGAGCAGCCGCACACAAGCCTAAGATCACCATGTGCAATGCCAAGCTGTAAAGCTCACCGCCATTGGACTTTGGAGCAGTGGAAACGTGTTCTCTGGAGTGATGAATCACGCTTCACCAACTGGGAGTCAGACGGACAAAACTGGGTTTGGCGGATGCCAGGAGAACGCTACCTGCCCCAATACATAGTGCCAACTGTAAAGTTTGGTGGATGAGGAATAATGGTCTGGGGATGTTTTTCATGGTTTGGGCTAGGCCCCTTAGTTCCAGTGAAGGGAAATCTTAACGTTACAGCATACAATGACATTCTAGATGATTCTGTGCTTCCAACCTCAACCACATCAAAGACCTTAGGGATGAATTGGAACACCGACTGCGAGCCAGGCCTAATCGCCCAACATCAGTGCCCGACAGCAATGTTCCAACATCGAGAGGAAAGCCTTCCCAGAAGAGTGGAGGCTGTTATAGCAGCAAAGGAGGGACCAAATCCATATTAATACCCATGATTTTGGAATGAGATGATCGACAAGCATGTGTCCACATACTTTTGTTCATGTCATGTATATACTGTATATATATATATAATATATACACTGTATATATATACACTGTATATATATATATATACACTGTATATATATATATATACACTGTATATATATATATATATACTGTATATATATATATATATATATATATATATATATATATATATATATATATATATATATATATATATATATATATATATATATATAACACACACACAGTACCGTTCAGAAGTTTGGACACACCAACTCATTCAATGGGATTTCTTTATTTTCACTGTTTTCTACATTGTAAAATAATAGTGAAGACATCAAAACTATGAAATAACACATATGGAATCATGTAATAACCCAAAAGGTTTTTTAACAAATCAAAATATATTTTAGATTCTTCAAAGTAGCCACCCTTTGCCTTGATGACAGCTTTGCACACTCTTGGCATTCTCTCAACCAGCTTCACCTGGAATGCCAACAAGTGCTCAGCATATGTAGGAACTCCTTAAAGATTGTGGGAAAAGCATTCAACATGAAGTTGGTTGAGAGAATGCCATAAGTGTGCAAAGCTGTCATCAAGGCAAAGGGTGGCTACTTTGAAGAATCTAAAATCGAAATTATATTTTGATTTGTTTAACACTTTTTTGGTTACTATATGATTCCATATGTTATTTTCATAGTTTGTCTTCACTATTATTCTACAATGTAGAAAATAGTACAAATAAAGAAAACCCTTGAATTTGTAGGTGTGTTTTTGACTGGTACTGTCTACAGTTGAAGTCGGAAGTTTACATACACTTACACTTAGGTTGGAGTCATTAAAACTCGTTTTTCAACCACTCCACAAATTTCTTGTTAACAAACTATAGCTTTGGCAAGTCGGTTAGGACATCTACTTTATGCATGACAAAAGTATTTTTTCCCCAAAATTGATTGCAGACAGTATATTTCACTTACAATTCACTGTATCACAATTCCAGTGGGTCAGAGGTTTACATACACTAAGTTGACTGTGCCTTGAAACAGCTTGGAAAATTCCAGAAAATTATGTCATGGCTTTAGAAGCTTCTGATAGGCTAATTGACATCATTTGAGTCAATTGGAGGTGTATCCGTGGATGTATTTCAAGGCCTACATTCAAACTCAGTGCCTCTTTGCTTGACATCAACAGGGTTGACTTTTATGCTCGACAGCTCAGTTTTCCACCACAAAACAACAGAAAATGGCCAAAAAGAGTAGAACCAGCTCACCTGATTTTACACTATGATTTGACTATTAGATGTTCAATGTTTGTTTTGAGAAAGAATAGTTTCACCACATTAAATATAGAGTTGAGTTCACATAACAGGGTTGACCTTAAAATGAGGGATAACTAATCACATGAAATAAATAATAATCTTCAGAAATGACTTTGTCAAAGCAACAAAATAACTAGGGCTTTACAATGATGGTGAAACTTGGAGAAATGTTTGGATGAAGTGGTTTGAAATCTTCCTATAAGTGACACAGGGTTAACTGAGGGACCTGTCAAAATACAGGATTTTCGCACATTAGCAAGCCTTTATTCATATAATAATCAGATTGGATTGAATTCTACACGTGATCTATATTAAAGGGCACTTCATGTAATATAGCAGGCTTTTAAAATTCAAAATTGGTGCACAATTTCTACTTAAAATATCCCAGGGACACAAAAGGCACTCGTGGGACAACCATATACCATCCATATAGTTTATATTTCTTTACAATATTTCATTTAGAGTACAATTAACAATGCTGTAAGAAACAAGTGAATGCCTTCTTCAATTACGATGTTCAACATTAGATTTACGATGTGGAAATGGATATCCCAATCGTTTTAAAAACCCTAAGAAAACTCTCAATCTCTCATAGTAAAATTTAAGCATTGCACCATTCTCTTTGCTTTTGCATAGGAACTGTTTAACAGTTATTTGCCCCACGATCACTTGTTGGAGCTGCACAATGAATAATACTTTTGATACCTCGCTTGTATAAAGATAAATTGAGAAACAGTATCTAATGTATTCTCAATGCTCTTCAACTATACTTCAGATATGCGCCAATAGAATAAAAGAGAGAAAAAAGGTTTGATAGCTGCTGATTTTTTTCCAGAGTAAACACCACTGTTCTGGGAAGGCTGTTGTTAATCCACTGGGCCTGTGTGTCTGCCAGATCATACGGAACATAGAAAAGAGAAACTCAAACCCAAACCAATACAGCTACAATGTATCAGCATCAAATAGAGAGCTAGTCCGATATGGAAAACATTCTGGGCGACTGTTAGGAACTCATCTTGAACAAGGAGGGAGCAGTCCCTTTTGTTCATCTAGTGTTTTGGCATTCACCACAACACACATAAGACATACTGTACTTCAGTAACCTGGGAGTGGTGAGAAAGAAATATGGTCTGTGAGGAGAGAGAAGGAGACAGACAGACAGATAGACAGACAGATGATGATCAACAGCAGATCTCTCAATCCACCTGTTTGACTGAGCCAGAGATGACAGACAAATCAAACACAGAAGAACTGTGCAGTATTACTGTCAGAAGCAAACAGCATCACAGAGAGCAGTATATCAGTTGTTCAATACATGTTAGTACCTTGTATTGTTGCTGTGAATATTTTCTTACTATAGAAAACAAAATAAGAGTCTCTCTCCTTTGGCTACAAAAGGACAGTGCTGATGATCATCCTTATCATCATCGTCAACATATGCCAGTTGAACACGACTTGTGTTTCTGAACATCACAAAAGGCAGTTTAAAGAATCGTAATGCAAAGTCTTGATAAAGATTGCCTTGATCCTTGTGACAAACTGAACACAATACATGTTCACCATCACTGAACAAGAGGTCCCGTTCTGTCAATAGCCACTAGATGTCAATGTTTCCACATCCCTTCCCTAGTCACAGAAGAAGCTGAAGTGGCTCTCTTATCCCATGTCCATCTACAGTCTGTCTGTGTGTCTCACACACACACACACACACACACACACACACACACACACACACACACACACACACACACACACACACACACACACACACACACACACACACACACACACACACACACACACACACACACACACACACACACACACACACACACACACACACACACACACACACACACAGTGCAGATCCAGTCAACTAGTTCACAGGATAAGTACTATAAGAAAACCTTTTTCTACCTGGGTTAATACCAGGGGTGTGGAGTTGAAGAGGCTGGGGTGCAAGACTTCCCATATTTGTTCCAGGTCTTTGCAGATCCGTTCAGCAGTGCAGTCCTTTGACTGAATAAGAGGAAAAGTCGCTCTGGATAAGAGCGTCTGCTAAATGACTTAAATGTAAATGTAAATGAAATACAAACATGTAAAGGGCAATAATGAAACATTAAAAGCTAGAAAAATACATGGAAAATAAAAAACTATCAGTCAGTAACCGTCTCAGGAACATACACACTGTTAGCTGTACTATATGATGTCACCTTCAGTGATGTCTGTGTCCATGGAAAGACCTGTCAACCCAAGGTGTCCACAACAAGCATCTCACACACACTCAAACACCTCTGGCCAGAAAGGAGAACATTCAGATTCACCGACAAATGATGGACATGACTCATATTAAAACAGTAGCTTGGTAGTTGTTATCGGTCAGGTGACATGGGCTACCTAGAGATGCTTACATAACTTGCTGCAGACTGATGAAAGGCTGATAAATGGTTCCTTCCAATGCAGACTTTCAGACTACAAATCTAGAAAAACAAAAGGCTTAAAATTAGAAAAAAAAACGTTTTTTATAACAAGATTAAGATAAAATTGTGTATTTTCGTAATTCCCTGCAATCACATCAGCTAAAGAGCTAACTTTCTTATGTACAAATGTATTTCCAAGCCAAGAAGATCTTTTGTCATCAGGAAAGGATTGGCTCATTTTCGTCCTTTTGATTCAATTGTTATCTGGTAAGAGAAATCCAGGGTAAACAACTGTACAGTGAAGGAAAGTGATGACAGTAAAGGGCTATTTTCCTGTTTCATCCCATCTTCTTCTATATCGAACAATATTTACAAAAACATCCACAATCAAAGTAAACAAACTCTACATAGCAAACAAGCAAAAACAAGTCTCTTGTTAAACAAATAAAAAAAGGTACTATATAGTATATATTTATATATGAACAGAGCTGCAATTCTTCCTCTTGAAGAACATGTTTTTGTAAGTGTCATAGTGGTTCATAGTCTTTGTGTTGTGTAATCAGTTGCACCTGACGTGTTTCCTTCTTATCTAGTATCAATCGACTTTGCCACTTGATGATAATAGAACATCTTGTCCTACCCCTCAAGGAGGCAGGGTTTGTTTTTGGTTCCTATGTTGAGTTGGCCTTCATATTGCAGTGCCCTCGGGTGGGTAAGTGTGAGGACATTGGCTGGAAGTGAGGCCAGGGTCAGTCAGTGTAGTAGGGCTGACATGAAGGTGGATAATGAGTGACTGTTGTGCTGTTGGAATTATCTGACACATAATGAGATCTGATCAGGATGAGGAGTCAGTAATACCTTGGCCAGAGGGAGGTGAGAGGTTATGCTAAGGTTTGTTTTTGGTCGAGGGTTGGTTTGGGAGAGGCCCCTGGCCTGTTCTAAGAGCCTCAGTAGCGGTGTGGCTGGTGTGAGTACTGTGAGCTCTGCTGGGATGACGACGAGTATCCCTGGGACTGAGTGGAACCTTGGACGTTGCTTTGGTAACCAAGGCGGGAGCTGGAGTGCTGAAGTGGAGAAAAGAATGGAGAGGAAATAGTCAACCGTTGACAGCTAGAGACCACATTTGTCATTCATTATTTTTCGGTCAACACCACTGGAAAAATACCATTGCTTATTTTGACCTTGCATGGGGTTTGGAAATAAAACCTGTACAACTTAAATTATTCCATAACTTTACCTTGGGACACCGTGTTGTAGGGAAATTACTTTTGTTGGCAATGTTTGCAATTGTAAATCTGGCTGAATAAGTTATAGGTCAAGAACGAGTCAAATAGAAAAGCATGATGTACACAGCCATAGATCTGTAGTACTTATCAACATACCCGCCACAGCTCTCTACTCTTGTTTACTTGGCATCTAAAGATGTGGACTACTTCTCATGGATTTCTCAATGTAACAGTATAGCTTCCATCTGTCCCCTCGCCCCTACCCGGGCATGAACCAGGGACCCTCTGCACACATCAATAACTGACACCCACGAAGCATCGTTACCCATCGCTCCACAAAAGCCGTGGCCCTTGCAGAGCAAGGGGAACCACTACTTCAAGGTCTCAGAGCAAGTGACGTCACCGATTGAAACGCTATTAGCGTCACATCGGTTACATCAACATATTTAGCCAGAGACTACCAACCCAATTCCAAGCTATTTACAGTACCATGACCTACAATAATATATCCTAAAAAGTATACTGTATATCACACAACTGAGTAAAATCAAATCAAAAGAGGCTGATGCCGAAGACCTGGGGGTCTGGATGAATTACTGATCTGGGTTAAAGGGGACTGAGCCACACATCAATAGACGTCAACAGAAGGGCTAACTAAGCACCTGGCCGTGACTCACGCTAACCAACTCAGACTGGGCCCAAGGCCAAATGTCCTCTTAGAAAGGCAAGAAAAGGCAGAAGTCCCTGGTGTTTAAATGATAAACATGTATTAGGCCCCGAGGAGCTACAGCTGGACTGGGACCCAGAGGGCTTGGATGGAGGGTTGGGGGAATAGGAGAAGAACATGGCTGAAACCCCTGAAGTACGGAGACATCGGCCAAACTAATTCCAGTCTCCGCCTGTCTATGAGTCTATCTACACTCACAGGCAGAAAGGAGGAGTGAGTTGTGCACATTAGGGTACTATAGCCTTGGGGAAAGTGATCAATGAGGGGGAAAGGGCGTTGAATGTGACGCCACAGACACAGCAAGCTAGCTCTGTCTGCCCATCCAGAAAGCAAAGGGATATTAATACATCTGTTCTGCTAAGGCTTGACTTTGAAGAGTCCAGCAGCTGTCCACATGCAGCCTCAGCCCCCTGCTAAATATAGCCTAGCACCTCGTCAGTCAGTCAGTCTAGAACCCCACAGGGTCTGGGCCTAGCCAGGAGGAAACACCTCTGAACAGAACACCATTGAGATCCGGACAACAGGGAGATCACCTTTATCTTACCTTTCTCATATGTAAAACACTCTCCTTTCCTCTGTACCATGAACTCCACTCTGTCACTCTTGCTCATAGTCCCTCTCTTTCTCACTTACTCACTCTTGCTCATAGTCCCTCTCTTTCTCACTTACTCACTCTTGCTCTAACTACAGCCTTTCTCACTCTCTCATTTACTCACTCACTCACTCACTCACTCACTCACTCACTCACTCACTCACTCACTCACTCACTCACTCACTCACTCACTCACTCACTCACTCACTCACTCTTGCTCCAACTCTGTCTCTCTCTCTCACCCAGTGATAGGGGCTCAGTCAAAGATAGAGCAGGCGCCAAGAGGGGGAACAACAATGAGGGCAGCATTTTTTTGCTGTCACCTTTATCAACAGGCTAGTGTGAACTGGAGGAATGACATTATCATTCTGATATAACATGACCTGCAATCCTATTAGCTAGCACAATACTCCACTCTGGTCTGAGTTGAGGGGGTTGTGTCTGTTCACTAACCGAGCACAACACGTGTTTTGCACTTCCCTGACATACTCTGCTGTTACGCGTCTGTACGTGTTTTAAACCTTGAGGGCTCTTTGGGGAAAAGTTCACAGCCATTAATTTTTACTCCATAGTCAAATGAATCATTAATAAAGGAACACTGTTGATGGCACACGTTCTGGGTCCTCCAAGGGCCTATTTGGATTAAGCAAATTTGAATAAGTCAACCCTAGATAGCAAACATGCCGTAGGTTATAAACTGTTGGTGACTGTCATCGCCTTCCATCTCCTTTCAATTAAAAAATGGACAGTAATACTATGGATGTATGTAAGGCTGTAAAAACTCAAACCTGGTGGATCCCAGTGCCTGAGGAGGCTCCTGAGGGCCCGGTGCGAGATTTCTTGTTGGGGGGCCCCTGGTCCTGGCCGTGCTGTAGGCCTCCACCGGAGTTGGCTCCAGTGACCCCTGCATTGCCGTTGGTCTGGGTGGAGCTCTGCTGGTTAGAAGCCTGCTGGATGCCACTCTGCTGCTGGGCCTGGGCTGTCATCTGCTGGTGCTGTTGGACCTGGTTCTGATGGAGGACAAACACATTCATTTTCAGTTGAACAGATACAGAGTAACAGATGGAAACTGCAATAATATTAATTGTGCACCAACATACTAACAGTTTCCTTGGTGTACAACTTTATTGTAATCTCCGATTTTGCACCAACACACTCACAGATTCCTATCCATACAAAACATATTCCATACATGCACATTGTAAATAAGGTCTGCTAACTCAATAAATGGTATCAAGACAACATTACTGTTCAACAACAGCCAAATGTACAAATTGCTCACTGATCAATCATGGTCACTGTTTACAGTATTTGGGAACTGGGAAGTATGTTCCCAGTATTGCAGTGTTAGTTTGGGCTTAGTAAACAGTGGGCTGAAATTATTGAACAAGAATTACGCTCCGAGCCTTCAGGCCAGCTTATCACTTCTCAACAGCTCCACGACCACGAGGCTGAGACACGTGAAAGTTTGGGTCAGCTAAAACAATGAGTCTCTCTCATACCCTCTGGGCCCTGGTTGGCACAGAGGCCCTGCAGCCTTCTTGACGGCTGCTCTGAGGCAACACTTGTATCAGGTGTTGCCTACTTGACAACAGCTGCCAATGTGATGCAGGGCTGGGATTCGCAGAAACCTCTCAGTGGGAAGGGGACTGGTATTTCTCTGGCTGTAGCACATGCATACACTCCCCTTCACCTCAAACACACTGATTTGGCTTGGCATAATACAAGCACCTGCTTTCTATAGGGCCTGGTATATTCACAACATGGTGTTTGATACCAGCCAGCCGACAGTACATTATCAGTAACACTATGGTCCAATCTGCTATCAGGGGAACAACTCCACGTTAGTGACCTTTACCTCAAGTAAGATATGAAGTTCAGTGAGAGTTTAGTGAAATAAGTCTTGAGATAAGTCTCGAGAGCTTAGTGATATACAATTTAGAGAGCTTAGTGAGATACGCGTGGAGAGCTTAGTGAGATACGCTTTCAAGAGCTTAGTGAGATACGCGTGGAGAGCTTAGTGGAGAGCTTAGTGAGATACGCGTGGAGAGCTTAGTGAGTTACGCGTGGAGAGCTTAGTGAGATACGCTTTCGAGAGCTTAGTGAGATACGCTTTCGAGAGCTTAGTGAGATACGCATGGAGAGCTTAGTGAGATACGCGTGGAGAGCTTAGTGAGATACGCGTGGAGAGCTTAGTGAGATACGCGTGGAGAGCTTAGTGAGATATGCGTGGAGAGCTTAGTGAGATATGCGTGGAGAGCTTAGTGAGATACGCTTTCGAGAGCTTAGTGAGATACGCATTGAGATACGCGTGGAGAGCTTAGTTAGATACGCTTGGAGAGCTTAGTGAGATGCGCGCTGAGAGCTTAGTGAGATACGCGTGGAGAGCTTAGTGAGATACGCTTTCGAGAGCTTAGTGAGATAGGCGTGGAGAGCTTAGTGAGATACGCGTGGAGAGCTTAGTGAGATACGCTTTCGAGAGCTTAGTGAGATACGCATGGAGAGCTTAGTGAGATACGCGTGGAGAGCTTAGTGAGATCCGCGTGGAGAGCTTAGTGAGATATGCGTGGAGAGCTTAGTGAGATACGCTTTCGAGAGCTTAGTGAGATATGCATTGAGATACGCGTGGAGAGCTTAGTTAGATACGCTTGGAGAGCTTAGTGAGATGCGCGTTGAGAGCTTAGTGAGATATGCTTTCGAGAGCTTAGTGAGATACGCGTGGAGAGCTTAGTGAGATACACGTGGAGAGCTTAGTGAGATACCGTTGAGAGCTTAGTGAAATACCGTTGAGAGCTTAGTGAGATACACGTTGAGAGCTTAGTGAGATACGCGTTGAGAGTTTAGTGAGATACGGGTTGAGAGCTTAGTGAGATACGCATGGAGAGCTTAGTGAGATACGTGTGGAGAGCTTAGTGAGATACGCATGGAGACCTTAGTGAGATACGCATGGAGAGCTTAGTGAGATACGTGTGGAGAGCTTAGTGAAATGCGCTTCGAGAGCTTAGTGAGATACGCTTTCTAGAGCTTAGCAAGCTACGCTTTCGAGAACTTAGTGAGACACGCTTTCGAGAGCTTAGTGAGATACTCTTTCGAGAGCTTAATGAAATACGAGTCAAGAGCTTAGTGAGACACGCTTTTGAGAGCTTAGTGAAATACGCATCGAGAGCTTAGTGAGATACGCATAGAAAAAGTGTATGACAGAGAAGGCCTGGGGTTCCCTCTCAATTCATATCTCACTCATCCACCTGTATCCCATGAACTAAAGGCAACCACCTGACACACTTCAGAGTTTTACCTTCTGATTTCTCACCTTTGTTTAGCTGATGTGCTATCAGGGGACGGGCTAACTGGAGTGACGTTAACCTCCAGAGGTGATTGGACCAACCCTTCTCCTGTGCTGCAGGCTGAAGCTGCTGCTGTTGTGCAGCTTGTCCTTAATCCTTATTATCCCATGGTATGTCTTTCTCTCTTCCCTTATTTTAAAGGATTGGGGCAGTCCCACTCCTCACATATTTTCTGTTTATTGCATAGGACAGAGGTATACAGTAAAGATGGGGCAGAAATCAAATCCATGCTGCTGCAGTGGTATATGTGGTCCGGAGGCAGCGGCTCAGAACACTTAATCACCCTAGGCCACAGACTACTAATTTTCAATGGACCCTTACCCTGCACTTTCAATAACCTTATGAAACCCCTACTGCTGGGCTGACATTCCATTACTGTTTCTATCAAGTTATTTTGGGTTTATTTATTAAGCTGTTTTGCATCTTTTTATTAAAGTGTTTTGGGTCAAAAAATTAAGGTGTTTTGGGTCTATTTATTAAGGTGTTTTGGGTCTATTTTGTAAGGTGTTTTGGGTCTATTCAGACAGCACGATGGCAGTTGTTAATAAAAGCATAAGGACAAAGAAGGCTCAGAATTGTGGGGGATTCTTGATGCAGATCCCAGGATTACACTTTTAGTCTATAGCCCAAAGCATTTCACCTCTGTTTACCTTCTCTGTTTTCTCATCTGGCTCATCTTCGTTTAGAAACTCTCGTTTTGGGTAAGGTATCTGACATCCGGCAAATACACTACAGGAGAGAATGAGACGAGGGATACACACAATCAGAAACAGACTAGCTGGGTGCTATGCGTACAAAGACCAATTATTCTTGATATACAGTGGCTTGCGAAAGTATTCACCCCCCTGGGCATTTTTCCTATTTTGTTGCCTTACAACCTGGAATTCAAATAGATTTTTTGAGTGTTTGTATAACTTGATTTACACAACATGCTTTGAAGATGCAAAATATTTTTTATTTTGAAACAAACAAGAAATAAGACAAAAAACTTGAGCGTGCATAACTATTCACCCCCTCTAAGTCAATACTTGGTAGAGCCACCTTTTGCAGCAATTACAGCTGCAAGTGTCACGGCTGATTTCCTCCTCTTCGCCTGAAGAGGCTCTGGAGGATCCTGGCAGACTGGCGGCTCTGGCGGATCCTGGCAGACTGGCGGCACTGGCGGAATCTGGCAGACTGGCGGATCCTGGCAGACTGGCGGCACTGGTGGATCCTGGCAGACTGGCGGCACTGGCGGATCCTGGCAGACTGGCGGCACTGGTGGATCCTGGCCGCACTGGCGGATCCTGGCGGCACTGGCGGATCCTGGCACCCTGCAGACTGGCGTCTCTGGCGGCTCCGGACAGGCGGGAGACTCTGGCGGCTCCGGACAGGCGGGAGACTCTGGCGGCTCCGGACAGGCGGGAGACTCTGACGGCTCCGGACAGGCGGGAGACTCTGGCGGCTCCGGACAGGCGGGAGACTCTGGCGGCTCCGGACAGGCGGGAGACTCTGGCGGCTCCGGACAGGCGGGAGACTCTGGCGGCTCCGGACAGGCGGGAGACTCTGGCGGCTCTGGACAGGCAAGGCGCACTGTAGGCCTGGTGCGTGGTGCCGGCACTGGTGGTACTGGGCCGAGGACACGCACCTCAGGGCGAGTGCGGGGAGGAGAAACAGGGAGTACTGGGCTCTGGACACGCACAGGAAGCCTGGTGCGGGGGGTTGCCACTGGAGGGCTGGTGCATGTAGGTGGCACTGGACGTGCAGGGCTAGGGAGGTGCACAGGAGGCCTGGTGCGTGAGGTTGGCACAGTCTTCACCAGACGACTAGCACGCACCTCAGGACGAGTATGGAGAGCTGACCCAGGTGCCATCAAATCCCTGACACGCTCCGTCGGGAAAATGCCGTGCCTCATGCACCAACACAGCACCTCCCTCATAACTCTCTCCTCCAATTTCCCCATTAACTCCTTCACTGTCTCTGCTTCGCTCACCTCCAACACCGGCTCTGGTTCCATCCTTGACTCCTTACGGTAAACAGGGGGAGTTGGCTCAGGTCTGACTCCTGACTCTGCCACACTCTCCCTGTGCCACCCCCCAAGACATTTTTGGGGCTGTCTCTCGGGCTTCCAGCCGCTCTGCCGTGCTAGCTCCTCATAATGCCACCTCTCCGCCTTAGCTGCCACCAACTCATCTTTGGGGCGGCGATATTCTCCTGGCTGTGCCCAGGGTCCTTTCCCGTTTAGGATCTCCTCCCAAGTCCATTTTTCTAAATAGTGCTGCCTCTCCTGCTGCTGCCTGTTACCACGCTGCTTGGTCCTATTGAGTTGGGTGATTTTGTAACGGCTTTCCGTTGAAGGAGAGGAGGACCAAAATACAGCGTAGTTCGTGTTCAACATATTTTAATGAAAGACGAAAACGTGAACACTACACAAAATAAAAATAACAAACATGGCAAAACCAAAACAGTCCTATCTGGTGCAGAGAACACACATTCGTGGCTCAGTTGGTTAAGTGACTGTTTCTCACTCCGGAGACCCGGGTTCGTAACCGGGTCCTGATATTATGGCTGTGAAGCCAGGGGTATCCAAGGACGAGAGGGAACTCGGAACAGGAGATCAAATGAAAGTCTGGGCCATTCTCCTTCGCCCAGACACCATCCATGAAGTTACCTGCGGCTCCAGAGTCTACCAAGGCTTGAAGGTGAAGCTTGTGGTTGTCCCAGGAAAGGGTGACTGGAATGAGCAGAAGAGAGTTGGACGGATGGGAGGTTATGTTTCCCGTTACAGTTCCCCCCGGTCTGTACGGGACAGAGCGTTTCCCTGGAGCCCAGGACACGTGGAAGGGAAATGGCCCGGTTTGCCTCAATATAGACAGCGTCGCTCCCTCATCCGGTGGTCTCTCTCGGCCTGGGAGATGCGTCCAATCTGCATGGGTTCCGGTGGAGCCAGCGAGGATAAAGGTGGGGACTCGGAGATGGGACTGATAGGGGCTAGAGGTCTACGGTTGAGTTCTCTCTCTCTCAGACACTGGTCAATGCGTGAGGCCAACTTGATCAGGGACTCGAGATTGTCCGGTGGTTCCCGAGTGGCCAGTTCATCTTGGATAGTGTCGGAAAGGCCTTTCAGAAAGCACACCGTGAGCGCCTCGTTGTTCCAGCCACTCGCTGCTGCCACCGTGCGGAACTGGATGGCATAGTCTGTCACGCTGCGCCGACCTTGGTGGAGAGTCGGGAGCTGTTCGGCTGAGTCAGGACCACTGCTTGGGCCTTGAAACACTCGTTTGAATTCCTCAGCAAAGGCAGAGTAGCTGGCACAGCAGGAACTATGGGCATCCCACACAGCGGTAGCCCAGGCCAGGGCTTTTTCCGACAGCAGGGTGATGATATATGCGATCTTAGACCGGTCGGTGGGGAACGACGAGGGTTGCAGCTCGAAGGAGAGAGAACATTGGGTGAGAAACCCTTTACAAGCACTTGGATCACCTGAGAACCGTTGGGGAGGTGGAAGACGAGGTTCAGCCAGAGGGTTAACTGCCATGGGTACGTGAATCTGAGGTACTGGGACGGGAACTGTTGCCGGGGTAAGTCGATCAGATATCTGCTTTATGGAAGTCAGCATCTCCGACAGAAGATGAGAATGTCTAGCCATTAAGGCCTCTTGCTGAACCAGGGCGGCTTTGTGGTGTTGGACAGTCTCCTGGTGGTGGGACAGCATGGCAACAAGGTCCTGGGAACTGGCTGCCTCTGGGTTCATTTTTGGCTCTGTGTTTCTGTCAGGACCCGGTTACGAACCTGGGTCTCCGGAGTGAGAAACAGTCACTTAACCAACTGAGCCACGACTAGTCGGCAGAACCCAGAAGATGAGGCAGACACAGCAGTACTTGAGACGGTGTATTTAATGAAGTAAAAAGTGAAGTTCTTCAGGAAAACATGTAACTCCACAACCTCAAAAGGAATCCTACAAGAACAAAGGTAATCCTCCAAGACAAAAAAGGTAAATCCACAAGGTGGAAGGTAAAGCACAAAAAGCCTCAAAAGATACTCAAAAAAACAAACAAACAAGAACAAAAAACAGAATTCCACAAGAGAGTCCACCGGGATCAACAAGAGTTCTCAGAGTACTAGGGCTGGGTGCTAACATACAAACACAGAGCAAAGAACAGAGGAAAACAAAGGGTTTAAATACAATCAGGGGAAACGAGGCACAGGTGCAAATAATAATGGGGATCAAGGGAAAACAAAAGGTCAAAAGGCACAATGGGGGCATCTAGTGACCAAAAACCGGAACAACCCTGGCCAAATCCTGACACTGACCTAACCAAAATAATAAAGAAAGCATAGATAACTAAGGACAGGGCGTGACAGCAAGTCTCTTGGGTATGTCTCTATAAGCTTGGCATATCTAGCCACTGGGATTTTTGCCCATTCTTCAAGGCAAAACTGCTCCAGCTCCTTCAATTGCAATGGGTTCTGCTGGTGTACAGCAATCTTTAAGTCATACCACATATTCTCAATTGGATTGAGGTCTGGGCTTTGATTAGGCCATTCCAAGACATTTAAATGTTTCCCCTTAAACCACTCGAGTGTTGCTTTAGCAGTATGCTTAGGGTCATTGTCCTGCTGGAAGGTGAACCTCCGTCCCAGTCTCAAATCTCTTCTTGAGGTTTCCCTCAAGAATATCATTGTATTTAGTGCCATCCATCAGTCCTTCAATTCTGACCAGTGTCCCAGTCCATGCCGATGTAAAACATCCCCACAGCACGATGCTGCCACCACCATGCTTCACTGTGAGGATGGTGTTCTTGGGGTGATGAGAGATGTTGGGTTTGCGCCAGACATAGCATTTTCCTTAATGGCCAAAAAGGTCAATTTTAGTCTCATCTGACCAGAGTATCTTCTTCCATGTGTTTGGGGAGTCTCCCACATGCTTTTTGGCGAACACCAAACGTGTTTGCTAATTTTTTTCTTTAAGCAATGGCTTTCTTCTGGACACTCTTCTGTAAAGCCCAGCTCCTTGGAGTGTAAGGCTTAAAGTGGTCCTATGGACAGATACTCCAATCTCTGCTGTGGGGCTTTGAAGCTCCTTCAGGGTTTGGTCTCTTTGTTGCCTCTCCGATTAATGCCCTCCGTGAGTTTTGGTGGGTGGCCCTCCCTTGGCAGGTTTGTTGTGGTGCCATATTCTTAAAAAAAATGTATAATGGATTGAATGGTGCTCCGTGGGATGTTCAAAGTTTCTGATATTTTTTTATAACCCAACCCCTCCACAACTTTGTCCCTGACGTGTTTGGAGAGCTACTTGGTCTTCATGGTGCGACTTGCTTGGTGGTGCCCCTCGCTTTGTGTTGTTGCAGACTCTGGGGCCTTTCAGAACAGGTGAAATATATACTAAGATCATGTGACAGATCATGTGACACTTAAATAAAGTCCACCTGTGTGCAATCTAACTAATTATGTGACTTCTGAAGGTAATTGGTTGCACCAGATCTTATTTAGGAGCTTCATAGCAAAGGGGATGAATACATATGCACGCACCACTTTTCAATTTATTTGAATGTTTTGAAACAAGTAATTTTTTTCATTTCACTTCACCAATTTGGACCATTTTGTGTATGTCCATTATATGAAATCCAAATAAAAATGAATTTATATTACAGGTTGTAATGCAACCAAATAGGAAAAATGCCAAGGGGGTGAATAGTTTTGCAAGGCACTGTATCTATGTTTTTTTTAAATACACACAACCAGGCCACTCAAGATAAAAACAGGAAACTATCAAATTCAAATACAAGACTATGACTATGAAATCAAATTGGAAGTGGGCTGTTTTTAGTTCACTAAATCAACACTCTCCATTGTTAGTTTATCAGACAGATGTATCATGGTGAAGATGTAACTGTGTTAATGTGTGGAGAGGATGACTATGATCTAGACTGTGTTTGAAAAATTAAGTTTAGTTGCTCTCACTCTGAGGTTGGTAAGGGATCCTCCAGGAAATATGGGTCCTGTAGTGCCTGTTCAGACGTAATCCTTTTAGTGGGGTCCATTGTAAGGAGTTTCTGGAGCTGAAAGGTGGTTAATGAACACTGGGTTAGTGGTGCCAAGCAAACCCGATCAGCCAGCCCAGGCGTATTGGTTTTACAGCACTAATATCTAGATTGGGCCTTGTTATCTTATATTCTCCATTATAAATTCGGTGGTTTGAGCCCTGAATGCTGATTGGCTGACAGCCGTGGTATTTCAGACAGTATACCACAGGTATGACAACATTTTTTACTGCTCTAATTACATTGGTAACCAGTTTATAATATCAATAAGGCTCCTCGGGGGTTTTTGGTATATGGCCAATATACCTTCGCATTGCGTCATGAATAAGAACAACCCTGAGCCGTGGTATATTTGCCATATACCACCCCCTCGTGACTTAAGTATAAATCACCCTATGGTGTGGTTGAGTAGATACGTTAGCATGCCCTCCATAAACTGGCACCTATGTTCAAGCATCTAATGGTTACTAGAAGGTGTGCTTACCAACAGGAAAACCTTGCTGTCAGGTTTGACTTTATGCTTCTCCATGTATTTGATTAGACTGCTATTTGCATACCTGAGAATGGGTGAAACACAGCAAAGACAAAATCCGACATCTTAAAGCAGGGCAATAGTCTCAACATGCTGCCTCCTTGAGAGAACGGTTGAAACGTGATGTAAGATGTGTGTAAAAGGTTCAGGTATCTTTTGACAGCCGAGAAAGCCCAGGTATGGTCAGAATGTCAAGCCACTCACGTCGTTCTCCTGAAGTCTTTCTGAAGGGTGGGGAACTCTGGCATCTTCCTGATGTCTTCCCAATCTTTATCTGGCCAATTCAAACAGAAAAACTTCAGTCACTTTAACCCAATTCTTATACTTGGACGAAGCACATGCTGTCTTCAGAGGATAATGTAATCTACTGTACATAGTGTTGCTATGACAACAAGCACATGAGAAGGTCAAGGTTGATGATGACACAGTATGTCATGTCATGACTTTCATGACCGTGGGAATGTAACTGGACTTTTACTGTGTGTTTCACATGGTCTTATCATGCATGCGTGTGTGTGTGTGTGTGTGTGTGTGTGTGTGTGTGTGTGTGTGTGTGTGTGTGTGTGTGTGTGTGTGTGTGTGTGTGTGTGTGTGTGTGTGTGTGTGTGTGTGTGTGTGTGTGTGTGTGTGTGTGTGTGTGTGTGTGTGTGTGTGTGTGTGTGCGCACGAGCATGTGTGTGTGCTGGTCAGACCTGCTGGGAAGCCCATGACACTGAATATCCTGTCCAGCTGGTCGTGGTGGAAGGGGTTGCTGGTCTTAATGTCCTCCTGGCGACAGTGGAATATGGGCTCCGATGTCAGCAGCTCCGCAAAGATGCAGCCAATCGCCCAAATGTCTGCATCGGACAGACAAGCAGTTAGCAATTAGACTCAAGTGGTCTTGGTCTATACCTTTGACCTTAGCAGGGACAGACACAAAGACATCAGCCATCAAGGGCTATCTGTCTGTGACAATGTCTTCATCCTTCACTCTGTCTGGAAACTAGCCTTTTGTACCCATTATATTATATGTCCCATTGTGGAGAAACAGAGTGAAGGATTCAAATATCTGTTAGTGAGAATGTCTTTATCCTTCCCTATGTTTCTTCACTACAGGACACAGAAAACAATGGGTACACTGTGTATTATGAGACACAAACTAAACTCCTCTAAACTCCTTTCAACAGTTACAGGCTGTAATGGATGCCTAGGGACTTAATGTGTTCAGATCTGCTACACTATGTATCTGTGATGACACCCTGAAGGGCTTGTTGGGTTTGGCCTGGAGGGTTCGATTGAGTAATATATGTCATTTATACTTGACATTCCCAGGCAAGGGCTCCAGGGATTTATTTTATTTAACCTTTATTTAACCAGGCAAGTCAATTAAGAACAAATGTAATTTAAGACAAAATGGGCAACACAGACAGAAGACACTGGCAACAGTACAAATACAACAGCAAACCAACAGTAGGTGTGTGTGTGTGTGTGTGTGTGTGTGTGTGTGTGTGTGTGTGTGTGTGTGTGTGTGTGTGTGTGTGTGTGTGTGTGTGTGTGTGTGTGTGTGTGTGTGTGTGTGTGTGTGTGTGTGTGTGTGTGTGTGTGTGTGTGTGTGTGTGTGTGTGTGTGTGTGTGAAATAATACAATGAATCAGTAAAACAACATGCTTCCTTACATAAGGCAAAGCAAAGACGTAACATCGGGTGACAACTACGTCTCAACAACCTGTACCTTTAGGTTGTTTTGGAGGGAATTCCAAGACCAGGGGGCTGAGTAATGAAATGACCTTTTTCTATGCTCGGTTCTAATGTTCGTAACTCTTAGCATAAAACAAGACTGAGATCTGAGCTTGTATGCGTTTTCATTTCAAGAACAGAGGATAGATTAAATGGCAGTATTCCTAAAATGGCCTTATAAATAGGAATGTAAGAGTGTTGGAGCCTGCGTGTTGCTAGGGATGTCATCTAGCTAATTATACACAAGACATACCCTTCATACAGATAAAGACCACGTATCACACTGCTTGTAAGGCCTTTGCTGTCAATGACACCCACATAGTATCTGTGAATGTCCACATATACTGAGTCTGACCAGAGCTGTATATTTGAGATTTTATTCATTTAGCAGACGCTCTTATCCAGAGTGACTTACAATAGTGAGTGCATACATTTTTCGTCCTTTTTCGTACTGGTCCCCCGTGGGAATCTAAACCACAACTCCGGCGTTGCAAGCGCCATGCTGAACCAACTGAGCCACACAGGACCAAACATGGCTCTGAGGCTGGCATAGAGTAACGAGAGTAAATGCAAAAACTGTTTAAGTAAACAATCAAGGAGCAAAGTTCTACTGGCCTTTCTGTGCTGGTCGGTTTCAATTCATTTTCTATCTAATCTCCACGCTTTGGTTACAAAATAGGAAGCATGTGTTAGGTATGAAAATCACAATAACTTCTCTGAAACATCTTGCAACGTATGTACCTTTAGTATGAAAATAATTCAGGCTACATAATAACTTCTATGGAAGGTCTTTTGATGTATGTACCTCTTGCCTTAAGGCTAACAACTCACCGATTGCTTTGGTATAATGTCTGGCCCCTAGCAGAAGCTCAGGGGCCCTGTACCAAAATGTCACCACAACGGGGTCAAGGTCTGCCAGGGGTTTGAGAGGAGAGTTGAAGAGTCTGGCGAAGCCCATGTCAGCTAAAATGTGGGTAAAATAGTGGGGGAAACACAACATAGTATCAACGTATATGAGATAGTGGGGGAAACACCACATAGTATCAACATATATAAGATAGTGGGGGAAACACAACATAGTATCAACATGAATGAATGACAATGAAACACAGGGCGGCCTGAACCCAAGGCTACTATTGATATTGATTATTATTGATATTTGTACTGCACTGTTGAGGGAGCTGGCATGTAAGTCTTTCTCTGCACCGTTCATACCTGCTGTAAACTGTGTACATGATGAATAAACTTTGACTTGATTTCAGTGAGGGAGGTAGTGCTTGGTTGTAGGAAGGATCTCAGGCTCTGTTGAGCAAACCATACAGATTTGGGATCTTAAATTGAGCCAGTTTGTCACGGCAGGAAAATAATCCTGCAGCAACAAGAAATGTGAAATATTATGTGGATGACTTTTCCTTCAGCGAGACTGAAGATTGGTCTGAAGAATTGCATGACAAGATAAGCCTCAAGACGGTCCTGCCACCCCCAAAATCTTTTAAGAGCTCAATGCTGCTGTTCCTGTCTCTCTGCGGGTCTGGACTCACACGACTTGTTCCATTTGCTTGGGCCCAAAGCACGCCAGAGACGGCATCCAGGACCCCCGGAATGCGTCAGCTGCATCCTGTTATCCTCCAAGATGTGGCGGGAACAATTGGTGTTATCTCTGCACTCTCAGGGCACTTCTGGAGACGATGAAACTGACGACATTGGGGATATGGAGGACGCTATTTTCAAAGAGCCGACTCCACTGACCCAAGCTCACGGCCTCCCCTCCCCCCGGGGAGGCTAAGTGTAGCAGTGACACCGAGGAGAGGGAAGAGTTCTCCGATCTCTCCTTCGGGAAAATCGTCCGCTCTGCCAACTTCCCTACGCTCTGACTTCCCAGGGATTATCGAGGGGGCTCGGTCAAGTCAGAGATACTGACATGATGGTGGGCGGGCCTGTGGCTCAGCGATGCAAAGTGGCGGAACCTATAGCTCCCGCCATGCCCTCGCTGAATAGGTATGAAGGAGGCTCCTGAGATGAACAACTAATGGCAAGGGAAGCGGGAAAATCATATTTACCCTTTACCAGAGTGGAGGGGAAGGCAAGAACCCTTCACCATGGGAGAAGACGCTGGCTGCCCACTTTATCCAGGCTACAGCCAATGGAACGCAAAAAAGCTTTAAAACAAAGTACAGTCTGAAGTCCTAAGTGGATATTACAAACTTCCGAAGCCTTTGTAAACCTCAAATACACTACAAGTTTTACAATTTGAAATGGAATGTTCTCTTGAAACAGGTTGATCAAACTAAGATCCTACATCTGTACCATGATTAATGTATAGCTTGTCAAAGCAACCATGCTTGAATTCCACTGCCTTCTCTCTCACAAGAGCGGGGAAATCAAAATTTACAATGCTTTATGGCTGGTGTTTATGTCAATGCTGTCAGTAAGTCATCTTATGGGCCAAGTCTGCATAGCACTGGTATCCAAGTGTTAGTAGTTACTGTCTTGTCTCATCTCAACAACTCCCGTACGGGCTCGGGAGAGACGACGGTCGAGAGTCATGCGTCCTCCGAAACACAACCCAACCAAGCCTCACTGCTTCTTAACACAGCGCGCATCCAACCCGGAAGCCAGCCGCACCAATGTGTCAGAGGCAACACCGCACACCTGGCGAACTGGTCAGCACGCACTGTACCCGGCCTGCCCCAGGAGTCGCTATTGCGCGATGAGACAAGGATATCCCTACCGGCCAAACCCTCACTAACCCGGACGATGCTAGGCCAATTGTACGTCGCCCCATAGACCTCATGGTCGCGGTCGGCTGTGACAGAGCCTGGGCTCGAACCCAGAGTCTCTGGTGGCACAGCCTTATACCACTGTGCCACCCGGGAGGCCCCTGTTTGTAGTATTTTTGGAAGGTGTTCTGTTTGTAGTCTTATGGAAAGGTCTTCTGTTTGTAGTCCTATGGGAAGGTTCTCTGTTTGTAGTCTTAGGGAAAGGTCTTCTGGTTGTAGTCTTATGGAAAGGTCTTCTGGTTGTAGTCTTATTGGAAGGTCTTCTGTTTGTAGTCTAATGGGAAGTGCTTCTGTTTGTAGTCTTATGGGAAGAGCTTCTGTTTGTATTCTTATGGGAAGGTCTTCTGTGTCTGTGCAGCACCTGAAGTGAAGTTTGGTGGTCTGGTCTGGTATGTTGGGTGTCACACTGCCATTGACACCCATGCATCCCTGAGCAGCAGTTATCATGGGGGTTCAGTGACTCTAAAACAATAACTTAACACTAATGCTAGACTCTCAGGGTTAGGGTATAAATAGAGTCCGGCCGCTACTGCTGACCTGTGACATCATCCCAGAACAGTGCCATGCTGGGGAGTGGGTTATGCAATAGCGTGATCTGTGATGTGGCCATTTTAAGGCTCTCTGCCTGGTCCTGTGTCCCTGTGTTCAGAGACCCTCACAGAGGCTGGTTGAAGGTTAAAGCTGCAGCCATTGTCAAGTAAACAACCTCATCGATCTACAGTTGAAGTCAGAAGTTTACATACACTTAGGTTGCAGTCATTACAACTTGTTTTTTAACCACTCCACAAATTTCTTGTTAACAAACTATATTTTTGGCAAGTCGGTCAGGACATCTACAAGTCATTTTTCCAACAATTGTTTACAGGCAAATTATTTCACTTATAATTTACTGTATCACAATTCCAGTGGGTCAGAAGTTTACATACACTAAGTTGACTGTGCCTTTAAACAGCTTGGAAAATTCCAGAAAATTATGTCATGGCTTTAGAAGCTTCTGATAGGCTAATTGACACCATTTGAGTCAATTGGAGGTGTACCTGTGGATGTATTTCAAGGACGCTGGAGCTGGAGGAAACAGATACAAAAGTATCTATATCCACAGTAAAACGAGTCACATATCGACATAACTTGAAAGGCCCGCACAGCAAGGAACAAGCCACTGCTCCAAAACCGCCATAAAAAAAGCCGGTTTGTACGGTTTGTAACTGCACATGGGGACAAAGATCAAACCTTTTGGAGAAATGTCCTCTGGTCTGATGAAAGAAAAATAGAACTGTTTGGCCATAATGAGGCTTGCAAGCCGAAGAACACCATCCCATCCGTGAAGCACAGGGTGGCAGCATCATGTTGTGTGGGTGCTTTGCTGCAGGAGGGACTGGTGCAAAATAAACCAATAGATTATGAGGAAGGAAAATTATGTGGATATACTGAAGCAACATCTCAAAACATCAATCAGGAAGTTAAAGCTTGGTCACAAATGGGTCTTCCACATGGACAATGACACCAAGCATACTTCCAAAGTTGTTGCACAATGGCTTAAGAACAACAAAGTCAAGGTATTGGAGTGACCATCACAAAGCCCTGACCCATAGAACATTTTTTGGGCAGAGCTGAAAAAGCATGTGAGAGCCAGGAGGCCTACAAACCTGACTCAGTTACACCAGCTCTGTCAGGAGGAATGGGCCAACATTCACCCAACTTATTGTGGGAAGCTTGTGGAAGGCTACCCGAAACGTTTGACCCAAGTTAAACAATTTAAAGGCAATGCTACCAAATACAAATTGAGTGTATGTAAACTTCTGACCCACTGGGAATGTGTTGAAAGAAATAAAAGCTGAAATAAATAATTATCTCGATTATTATTCTGACATTTCACATTCTTAAAATAAAGTGGTGATCCTAACTGACCTAAGACAGGGAATTTTTGCTAGGATGAAATGTCAGGAATTGTGAAAAACGGAGTTTAAATGTATTTGGCTAAGGTGTATGTAAACTTCCGACTTAAACTGTATCTGCTATAGAAATAATGGTCACATTATTAAGCTGTTTTGCTCACATTCAAGTTTCAAATGGGAATACAAATAATATGATGTATAATCAACCTACTGACAGAGTTTTAAGCTTTAAATAACTGAATCAGCTGCCCGCTCCATCAATCATGTACAGTGTATTGACTTCAGAGTGTACATTTAGCCCATCTTACCGATTTTCACTCGCCCTCGTTCTGAGCCCTCCCCCATAACCAGAATGTTGGCTGGTTTCTAGAGGAGAGAGAGACAAACATTTAATAATCTTGTTCTGTGTGTGTTTCAGCCATTAGGGAAGCCTCAGAGGCTCCAATACCAAGTAAGACAACACAACATAGAAATGAGGTTACACTCACTTCACAGGTGTATCACATATTATAAACGGGGTAGTTTTGCTCCTGGATGCTGATTGGCTGAAAGCTGTGGTATTTCAGACATTCTAAATTGTGTGGTTCAAGCCTTGAATGCTGATTAACTGAAAGCCAATACCACGTGTATGACAAAACTTTATTTTTACTACTCTAATTATGTTGGTAACCAGTTTATAATAGCAATAAGGCACCTTGGGGGTTTGCGGTATATGGCCAATATACCACGGCTAAGGGCTGTATCCAAGCACTCTGTGTTGTGTCGTGCAGAAGAACATCTCTTAGTCGTTGTATATTGGCCATATACCACACCTCCTTAGGCCTTATTGCTTAAATAGACAAAAATGCCATGCATGTCCAAAGTCTTTTGGAGGGAAGTTTTGGTAATAGCAGTGTAACATACAAATAACAGAGGCAGAGAGCATGCCAAATGGAAAGTGAATTGCGATATTGACCTACATACTGCCAAAGACAAAAAAAGAGGTCAAACTACTATAAAACTTCTGTGAAAGATTGCTCTGCCAATGATTGTACTGATCATTGATATCAATGATCATGGTTGTAAATCATGCCTGTTCCTTTGGGACACTGATTCCAACCACGCAATAATCTCTCATTTAGTCTGTGTTTTAGGGCTTTGGGGAGGAATTATATTATGATGCCCAGTATAGTTCTGTGGTTTCCTGCATGATACCAGAACCACCTAGCCAATTCAAATCTGGACACATGGAGAGACCAGCCAGACAGTCTGTGTTCCAAGAACTCATCTTGCAGAAAACAAATTTACATTATATGTCAATCAAAGAACACAGTTTGCCATGGTGTGTCCAGCACATAAGCACCACTGTTTTCACTTTCACTTTATCTAAAGATTTATGCCCAAAGAAAAATAATCTAGCTCTGCTTCATCTCCTACCCATTCACTATCCATGCTGCACATTAAAGACATCACAGTGCCAGATGTATACAGTACACAATAACATTTCCAATGACTATATTCAACTTGTAGGCAACCCATTATTTATTTCATCTTATAAAACGGGTGGGTCTAATCCTGAATGCTGATTGGTTAAAACCGCATTCCAGCCGGTGTCTATTCCACAAGTTACCACCGGCTAAATCTAAGATGTTAAAATGCCTATTTACTGTGTTCCATCTGACTGTGCAATCCACTGTCTCATCAGCCCAGCCAAGCAATTTATAATATTGATCTCCACTCCAAATCCTTCCATTGAATGTTAGTCCTCTGAATCTGTGTGAATCTTAAATCTCATAGGATTCAATCTGTTCAACAAACAGGTTCCTATAGCAAACAGGGTTTGCTCTAGGGATGCCACTTATAATGAGCTCTATTATTCAAACACACAACAAAACACTGCTATCGGCAAACACTATGACGACTCACATGAGCAGGGTTTCTTTTCAAGCCCAAATGACTGGCACCAGCTCCTCTTTGAAATTCTAAACTGGGCTAATGGATTCAATCCAAAGACATTCATTTTCATTGGCCCAATGTTCAAATAGATCATATTTTCATACAGGTAAACAATAACTATGAAAATACTCTCATAAAACAGAGTCTGGATGAACGGGCAATTAAAAAGTAAAATGACCATGTTAATGAGGTTGTAATGTTGCTGTATGATGTATTTTTTCTGCAAAAGTTTGGATTTGATTGATTCTAACATGTGTTTAGCTTCCCAGAAAAGTTAGGAGACTTTGTGCAGTGGGTCAGGAGTGGTAAACAGATATCCCTAAGTTAGCGTTTACCAAACTCGGTCCCCGGGACCCCAAGGGTGTAGTTTTGTTTTTTGCCCTAACACCACACAGCTGATTCAAAGCTTGATGATTAGTTGATGATTAGTTGGGGGTCCCGAGGACTGAGTTTGGGAAACACTGCCGTAAATCCTCCATGGACAGAAAACGCAATCCCTAAGGAGGTGCCTCTCTTTCAGTAAAAAATAGCCCTGTTTTCAGGCCAGGAAGGGCCAGAGGCTAACACTGTCTTTACATGTACTGGGAAACATACAACAGTGCCATTATTAATTCAGCAGCTTTCTCCTTGCTTTTCTATGTAGTCGTCTTTTTTCAGATTAAGTAATGACTCTGTTTTTCTCGGCGCACAGGCATTAACCACTTTACTGTCATAACCATGTTATAGCAGTGCAGGCCTGCCACAGCCCACTGCACACAGGATATAGAGGGCACCGGGCACATACATATTCAGACAAAGGACAGTTGGTGTGGATACTATTTTCCTAGACATTTTCTTGTTGCGGACGTGGCATGTGACTGCGGGTAGCCAGAGATTACTCCAGCTTTGAACAATATTCCATTACGTCAGAGATAAGGGCATGTCCTTAGTAATCAATCATGACAACAACCCACCATTGGCCGGCAGGTGAGAGAGTGCAACCTAGCTATATGCTGCAGCTGAAATCTGACAGCCTGGACATATTGACTTTCAGGGGGGGAGTGGGACCTGCAATCTGGGATCTAACTCTGCTGGCTAGTGGCTGGTGTGGGTTATCTGTAGCTCAGTTGGTAGAGCATGGCGCTTGTAACGCCAGGGTAGTGGGTTCGATTCCCGGGACCACCCATACGTAGAATGTATGCACACATGACTGTAAGTCGCTTTGGATAAAAGCGTCTGCTAAATGGCATATATTATTATTATATTATTATATAACTTAGGCAGGAGATGGGGGCGGGACTGCCTGGTTAGCTGGAGACTGAGAATGGGGAGGAGCTGCCTGGTTCACTTGAGACTGAGAATGGGGAAGTGCTGCCTGGTTCGCTGAAGACTAAGGATGGGGAGATGCTGCCTGGTTCGCTGGAGACTAAGGATGGGGAGATGCTGCCTGGTTCGCTGGAGACTGAGGATGGGAAGGTGCTGCCTGTCTCGCTGGAGACTGAGTATAGGGAGGTGCTGCCTGTCTCGCTGGAGACTGAGGATAGGGAGGTGCTGCCTGTCTCGCTGGAGACTGAGGATAGGGAGGTGCTGCCTGTCTCGCTGGAGACTGAGGATAGGGAGGTGCTGCCTGTCTCGCTGGAGACTGAGGATAGGGAGGTGCTGCCTGTCTCGCTGGAGACTGAGGATAGGGAGGTGCTGCCTGTCTCGCTGAAGACTGAGGATAGGGAGGTGCTGCCTGTCTCGCTGGAGACTGAGGATAGGGAGGTGCTGCCTGTCTCGCTGGAGACTGAGGATAGGGAGGTGCTGCCTGACTCGCTCGAGACAGAGGATGGGTACAGTGGTGAGGGGAGGCTGGTCTCTCTGCAGCGGTGCAGTGCCCAGGTTGAGTGTTGCATAATAAGACAGTGGTGTAGGGAGCCATGTGTAGGGAGCCATGTGTAGGGAGCCATGTGTAGGGAGCCATGTGTAGGGAGCCATGTGTAGAGAGCCATGTGTAGGGAGCCATGTGTAGGGAGCCATGTGTAGGGAGTCAGGTGTAGGGAGTCAGGTGTAGGGAGCCATGTGTAGGGAGCCATGTGTAGGGAGCCATGTGTAGGGAGTCAGGTGTAGGGAGTCATGTGTAGGGAGCCATGTGTAGGGAGTCATGTGTAGGGAGCCATGTGTAGGGAGCCATGTGTAGGGAGCCATGTGTAGGGAGTCATGTGTAGGGAGCCATGTGTAGGGAGTCATGTGTAGGGAGCCATGTGTAGGGAGCCATGTGTAGGGAGCCATGTGTAGGGAGTCATGTGTAGGGAGCCATGAAAGAGTGGTGGTGGGAGCCATGTGTAGGGAGCCATGTGTAGGGAGCCATGTGTAGGGAGCCATGTGTAGGGAGCCATGAAAGAGTGGTGGTGGGAGCCATGTGTAGGGAGCCATGTGTAGGGAGCCATGTGTAGGGAGCCATGTGTAGGGAGCCATGTGTAGGGAGTCATGTGTAGGGAGCCATGTGTAGGGAGTCATGTGTAAGGGAGCCATGAAAGAGTGGTGGTGGGAGCCATGAAAGACATGCTATTGCCCTACCCATGTGGCTGTTGATAAAGCACCGAGTCGCTGGAGTAACTAGCCCCCGAGGAGATTATGAATGCTGTTTGCATTACTCACCCTTTAGCCTAAATCTAACACACCTCCCCCAACATGACTCGAGAGAAAAATTTCCTGATGGGGTGGAATGTGGCATTTTCCATTGAGTAGCAACATCTGAGGTACACGGCTATAAAGTGGTAGACAAAGGAAGTTGACTCTTTCATATTCAGGACAATTTCACAATGGAATGGCCAACAAACTCCCTGTGCAAAACAGACTACACATACCCACGTATCTCGATTCCGAACACCACCAGCTTGAGAGTGGAATTTCCACAATAGCAGGAAGTGCTTGCTTTGAGAAAACTGCAAAACATCAACCTTTATCTGGAATCAGACACAGAGAAAGCGACAACAGAGAAATTCACCCTGGGACAAAGAAAATAGTTATTAAGAGCCAGAATAATTGGTGTCCAGATAAGAGAGAAAAGCAACGCTAGCTACTGTGCCAGTGTGTTTTAATTCCAGCAGTTGCTAGGTATGTACTGACCAGTATAGTAGTACTGACAGAGGCCTCTGCTTAGATACAGGCTTGTACAACAGGAAGGCAGCGACAGGCAGCATATACCCTTAGTGTTGAGGTCAGACATATGACATAGGTCAGACATATGATGTAACGGCGTTCGTCTGTTGAATGAAGAGAGTCGGACCGAAATGCAGCGTGTAGGTTATTCATGACTTTAATGAAGGAATCGCGGTACATGAAATAACTGAATACTAAATACAAAAACAACAGAACGGAACGTGAAACTAATTACAGCCTATCAGGTGACTACAACACAGAGACAGGAACAAACACCCACGAAATACAAAGCGAACTCAGGCTACCTAAATACGGTTCCCAATCAGAGACAACGATAAGCACCTGACTCTAATTGAGAATCGCCTCAGGCAGCCAAGCCTATACCACACCCCTAATCAGCCGAGATCCCAAATAATACAAACCCCCAATACGAAACACAACATATAAACCCATGTCACACCCTGGCCTATCCAAACATATAACAAAAACACAAAATACAATGACCAAGGCGTGACATATGAAATCAAAAACACAAGACCATTGTCCCTTCTGTTGTATTCTGGGTGATTCCTTAACCACATCTATTGACCAGGCATTATAAAGACCTGCTTAATCCTATAGAATCTCTAAGTAGAATTAAAGAAATACGCTATTGATGACACACTCTCAACAAGTAATACCATGTCATAAACTGCTCAGCAATCACCATCATCAACGACAACGTGATCCACTATCCTCGCAAAGTTATCCATCAACTCGGATTTCACCTCTAAAATAACCCCTACAAGGGACACATATTGAACAAGGGGCCATCAATGGCATGGCAGTGCAGTAGTATGTCTTCATCCCTGCATTACTCCACCTTGGCTGTTGGGGTATAGGCCGAGTTAGTGAGGCTGTGTCCCTGACTGATAGATCCCTGTGTATTTATATAACGGGAGTTAGCGTTGGTCCTCGTCGCACCATGCTGCCATCTGGGAGAGCTGAGAGAGATTACATGAGAGGGGATGGCCCGATGAAGGCCTGATAAGACTGCTGGAGCTGTGGGACTTGCAGATTCATTCTACTCTGCATTAGTCTCCAGAGCCGGGACGGAAGTCACATCAACTGACTGACTTATACTCTGAAGTGTGCCGACTCGATTAGTGTGCTGGTAGTAAACACCAAACATCTGGGCACCAATGAGTTAGAATAGATTCCCTACTACCCATTCATCCACCCATAGATATTTGTATTTATTATCGCAGCAGATACTCTACCTGGGGTCCCATAAAAACATTAAGGCAGTAATATACATTATAATACCAAACATAAAAATACATTTAACAACAGATTTCACGATACATGAAGTGTGTTCCAGGCCTCTACTCTACTACAATACACAATCCAGGTGTAATCAAATCAAAAACAATATCTCGATATGTAACTGTATCGATTTTCCCCCTATCACTAATAGTATATAACAGAAGCATAACACTTACCAACTAGCTGAAGAAAATATATTTTCCTGATAACACACTCATCAAAGAGGGACTGTACGTGTGTGTATAGTGTGTATGTTATGTGTGTTTGTACCTGTGTGTGTGACTCTTTGCAGTCCTCACTGTTCCATAAGGGGTATTTTTATCCGTTTTAACACTTTGATGAGTGTGTTATCAGGAAAATATCTTTTCAACAGTCTCTACTCATTGCAATCATCCCCTGTGTTTTCTGCTTGAAGAATGTCAATATAATGACACAGCTGGTGTCCTCTAATAGCAGCTGATTTCCCAGTGGCTGGCAGGACACAAACGATTGTCTTTCCATCAGCTAGTTGGTAAGTGTTATGCTTCTGTTATATACTATTGTTAGTGATAGGGGAAAATCGATACAGTTACATATCGGGATATTGTTTTTTACGATATATTGTATCGTTTTGACAATATCGCATTTTTGCGCTAGTTGGCTGTACCTGCACCAAAACTCCAGTATTTTGGTGCAGGTATAGCTTGTTCTCCATCTTCTTTTTAAATAAGGAGCCAATTTGTTTTCAGGACTTCTATTTCCATGACTGATCAAAACTCGTTCTCGTGGCTCTCTCTTGTTCCTCTGTAGCAGACATATGGTGAGCAATACGTTTGGAACATCGAATGGCAATAAAATCACAGTATCGAATTGCAATACATATAAAATTGTGAGAATCGCAATACATATCGTATTGGCATCTAAGTATTGTGATAATATCGTATCTTCAGGTCCCTGGCAATTCCCAGCCATAAGTGTTGTGTCACTGTAATATAGTGTTATAAAACTTTAATATAGTGTTATAAGTGTAATGTAGAGTTATAACAGTGTAGTATAGTGTTATAAGTGTAATGTAGTGTTATAACAGTGTAATGTAGTGTTATAACAGTGTAATATAGCCCTTATCATGGAATGTCCAAGTTGCACCATAATCAGTTAAGTTTGGGACAATCAGAAAAGAAAACCAAAATAAAAGCTTATTTCTAAAAGGAACTGCAGAAAGAGATAAGAGAGAGAGAGAGAGTGCTCTTGTGTTGAGAGGGGCCGTGAGGAGAGGAGGTTTCTACAGCCAGATAAGAGAGGAAACAATCCGGTGACCTCGTTCCAGCTGGGCCCAGGGCTGACCTTCCGCTACAATGAGCCCAGCAGAGTCAGGTGAACAGCCTGACCTTCCAGGAAAACACTGTGGGAAAGGTATGGGGGAGAAAGTCTCACAGGGGTGCTAGAGTACAGGCTGGTTGGTGGTGGTGGTGGTGAGGGTAGGGGGGCAGAATTGACAACATTCACCAAGCCAAGACACTTTGCTCCACAGCCAAGGACCTTAGAATCATAATAATAAACAGTACAAGGATATAACAGCACTTGTGCCAGACAACACAGGATTCAGTTAGCTGGCAAGAGGGTTGCTTTAATGATCCTTTTTGCAGTGAACACCACTCATTGCTGCTTCTAGATATGCAAACAAGTAACTTATTTGCATGCACCCTATTGGTTGAAAGCAGTTCATATCAGTGACCAATAGGAAAAGGACAGATCAGTGGATGAGGTGTCAGTGAGCATGTGTAGCAACATTGTAAAGGGACACTGGAACTACAGTACAATCGGCTCACCAGATCCCTGTGAAGCACCCAATTGGCATGGAGGTAATGGATCCCGTCCAGAATCTGATACAGGAGAGACTTGACCATGCCTCTCGGCAGCTGTATGGCCTTTTTATTGGCCTTAGAGGCACGGTGGAACTTGATGATGTGCTGAAAGGAGACCAGGGGGAGTGTCATTGAGAAACTGATCAAGCAAGGGAATCAAACAGCTAGTTTCCACAACATACAATACATCATGTACCATACACGGTCCTTTACAGACAGGAAAACGTCAAGAACAAAGACCAAACAACTAAAACATCCAAACAAAAACCTAAAACTGGTCTTCTGACTGGCAGTTGTGATGAAACACTTACCCAGAGGTCGTGCTCAGCATAGTCAAAGAGGAGCCACACCTTTCTGTCACTGTGAGACAGGAACACTTTCTGCAGGGTGATCACGTTGGGGTGTTTCAGTTCTCGTAACAGCTGCAACACACAGCAAGAGCTTCCATAAATCTCCAACAGAAAAAAAACACCTCTTTCACTGCAATTAATTAACACCTTCTGAATTATTGAACTGGGACAAGAGTCATTCAGATTATTTGCAGAATTCTGACACGAAGTTGGACACAATTACACTGCATTAAATATAACAATTTTGTACATGCTGTACTGGAGGCTATGTGCCACACATGTCTCATGTCTTATCCTCACATCAACATGTCAGATAAAGATTGGCAGCATATGGAAAACGAAACTAAAAGGAAGAGTCCTCTAGGGATGGGCATTTTAAATAATTGTACTATTTTAATAATATCATGAAACATCAGGATAGTCTAAATTACATTTTTGTTTCAAAATACCACTATTAATTTGACCAATCAGAACGACGCAAATGTACATGCCGGACAGCCGACATGTTACATTTCTCCGGTAGTTTGGCTAACAGCAACAACAGCTAAAGTCTGTGTTTCACCATGATAGAACTGATTCTGTTACAAGAACATTTTCTGTGGCGAGTTCTGCATTGATCTATGTCAGGTATTGTGGAAACTCCATTAGGTGAGCACCAGTAATTGCCATTTCAAGTGGGGGAAATAGCATACCGATGTCAGGGCCTTTGATGGCTAAATGCGCAGAAGTAGCTCAACGCACCTGTCACGTTCTGACCTTTATTTCCTTTGTTTTGCCATTATTTAGTATGGTCAGGGCGTGAATTGGGTGGGCAGTCTATGTTTGTTTTTCTATGTTTTGGGGTATTTCTATGTTTCAGCCTAGTATGGTTCTCAATCAGAGGCAGGTGTCATTAGTTGTCTATGATTGAGAATCATACTTAGGTAGCCTGGGTTTCACTGTGTGTTTGTGGGTGATTGTACCTGTCTGTGTTAATTGGCACCAGTATTAGGCTGTTTCGGTTTTTGTGTTACATTTATTGTTTTCGTATTTGATTCGTGTTTACTTTGTTTCATTAAACATGAATCTCAATAGCCACGCCGCATTTTGGTCTGACTCTCCTTCAAGTCAAGAGAACCGTGACAGCACCGTTATAAAAACTACAGGTACATAATTTATTTTTATTTTTTTAAATGTCATGATATCATTGTAGGTTAAAATGTCACAAGGATCATTTCATGTCATTTAGACAAAGCTTTTCTATTGTTAAAAAAGGCCTCCAAAAATGAACACTCCCTCAAGTAATCAAATATGAACCTACATTCGGATATGTAGATATTGAATTATCCATGCCCATAATAGTTTCCTCACAAATCATGAGGGATTTCCACACTACTCTAATCACATGAAGTGGGAACTCGTGTTGTAGTTGTTGTTGTCGTTATGAACTCTCATCTCACTCCAACCCTCTGCACCAGCAGACAGATGGACCATCAGGCTATGCAGCCAGCCCAGCTGTGTTTCCATGGATTTATTACATAAGATGCCCCCACCTGCGCTGTGTGCTTTAGTTTCTCCACTGAAACCTTGTGTGTCATACCAATGGGCCCAAAGCAGATGTTCCAACAACAGCGTGGCTGGCAACACATAGCCCCTGCACAGCTGAGGCTGAGAGGCATGCCACTACAGTCTGCCTTTACTATACTGTATTAACATCAATACATTATATTTCTACACACTAAGGACTCTGTATTACTGCACTAAGATAAAGACATTATACTCCCACACAATCAGCTGTTTCTCTTCATGTTCATCCTCTCCCCGCTTGTTTTGTCAGCGGAGGTACAGCTGAATCCATAATCAATCGAGCCCTTTAGATAGACTACGATCTCTCTCTGTGTGTGTGTGTGTGTGTGTGGCTTTGTTGGGAAAAAGCTGAAACGGGCCGTAATGAATTATTCACTCAGTGTCACCTGACCTGAAATCCCATGGAAGAATACCTCTCTGTGAGTGTCCCTCCCTGCGATCCTGACGACACCGTACACTAAACATGCAGCCAGGGCGTTGGCTCGAGCTAGGGCACAGTTGGCTGTAATTTCAGAGTGTCCGCCGACAAGGACAGACAGGGTTACAGCCAGGGGGGAGTGGCTCTCTGCATTGACAATGTACTATATCACACGCACACAACCACGCACACACACAGCATGTCTCCCCCCTCGGTTCTACCCGCAAGGCAGGCTACTACTGTAGTAAGAAGCTTGAAAAGTGAGGGGGAGGGTAGAGACAGAGCAGGGGGAATAATGCTGTGATTGTATATGCCGCAAGTTTGATTTGGGCTTTTGGATGGGGGAAATGAGGAGGGGGTTATTGAGGTTAGTGTTTAATAACAAGCTAATCCCTGGGCTATGACACAGCATTGTGTTAATAAGCCCTGGGTTTACAGGCATACTACAGGCAGACCCCTGCCTCTGTGATGCTGGCCACACTGACTGGAATCACAGAGCCACAAGGACTGGCCACCCACACCAGACCAATTCTGGTATAACTGCTTTCTCGTAGTACCCCACAACGGCCGGCGTTCAGCAGTATGCACTCTTTATAATCGGCTAAACTAACAAACAGGGATCCCGTGCAGTCACATGACTTCTACAAAAGGTATAGAGGTCATTTCGTTATGCAAATGCAAAGATGCACATTGTATTTATCCAGGGGGAAGGCCAGACTATGTAGCTCAGTTGGTAGAGCATGGTGCTTGCAACACCAGGATAGTGAGTTTGATTCCTGGGACCACCCATATGTAAAATGTATGCATGCATGATTGTAAGTAGTTTGAATAAAAGTGTTTGCTAAATGGCATATATTATCTATTATATTATACTGTACAGTAGAGTACTGAAAACAACAGTGTTGTTGTTTCAGCTTAGCATTTCAGTATAATACTCCTTCCACATTGACACAGAATCAATGAGCTTATTGCAGTAAATCCATCACAGGGGATGGATCCTTTGTAGAATCACTCCACTCTCAAGTGAATTTGAGAGCAGAGAAGAGGAGCAAAGCCAGTGTAGTGAAACAGACTTCATGTCATCAGGACAGTCTCTGTCTGTCAGGGCCCATGTTCCTTTACAGGGGGCATCACCTCAGTCAAACCTCACTGCCGTGATCAGGTGCCCTTAATCCACTCTCTCTCTCTCTGGTCCACAGGAAGCAAGATTGCAGCTACCCTGGGGGACATTTTACTGGACTGAGTAAATAAAAACTCTGACTCAGCCATTTCATGGGATCAAGATGAGATAATATCTATGTAGATTCTGGTTTTCTGCTCCACATAACACCCAGTGTGTCAATTAACGACTGCAGCAATTACCATCAAAAGGTCACGATTTATGGACTACCGTCATTGTGAAAAATAATTTGTTCTTAAGTGACTTGCCTTGTTAAATAAAGGTTACACACAATATCTGATAAAACATAAAAGTATTGTGCAATCAATATTTTGTGAAAGTGCTGTACATCCCAATGTATATGTTTCCTGTTTCAAATCTACTTATCAAGCCTGTTTGTCTGTCAGAAACAGCCAAACATATGTCAAAAGAAAAGACATGAAAAGAAAAGACATTAAACATAATGTGGCCATGACCATTGCACAGAACCCTCATTGTGAATATGTGGCAAGAATATAAGAACAGAGCAGTTGTTCGTGGCCTGTTCTGGGAAAAATGGGTCATGTTTTTCAACAGCTTCACAGGGAAAGCTCTGGCTGGATATGGGCCAAATGTCAGCACAGCCTCTGTTGTCAGGACAGCCAATACACCTTTAAAGAGGCCACATGAACCTGGACCCATGAGGTCTCGGCTTTCAGTTCACTAACCACCCCTGGCTCATATATATAACCCCACATAACACTTGGAAACTTAAATAGCTTGCAATTCAGTCTATTTCTATGGGCATTTAAGCATTGGCAGTCATTACCACATTATACACATTTAGGGTTTTAGATCAATGTGGGTTTTGTATTACACTCATCGAGCACGAGTCAAAACAAGTCACAAATCTGGGGATAAGAGAGTGAGAGGAACCACAAGAAAACAGTGTCTCCCTGAGTTGGGCCTGGAGAAAACTGTCTCCAAAATGGCACACCGTTCCCTGTAGTGCACACATATTTGACCAAAGCCCTATGGGTGCCATTTGGGATGCAGCTCGGGACTGACTAACGAGCTGGCGTTCTTCATGCGGCTACAGCGCACTGGGTCGATAAATCCAGAGCAGGCAGGCTGCTGCTGTGTGTTTTGGACCAAGAACCACTACAGGTCCAAGTGAAACACTACGGCTCTGTGTGTGGAAATGTGCATGCCAAGCTTTCCCTGAGACTGAACAAAGGCAAGGCAAGCATTCTGCTCTCTCTGCTCAGCTGCCGCCGGACATTTGCTCTTGTTATTCTGTGTTGCCCAGAACATGCTGACTCTGTTAGAAGCTGTGTCGTTGAGTAACCATGGTCTGTAGCGCAGGGAAGATTAGTGTAGCTACTAGCAGCATATTCTCTGACAGAATAGATACCCACATGCAGGTTTTCTTTGGCACGTATTAGAATGCCATTGAAGAATGCATGTTGTGGTTGTGCTATATACTGAAGCAGAGCGCAATTCAATTAGAATCTCCTTTGCTTTTATATATCATCATTAAAATAGCTTATCTCTATTTTTTCCTTTATTAACTTCTTATGAAACACAATTCCATTTATAAACTGGGTGGTTAGAGCCCTGAATGCTGATTGGTTGACACATGGTATATCAGACCCTATACCAAGGGTATGACAAAACATCTAACTATATTGGTAAGCCATTTATAATAGCAATAAGGGCTTTGTAGTGTTGCGGAATGCCTGGATACAGCCCTTATCCGCGGTATATTGGCCATATACCACACCTCCTCGGATATTATTGCTTAATTATACAACTGTCTTCCTTATCTATTTACAGTACTAAGGATCTTCCCCTGCATGGACACACTGTCACTAACCTAAAGCATATGTCATGACAGGCCTGATGGAAACAAAACATTTTTCGGGAACCTTTCCAAATGTCGACAAAACGAAATACACTAGACAAGGTGGGCTCTTTTGTGACGGTAAAATGAATTATGCGAAAAATGTCGGTTTAAACGCTTTTATGCATAAATATTTATATAATAACCATGATATCGAAGTAAACTTTGAGTCACTAGATGACATGTTGTGTGGTCCTCCCACTATGACTAATCGGGAAAGCATGCAATTTATTAGGATACAGATTAAATCAATTATAATTCACTTCAAATGGTGGTGAGAGTGCAAGGTGAGCTTGATGCTCATTTCCAATAAATATCGAGGGTCTTATTCTGGTGACATGATAATCGATGCTTGGCTGCTGTTTGACAAATAAAAATGAACAAATTAATGTAACAAATTAATAAATTAATTAAGTCTGGGAACTGGCTCGGCAGACAGCGCTGTTGGCTGAAGCGCACGTGCAAATACCAGAGAGTGAACACTCGCAATATAACGCAGATTTTGGTGAGAAAACCATCGGTAGAGTTGAAAATGCGATGGAAACCCAATTAAGTTGTATTTTTTATTCGATACATGGGTTTTTAAACACAAAAGGTATTTTATGTTCACTACATCATCGAGCACAGCCCTTTATCTGCAACAAGTCAATTTGATGGTAGCACATCTCTGGTGGGAAATTGTGCATATTGTTTTTATGCGTCTTTTAGAATATTCACATGAAAATTTGGATGGAAACCTAGCTGCTGACTGTCATTTCATCCATGGCAACCAAGTGAGAGCGCCTGCCAACCCACTCCCTCTGCAAACACAACTAAAACATGGTCATGTTTACACAGTGATCAGAATGGTCGGAAAGAATAGCGGACTTTGGCTGGTTGACAGAGTGAATAGCAGAACTACTCTTAGACTGAGCCGAGGCAGGTCCCAGACTTAATTCATTGGATGACCATAGGATTCACAGAACATTCAGTATCAGGTGTTTCTGTGTACTGAGGCACACGTTTTCCCTGTCCCCTATTAAATGTTGTATTTTACAACATAAAGAAGATGGTTGG
The DNA here is from genome assembly GCF_021184085.1 of Oncorhynchus gorbuscha. Classification (NCBI taxonomy): domain Eukaryota; kingdom Metazoa; phylum Chordata; class Actinopteri; order Salmoniformes; family Salmonidae; genus Oncorhynchus; species Oncorhynchus gorbuscha. The sequence continues at coordinate 21,032,444 of NC_060184.1, read as the reverse complement.
GTAACCTCTTCATCTTTCATTAATCACTAACTCAATTCCTTCTTTACCCCACCTCTTGTTTTCGTGGAAGAAAATAAATGTTGTGCAAATCACTGTTGTCATTGTTTTTGTCTGAAGGACATTTAACCTGGTCCCCTTGATTGTATTTAAAGAAACGCCATTTGGTGATAATAAGCTAAAAACAGGACTTGCTTCAAGGGAAACTGTAACGGGTTTCTTTATGTGAAGTAGAGGCGGACCAAAACGCAGAGTGGTGGTTATTCATGTTCTTTAATAAAGACACTAGACATGAATAAACTAACAAAAGCAATAAACGTGGAAAACCAAAAACAGTCCTATCTGGTGCAAAACACAGAGACAGGAACAATCACCCACAAACACACAGTGAAACCCAGGCTACCTAAATATGGTTCCCAATCAGAGACAATGACTAACACCTGCCTCTGATTGAGAACCATATCAGGCCAGACATAGAAATAGACAAATAAGACATCCAACATGGAATGCCCACTCAGATCACACCCTGACCAACCAAAACATAGAAACATACAAAGCAAACTATGGTCAGGGTGTGACAGAAACTGCATTTTCAAAATAGTTTCAATCGCTGATGGTCAATCTAAACTAGACCAACAACAATCTAAACCTGGTAGTTTAGATTCTCAAAATAGATTGGGTGAAATGGATGCCAGAATTGCACAATAACAGTCTGTTTGGTGTTTCATTGCTAATACATTGCTCCGATTTTCTGCATGAATCACAGACAAAATAATAAGCACCGGCAAACCTCAGGCCACACCACAGCGGTAATAGCCCACTTATGGGAAGTAGGTCTATCACCAAACACCAAATAAAAAATAAATCATTTAACCAATTCTGATATTTTGTGTTGATTTGTGCTGATCTTAACTTTTTTTGTACATAATGTTTCCGCCATCGGTTCCTATGATCGAAAATAAGTTATGGACATCAGAACAGTGATCATTAACCTCGAATTTTGATGAAGATTTTGACTTCAATGAGTCAGTGGCGCAGGACATACTGCTCAACCCGGACCAGGCCCTAATCCCTGACACTTAAAAGAGACGACAATATAGAGGCTGAAGTGTGGGCACCCTGATGAAACTAAAACGGCAAAGAAATAAACCGCCTCTACCCTCTGTTCTATTGACGAATGTACAAACACTGGAGAACAAACTGGACAAGCTCTGTTCGAGACTAACCTATCAATGGGATCTGAAGAACTGAACATGAACATTGAACATGGGCATTGATAATATACATCAACAGTTGAAGTCGTAAGTTTACATACACTTAGGTTGGAATCATTAAAACTCGTTTTTCAACCACTCCGCAAATGTCTTGTTAACAAACTATGGTTTTGGCAAGTCGGTTAGGACATCTACTTAGTGCATGACACAAGTAATTTTTCAACAATTGTTTACAGACAGATCATTTCACTTATAATTCACTGTATCACAATTCCAGTGGGTCAGAAGTTTACATACACTAAGTTGACTGTGCTTTTAAACAGCTTGGAGAAAAAAAAGAAAATTATGTCATGGCTTTAGATGCTTCTGATAGGCTAACTGACATCATTTGATCTAATTGGAGGTGTACCTGTGGGTGTATTTCAAGGCCTACCTTCAAACTCAGTGCCTCTTTGCTTGACATCATGGGAAAATCAAAAGAAATCAGCCAAGACCTCAGAAAAACAATTGCAGACCTCCACAAGTCTGGTTCATCCTTGGGAGCCATTTCCAAACGCCTGAAGGTACCACGTTCATCTGTACAAACAACAGTACACAAGAATTAACACCATGGGACCACACAGCCGTCATACCGCTCAGGAAGGACACGCGTTCTGTCTCCTAAAGATGAACGTACTTTGGTGCGAACAGTGCAAATCAATCGCAGAACAACAGCAAAGGACATTGGGAAGATGCTGGTGGAAACAGGTACAAAAGTATCTATATCCACAGTAAAATTAGTCCTATATCGACATAACTTGAAAGGCCGCTCAGCAAGGATGAAGCCACTGCTCCAAAACCGCCATAAAAAAGCCAGACTACGGTTTGCAATTGCATATGGAGACAAATATTGTACTTTTTGTAGAAATGTCCTCTGGTCTGATGAAACAAAAATAGAACTGTTTGGCCATAATGACCATCGTTATGTTTGGAGGAAAAAGGGGGAGGTTTGCAAGCCGAAAAACACCATCTCAACCGTGAAGCATTGGGGTGGCAGCATCATGCTGTGGGGGTGCTTTGGTGCAGGAGGGATGGGTGCACTTCACAAAATAGATGGCATCAAGACGCAGGAAAATTATGTGGATATATTGAAGCAACATCTCAAGACATCGGTCAAGAAGTTAAAGTTTGGTCGCAAATGGATCTTCCAAATGGACAATGACCCCAAGCATACTTCCAAAGTTGTGGCAAAATGGCAAAAAGGACAACAAAGACAAGGTATTGGAGTGGCCATCACAAAGCCCTGACCTCAATCCCATAGACAATTTGTGGCAGAACTGAAAAAGCGTGTGTGAGTAAGGCGGCCTACAAACCTGACTCAGTTACATGAGCTCTGTCAGGAGGAATGGGCCAAAAATCACCCAACTTATTGTGGGAAGCTTCTGGAAGGCAACCCAAAACTTTTGACCCAAGTTAAACTATTTAAAGGCAATGCTACCAAATACTAATTGAGTGCATGTAAACTTCTGACCCACTGGGAATGTGATGAAAGAAATAAAAACTGAAATATATCATTCTCTCTACTACTATTCTGGCGTTTCACATTCTTAAAATAAAGTGGGGGATCCTAACTGACCTAAAACAGGGCATTTATACTAGGATTAAATGTCAGGAATTGTGAAAAACTGAGTTGAAATGTAGTTGGCTAAGCTGTATGTAAACTTCCGACTTCAACTGTAGCTAGTTTTTCTATGCCCCGGCAGGACAGAATGGCAGTGTTGGGTACGCTCAAGGGGGGCGGAGTGTGTCTCTTTGTCAACAACAGCTGGTGTTCAATCTCTATGTAACGACTGTTGGAAGGAGTGGAGGACCAAGGTGCAGCGGGGTACGATGCTGGCACTAAGAACGCACTCAATCATTTGTATAGGGCCATAAGCAAACAACAAAATGCTCATCCAGAGGCAGCGCTCCTAGTTGCCGGTGATTTTAATGCAGGAAAACTTAAATCCGTTTTACCTTCTACCAGCTTGTAACCTGTGGAACTAGATGCGAAAAAACTCTTGATCAGCGTCACTCCACACACAGAGACGCATACAAAGTGCTCCCTCGCCCTCCATTTGGCTAATCTGACCGTAACTCTATCCTCTTGATTCCTGCTTACAAGGAAAAACTCAGGAAGTACCTGTAACCCGCTTATTACGGAAATGGCCTGATGAAGCGGTGCTAAGCTACAAGACTGTTTCACTAACACAGACTGGAATATGTTCCAGGATATTGATGGCATTGAGGAATATACCACATCAGTCAGTCACGGCTTCATTAATAAGTGCATCGACAACATTATCCCAACAGCGACCGTATGTACAGTAAATATCCCAACAAGAAGCTATGGATAACAGGTAACATCCACACTGAGCTAAAAGGCTGGAGCTGCAGCTTTCAAGGAATAGGACACTAACTCGGACGCTTATAAGAAATCCCACTATTTCCTCCGATGAACCATCAAACAGGCAAAGCATCAATACAGAACTAAGATCGAATCCTCGTCAGATGTGGCAGGGCTTGCAAATGATCACAGATTACAAAGGAAATCCCAGCCGCGAGCTGCCTAGAGACACGAGCCTACCAGATGAGCTTAATGCCTTCTATGCTCGCTTCGAGGCAAGCAACACTGGACCATGCGTGAGAGCACCACCTGATGTGGGTAAAACAGCCTACACTCTTTTGGGAAGACTTTCCACTATATGTTGAAACATTGCTCTGGGGACTTGCTTCCATTCAGCCACAAGAGCATTAGTGATATCGGGGACTGATGTTGGGCGATTAGGCCTTGCTCGCAGTCTGCGCTCCAATTCATCCCAAAACTGTTTGATGGAGTCGAGGTCAGGACTCTGTGCAGGCCTGTCAAGTTCTTCCACACCGATCACGAAAACCATTTCTGTATGGACCTTACTGAGTACCATACTCCATATTTTCTAGCATAGTGGTGGTTGCATGATGTTATGTGTATGCTTGTAATCGTTAAGGACTGGGGAGTTTTAAGTATTAAAAAAAACAGATTGGAGCTAAGCACAGGAAAATTCCTAGAGGAAAACCTGGCTTTCCACCAGACACTGGGAGATGAATCCACCTTTCAGCAAGACAATCACCTAAAACACAAGGCCAAACCTACCCTGGAGTTGTTACCAAGAAGACAGTGAATGTTCCTGAGTTGCCGAGTTACAGTTTTGACTTAAATCTACTTGAAAATCTATGGCAAGATCTGAAAAGAGCTTGAATAATTTTGAAAAGAATAATGGCAAACGTTGCACAATCCAGGTATGGAAAGCTGTTAGGGACTAAGGCAGAAAGACTCACAGCTGTAATCGTTGCAAACAATGATTCTAACAAGTATTGACAAAGGGTGTTGAATGCTTACGTAAAGAAGATATATTAGTGTTTTATTTTTCATAAATGTTTTACAAATATTTTTCTTCCACTTTGATATTAGAGTATATTGTATCAATCGTTAACAAAAAATTACAATTCAATTCATTTGATCCCACTTTGTGTCACAATATTTTTTGGAAAAAGTCAAGGGGTGTAAATATTTTCTGAAGGCACTGTACGTATCTACCTCAGTACCTCGTACCCCTGCACATGGACTCGGTACTAATACCCCTTGTATATAACCAAGTTGTAGTTGCTCATTGTGTTTCTATTATTACTTTTATTATTACGTGTTTTACTTTTCTTTTTTTTTTCAATTTAAAGTTTTATTTGATTCTTGTTTTTCAATCAACCAACAAAACACATTCCACATTCACAGATGTGACAGGCTTTAAAAAAAGAAAAAGTCAAAAAATAATAATACATTTGAAAAAATAAAAATACAATACAAATGATAAAGTCAAATAAAAGCATGTATTTTTCTTAATCTATATATTTTCCTTGGTACCTACATACACACATATACATACACACACACACATACGCACACGTACTCAAAAAATACATTAAAATAAAAACACACAAAAAAAACATAGAACACTTGCAGCAGCACTATCAAGGTTTTTATCAGCTATTTCAAGCATTCGCTGAGACGACGGGCCAATAATTAGTTTTTAGGTTTTATAGTACCTTACACAACATGTATCTGCGCATTTCTCTAGTCACCCCGTTCACTCTGTCCAGTTTGAAATATAGTTGAATAGTGGAGATCAGAGTCTATCAAACTTGGGCTGTCTCTTGTGGACGTCATAAGTGAGCTTTTCAAGAGGAAGAAAGTCAACAATCTGGTCAATCCACATTTTAAATGTAGGAGGGGTAATAGAGGCCCACAATAGAAGAATACATTTCTTAGCAAAGTATGTAATAGTCATGAGCAAATTTTCTCTGTCAGGATCAAGAACAAAGTCCTGCTGGGCATTAAGAAGATAGATACACGGGGTCATATCAAACTGTACCTCTAGTATTTTCTGTGCAGCAGTATGTACAGATTGCCAGAATCTGGCAATCTCCCTACAGCTCCAAAATACATGCATATAGGTTCCACTTTCAGAGGTACATCTTTTACAGTTAGGAGACATATCCGTTTTCATTCTATGGAGTCTCAAAGGAGTATAATAAAATTTGTACAAAAATTTGTAATTAGATTCTTTCATTTTTACACTGGTAGAGGAGCAGTATACCCTGTCGCAAACCTCCGCCCATAACTCGTCATTGATAGTCAGACCAAGGTCCTTTCCCAGATTATTTTCAAAGGAGTAAAGGAGGAGCCTCCTTTCTCAGAAAGGAGTCTATAGATGTAAGATATTTTGCCTTTAATGGATTGTGCTGTGACAAGAAGGGTTTCAACTTCATTCAACTGAGTTCAAAACCTCCTCTTGGAGGTAAATGAGGAAATTACATGTCTAATTTGAAGATATTTTTTTTTAAATGGATCTTGGCACATCGAATTCACTGCAGAGCTCTTGAAAGGATTTCAGTGTAGTGGTTTTCTGATGAAATAGGTCTGAAAAGGTCCTGATTCCTAGAGTATGCCAAAGATTAAAGTTCGCATCCCTCAGGGCTTTTGGCACGTCTGGGTAGCCTACTATAAGCGAGTGAGAACATATTTGGGAGGAAATGCCCAGGTATTTCTTAGTCCCTCCACGCTAGTAGGGTGCTGTAAATCGCAAAGGTTTTGGCTATGTTGTCCACTTCACTAAAGTTATTAATGAATATAATTGAGCTTAAGGGCAATGAACCACAAGGTTGGGCTTCTGAATCAACGTTGACTCTTGTCCGTTTGTGATCCATGTTAGCATGTTGCGGATTTGGACAGACCAGTAGTACAATTGAAGGGAGGGAAGGGCAAGACCACCTTTAGATTCAGGTTTTGATAAAGTGGAAAACTTGATCCTAGGTTTTTTATTGCCCCATATAAATTTGGTGATGCTTTGGATAGTTGTTTTGAAGAAGGAAACTGGGAGATTGTGTTCGATTTTGAAAGAACGTGACAGAAGCAGACCAGGACAAGGAGAGTAGGAAGACTGTGAGTATTTATTTACAAGTGAATGTGAATGTGTAGATATATCCAGGTGGCGTAGCGGGCAGCGGTGGTGAGTTGATGGGAGTAAATAGGTGGATCCAATGGGGTAGCGGAATCCTCCGACGATCAGGCGGGAATGGGGTAAATGATCCGGGTGAGTAACTGAAGACAGAACAAACGGAGGTAAGTTTAAGGTAAGTTTTAAGTTAAAAACAACAAAACAAATTCTATCCAACTTGAGGCTGATACTATGGCACAACATACTGTTCATGGCTAACGATCCGGCAGGGAATGGATGTCAGGTCAGAGCTTTTGAAGGGGAGAGGTGATGATCAGGACAGGTGTGCAGATTACTGATGGGATACAGGTGCGGGTGAACATCATCTCCCAACAAGCTAATTCGCCCAGCAACCAGACAGGGTGCGTTCCAGGACACCGGAAACACACTCCAGGACAGAAACACAGGCAAACACAGACTCAGGAAGCGTGATTCGTGACAGAGATAGCATGGGAGCATCTGAAATAAGTAGTTCAGTCTAGGGAGGACGTTCATACGGATTACATTAATTCTTCCTACTAAGCTAATTGGGAGGGAGATCCAGGTTTGGAGATCATTCTTGATTCGATCCAGGAGTGGAAGATAATTTTCCTTAAAAAAGCTATTCAGATCTGGTGTTATGAAGATCCCGAGGTACTGAAACCCCTGTGTTTTCCATTGGAAAGGACAAAGTGTCTTCATAGAGCTTCATAGAGCTGGTGAGTGTAATATTAAGAGGGCAGAGGGATGAGAGGGATTTGTTAAAATTGATCTTATAACCTGAAAACTTGCCATACTGAGCAATTGTGTCTAAAATGAGAGGGAGGGATTTCTCAGGGTTGGATATTTAGAGCAAGACATCATCCGCGTAAAGCGAAATCTTGTGCTGCAGGCCACCTTCAGAAACACCGATAATACTTGGATTGCTCCTTATCAGCTCTGCCAGAGGCTCCGCCCCCAACAAGTAGAGCAACGGGGACAGCGAGCACCCTTGTCTTGTGCCCCGTTCCAGAGGGAATCTGTCAGAGTTCAGTCCATTAGTAGTCACCATGGCATTTGGATGAGAGTATAGTGATTTGATCCATTTAATAAAATTTGGGCCCATATTGAACTTTTCTAAGACTGAAAACAGAAAGCTCCACTCCATCCTGTCAAACGCCTTCTCAGCAAGGGAAGAAGAGTGTTTAGTCTTTTGGCGAGCAATTTGGTAATTATTTTAAATTCGAAATCCAACAAGCTTATGGCCGGAAGGACGAGCAGGATAGGGGGTCCTTGTCTTTTTTTAGCAACACTGTAATGTGAGCTGTGTTGCATTGAGTCTGGGAGAACTCCGTTTTTGCAAAAATCCTCCAGCATTGGCATGAAGATAGGGCTGAGCTGGGGCCAAAAAGCTTTGTAGAACTCTCTGGGGAATCCATCTGGGCCTGGGGACTTATTAGGTGGCATGGAGGTAATTGCCTCCAGGATCTCCTCAGGAGTGAAGGGGGAGTTGAGATCTTCTTGGTCGGTCTCTGATAGTTTAGGTAGCGAGATTCCCTCTAGGAAAGAGTGGAGTTCTGCCTCCGTGTGTTTTCTCTCAGAGGTATATAGTTTGCAGTAAAAATCATGAAAAGTTAAATTGATCTTTTTTGGGTCATATGTGACCTCATCCTCTGCTGTTTGGATAGCCATGATTGTACGCTCAGACTGCTCCTTTTTTAATTGGTAAGCAAGCAATCTACTGGGCCTATTGCTATACTCATGGTATTTCTGTTTAGTAAAGAAAACTTTTTTCTTTATCTCCCGAGTGTAGTCCAAATTCAGTTTGGCTTTGGCTGCTTTAAGATGACTCCAGGAGGTGCTGTCTAGGGATTGTTTATGTATTTTTTCACAGCAATCCAGCTCCCTCTCAAGATCTAGCCTGTGTGCTTCCATTGCTTTTTTCTTAGAGGAAGCATATACAATTAGATGACCTCTTAGTGTGGCTTTAGCAGCGTCCCACATTGTGGCCGGAGGAACAGGAGAATCTTTATTGTCTTGTGTGTAGTTGTCTATCCATGTAGTTACCAATGTATGGAACACGTCATTTGATAGCATGGAGGTGTTGAATTTCCAGCTCTTTGACCTCGGGATGTTTTTGCAGAGGTCAAAGCGGAGGTGGACAAAGGCGTGATCTGAAAGTGCTATGGGTCCGATTGTACAAGTGGCTGAATTTATGAGACTCTTTGGGATAAAAATGTAATCTATACGGGAGTAGGTGTTATGGACATTAGAGTAGTATGTATAGTCCATAGATGAGCTATTATTCTCTCTCCAGATATCTATCAGTCCCATCTCTTTAGTAAGAGAGTTCAACATCTTTGCAGATCTAGGATTTGTGGTGGGGACTTGAGATGATTTGTCTAGGGTTGGGTTAAGGGTACAATTAAAATCTCCGGCCACCACGCCAAAGGAGACACAATGCTCATTGAACAGGGTTATAATTTTTGACATGAAGGCAGGAGTATCTGTGTTAGGGGCGTATATGTTTAATATAGTAATTGGTTGACCATATAGTGACCCAGTTATCAAAATAAATCTCCCCTCCGGATCAGATATGTTTTTGTCAATTATGAATGGAACATTTTTATGGATAAGTATGGCTGTGCCTCTACTGTTTGATTTGAAAGATGAGAAATACACCTGTCCCACCCAAGCTCTGTGGAGTTTGGCATGTTCAGCATCACAGAGGTGTGTCTCTTGTAATAGCGCCATATCTGCTTTTTTCTTTTTATAGAGCACATAGTATCTTTTTCAGTTTTATTGCATGCCCTAGACCACATATGTCAGAGTCAAGGCCCGCGGGCCACATCCGGCCCGCGAGAAGGTTTTTTACGGCCCCTGGGATGATCTTGATTTATTATTAGAACCGGCCCGCAGACCGCAGCAAGCCGGCAGCCGGCAAGATCTTTTACACGCACCAATACTACATTTCCCACAATGCAACGGTGACGCACCGAGCAGTAGGCTGCTTCATTTCAATATTTATTGGCACAGCAGTTGTCAGCATCACAGTAAAATTAACTTTCAGATACCCATCAAAAATGGCAAAACGGAAGGTGGACACTGAGAACCGGGGGTTTCAAACAAGGTGGGAGTCGGAGTATTTGTTCACGGAGGTAGCTGGAAAACCTGTGTGTCTTCTGTGTGGAGAAAGTGTGGCGGTACTGAAAGAGTATAATCTGAGACGACATTATGAAACGAAACACGCGGACAAAAACAAGAATATGGACATGGAACAAAGGCTACAAAAGGCAGAGGAATTAAAACGAGGCCTCAAATCTCGACAGGCTCTGTTCAAAAAGCCAAATCACAAGGCCAGGCTGCTGTCAAGGCCAGTTTTATTTTGGCAGAAGAGATCGCTAAATCAGCCCGGCCATTTACGGAGGGGGATTTCATCAAAAACTGCATGATTAAAGTTTGTGACGAAGTTTGCCCAGAAAAAGGCAACTCTTTTTAAATGTGAGTCTGAGCAGAAACACCATTGCCGAGAGAGTAGACCAGTTGTCCATCAATCTAAAAGAGCAGCTTGTGAAAAAGGGAAAAGATTTCATTGCATATTCCTTGGCTGTGGATGAGAGCACCGACATTTCTGACATTGCCCAGTTGTCAATTTTCATCCGCGGAGTGGACTCCAGCCTAAGCGTGACAGAGGAGTTTTTGGCTTTACGTCCTATGCATGGCACAACTACGGGGCATGATTTGTATGAAGAGGTGTCAAGATGTGTAAATGAGATGGAGCTGCCTTGGGAAAAACTTGTGGGTTTGACAACCGACGGAGCACCTGCGATGTGTGGACACAGGAGCGGACTGGTGGCGAAGATACGGGAAAAGATGCAAGAGGAAAACGCGACAGGTGAGCTGACAGCTTATCATTGTATCATACACCAGGAAGCGTTGTGCGGTAAAGCCTTGAAAATGGAGCATGTAATGAGCATCATCACGCGCACAGTTAACTTTATCAGAGCCAAAGGTTTGAATCACCGCCAGTTCAAGGCATTTCTGACGGAGTTAGAAACGGAGCATGGTGATTTGCCTTATCACACAGAGGTGCGATGGCTAAGCCAGGGAAAGGTGCTTCAAAGATGTTTCGAGCTTCGTGAGGAGATTTGTCTGTTCTTGGACAGCAAAGGGAAAGACACAACACAACTCCGAGACGAAATGTTTCTGTGTGAAATGGCTTTTCTGTGTGACATTACGAGTCATCTGAATGCAATGAACTTGCAGCTGCAGGGTCGGGATCGTGTCATCTCTGATATGTACAGTACAGTGAAGGCATTTAAAACCAAACTGACTCTGTGGGAGACGCAGATGCGGAAAGAAAATTTGAGCCACTTTCCCAGCTGCCAGACCATGAAAGAGAAGCTCTCTACCAGTGCGTTCCCGAGCGCACAGTTGGCTGATAAAATAGGTATGCTTGCCGCTGACTTTCGACGCCGATTTGCTGACTTTGAAGCACAAAAAGCAGGTTGGAACTGCTCGGTAACCCATTTGCTGTTGACGTGGAAAGCTCACCACCAAACCTCCAAATGGAGTTGATTGACCTCCAATGCAATGATGCACTGAGGGCAAAATATGCGGCAGTGGGTGCTGCGGAGTTCGCCCGTTTCCTCCCGACACAATGCCCCAGCTGCGCATCCAGGCTGCTCAAACGTTGTCTATGTTTGGCAGCACATACCTGTGTGAACAACTGTTTTCTTTGATGAACTTGAACAAAACATCACACAGAAGTCGACTTACTGCTGAACACCTCCACTCAATTCTGAGGATTTCCTCAGCTCAGAGCCTTACCCCGAACATTGATGAACTTGTGGAAAAGATGGGACACCACCAAGTATCACCCTCAACCTCAAACAAGTGAACATTACTGTGCAATCACATATTTAGAGTTTTTACTCAGTTCAAGTTTAAAAGTTAAAGTTTAATATTTGTTTTCACTGCATGTTACTTCTCCTTAAACAAAGTGTTGTTTTTGATTAATAGATTTTTGCACTTTATTTTATTGTATTTCAATCCAATTATATTTTAAAAATATTTCAGTTGAGTGGATGATAGAAAATTGCTATTATTGTTTTTTTCTTTGAAGTAAATTTAGCCCACTTTTGCTAAAATAGAAAATATAGGCTACTGATGGTGCCTTGAATACCGGTTTCTTTCATTTAATGTTCATGTTATGGGGATTTTTATATAAAGGAAATTTGTCTTTTGTGTCTGTTGAAAATTAAAGATTACTGACAGAGCCATAAGAAAATATTGCTTTATTTATCTGATCATATTGGAATATATTTGTTAGGTTTTCAGTAGGTTCAATTAGGTTCACTAGACTATATGCGTCATTTAAAAAATTTTCAATGAACATTCGAACAGTCCGGCCCTCGGCTTGTAGCTAAATTTTTTATTTGGCCTTCCGTCCATTTGACTTTGACACCCCTGCCCTAGACCATGGCAGTTCCATGTCAATAGATTTAAGGTACTAGTCATCATCATCGAACAGTAATAAAACTTTAGTGCAAGTCATCGCTGGGTAAAAGTGGATAGTAGTTACAGCTGCGTTCACATAAAAGGAAAATAAATGGTGTACATAAAATAATAATCTCTGAACACTCCAGCCGAGTTCCCAAACAACTTGACACTTCCCGTTGGATCTATTAACCCCCCCCCCCCCCGCTCATTCTCAATTCTGTGTTCCGAATAAAACAAAAACCGGGAACAGTTAGCAACGCACAACGTCTCCCTCTCCCCACCAAAGAAATGCCTCATCCTCTCCACCCCTCATTGAGTAAATAACACAGTTGCCCTCGTCCAGACCACAGTAAAAGAGGGGAGGAAAATAAAATCAATAGCCCAGCCTACAAATACCTCCCCCAAGGGACATAGGGAACCCAGGTAATAATAGCAACAACAAAAAAACAGGGAAATAAAAGTAGGCTGAAACATTAGTAGGCCTAGGTTAGGCTATACAGGCCATCCCTCTCAGTTAAAGGAAATTAAATATAAATTGGACGGCTATAATGACATTTAGGGGGTGGGTCTCTGGATATCGGCTATATGTCGTCTTACCTCCTTTAGTAATGGCATTAATCACATTTAGTCATTGGTCTGTTTCTCATTGGCCAGGATTGTCTTTCAAAAAACGTTTTGCCTCTTCGGGAGTTTTGAAGTGTCGCAAGGCTCCTTGGTGAAGAATCCTGAGCTCGTTTGGGTATTTGAATCCCCTGAAGATGCCTCGATCAATGGAGTATTTCTCCACTTCGTCAAATTCTCGGCGATTTCGGCGTATTCCAGCTGACGAGTCCTGGTGTAAAGCGAGTTTGGCGTTTCCCACTGTGATGGTGTTGTTTTTCGCCGCCTGTAGGACTCGTTCCTTGTCGGTGAATCTCAGGAAACATATGGTTATTGGGCGCGGTGGTTGTCTGGCTGCTGGTGGGGGCCTCAGTGCTCGGTGAGCTCTCTCTCCAGTTCTATGGGCCTGTCAGTGGACAGATGGTTGTCTGGCTGCTGGTGGGGGCCTCATGGGCCTGTCAGTGGACAGGTGGTTGTCTGGCTGCTGGTGGGGGCCTCAGTGCTCGGTGAGCTCTCTCTCTCTCGAGTTCTATGGGCCTGTCGGTGGACAGGTGGTTGTCTGGCTGCTGGTGGGGGCCTCAGTGCTCGGTGAGCTCTCTCTCTCGAGTTCTATGGGCCTGTCGGTGGACAGGTGGTTGTCTGGCTGCTGGTGGGGGCCTCAGTGCTCGGTGAGCTCTCTCTCAAGTTCTATGGGCCTGTCGGTGGACATGTGGAGCCACTCGGGAAGTTTGTCTTGCAGGTAGCGGATCAGTGGCATGTTTCCCTCTTCTTTTTCGCCCAGATTGAATAGAACACAATTATTCCTTCGCCCCCTGTTTTCCAGGTCCTCTGTTTTCTCTTCCAGATGCTCAATTTTCTTTTTAGCATATGCTATTGTTTCCATGGCATCTGTCAATAAGTTTTCCATGGATAGGATTCGCCCCTCTGCCTCGTCCAGGCTCCCCGCGTTTATGGTTATCTTGTTGTTGATGTCAGGCAAAGCGTTTTCCAGGATTGTCACCTTGCCCCCTATCGCACTGAGCTGAGAGTTAATGGCATCTAATTTGGTGTTTAGTTCTGTACGTTGGGATCTCAACTCAGAAAGGATGTCTTCGACAGAGTGCGAGGTTGGCATTCGTTGTGCCTCGTGGGGGAGCGGGTTCTCTTGCTCCTGGCTAATGGCGCTAGTTTTTTCTGAAGCTAGCTTCTTCTTGGAGGCTTTTTCCGTCGCTAATACTCGAGTCCGGGTAAAAATGTCACCTGTAGTGTCGCCTTTTGTAGCCGCCATGACTTTTTCTTACTAAAGCTAAATGAGTTTGAACTTGGAGTGGAGGTAAGATTAGGAATTGGAAACTACTTGTGCGGAGCTCTTAGTTCATGCGGCCAGAACAGAGAATGAGACGTCTAAAGATATGTTTAATACAATGCTACTACTGTATCTAGTAAAAGTTGTGAGCGAAAAAAGCTTGAGAACTCACTGAGAAACCCCATCAACTACATAGACAAAGGTAACATATGGTAGAGCATGGTGCTTGCAACGCCAAGGTTGTGGGTTCGATTCCCTCAGGAGACCAGTACGGATAATGCATGCACTCACTACTGTAAGCTGCTCTGGATAAGATAGATTACTCAAATGTAAAAATTATAAACTGACCTGAGTGAAAGTGAGCATTTGTTCTTTAGGAAGGCTCACAACACTCTGAGGCCTTCATTTAGTACATGCCTCAACAGCTCAGTATACTTTTTGAAGCCTTTTATCTGAACATGGTCTGCTTTGTCACAGTGGTTTAAGGGGTGAGCGAGGTTGAACTTGAATCCTCCCTGACTGGTCTAGAATACATTACGCAACCAGCTGCTTTAAGCTCTCTTTCAACAACCAGCTCAATGGCAGTGCACAGTGCAATGGTGACATGTGGATCCTTTGATCCAGATGAGTTGCAGGGCCCTGCCTAATTCAATACAATGAATATGCATGTAATCTGGTTTCATGTCAACACATTACCCCAAAACGACTACAGGTGAGGAAACATTACCAAACACATTATGTAAAAGCCTGTATAAATTCATTCGAAAGATCGATCAATTTCAAAAAGGTACAGTACATTCAGTTCTGAAACTATTTTGCACGTAATGATTTTTCCACAACTTCTGAAGGGACATACCAACACGGAAAAAGTCAAAAAGATCCTCAAGCCATTTTAATGCACAAAACCAATAACACATGGCAGAAAAGCCTCCCTCAAGTCAGTCGTGAATGTGGCATGCCAAACGTTAAACTCTAGCACAGTTAGAGTTTATGGGCGACCGGGGGGTTGTTGGTGACACAAAGAGTCTATTGTTCTGTTTAAGCGAAGCTGGTCTGAGAGACTTTGAGCAAAATCCATTTATTGTGGCTCTTAACTTCAGCTGGCAACCCTCAAGGTGTTTTGGTCTGATTGTGAGAGCCTCCTGTTGCACTGCTCACATCCGGCTTCACCTGTATTCCACTACTGAGCTCTGGCACCCCTGACTGACGCCTTTCCTTGACAGCTGTTCCCTTCCCTGGACTTTCGGGGCTAGGGTCCACCTTCTGGGGTTCCCTCACCTAACTAGACCCATCTGGATGCATTCTTTGAGAACATGGATGTTATCATGTGCTATTATCAGCTTCCAGGGGTAGGAGACATAATGTGAGATCAGATAGTAGAAGAACATAATGACCAGGTTTACCAGGAAACTAGCTGAGTAAACTCAACTCCATCCAGCGATATGTCTACGGAGTTGAGTATGTAGTGCTTGTGTGTGTGTGTGTGTGTGTGTGTGTGTGTGTGTGTGTGTGTGTGTGTGTGTGTGTGTGTGTGTGTGTGTGTGTGTGTGTGTGTGTGTGTGTGTGTGTGTGTGTGTGTGTGTGTGTGTGTGTGTGTGTGTGTGTGTGTGTGTGTGTGTGTGTGTGTGTGTGTGTGTGTGTGTGTGTCAGTATAAGTATGTGTGAGTGTGTGGGTAGAATCCAGTGTGTGTGCATAGAGTCAATGCAAGAGAGTTAGTGCAAAAGGGTCAATGTAGATAGTCTGGGAAGCCATTTGATATCTAGCAGTCTTGTCTAGCAGTCTTATGGCTTGTGGGTAGAAGCGATTCAAGGTCCTGTTGGTTCCAGCACTGGTCCTGCTTCCCGTGCGGTAGCAGAGAGAGCAGTCTATGGCTTGGGTGGCTGGAGTCTTTGAATTTGGACCTTTCTCTAACACTGCCTGATATATAGGTCCTGGATGGCAGGGAGCTCGGCCCCAATGATGTACTGGGCCGTATTCACCGCCCTCTGTAGCGCGTTGCAGTCAGAAGCTTTGAAGTTGACATACCAAGCAGCGGTGCAGCCAGTCAAGATGCTCTCAATGGTGCAGCTGTAGAACTTTTTGAGGATCTGAGGGCCCATGCCAAATCTTTTCAGCCTCATAAGGGAGAAGAGGTGTTGTCGTGCCCTCTTCACAACTGTGTGGGTGTGTGTGGACCATGTTAATTCCTCAACTCAACTCCGCTCTCAAACCCACTCCACTACAACCCCATCGACGTGGATGGGGGCGTGCTCGCCCCTCTGTTTCCTGTAGTCCACGATCCATGTTCAGTCCCAGGGTCCTGAGTTTGGAGGGGACTATAGTATTGAATGTGAGCTGAAGTCCATGAACAGTATTCTTACATAGATATTCCTTTTGTTCAGGTGAAAATGTCAACAAAAACATATATATATATATATATATATATTGATATATATCATATATATATCATATATATATATCATATATATATCGCTATCAACAACAGAATAAACACATTTTGAACTACATATCTACAGTAGAAAATAAGATAATATCTTCTTTCTAATGATGTGAACTTCATTTCATGATGTGAACTTCATTTCAACTCCTAATTGTGAGCAAATTACACTCATTTGAGCCAATTACACTCACTGGAATATCTGACATAGGCTTTGAAAAAGCACTGGCGAATAGGCTAGCAGTGTGGCAAGTGCCACTGGCTGCTGATAATATGTCTTGACTTGGACATACATCCTTGCCAACACATGGCTAACCTTTGTTTAACCAGCTAAACAGCTGCTCTTAGTGAATATGTGTTTGGAGTTACCTTTCTAGCTAATAGTGTTATGTTATGTTAGACACTCATCTCAACTCAACTCCGTAGAGATCTACGGAGTTGTTTTCTGATGCAGAGCCATAGCTTCCTGAAAACACTTGTTTTCTGATGCAGAGCCATAGCTTCCTGAAAACACTTGTTTTCTGATGCAGAGCGATAGCTTCCTGACAACACTTGTTTTCTGATGCAGAGCCATAGCTTCCTGAAAACACTTGTTTTCTGATGCAGAGCGATAGCTTCCTGAAACCACTTGTTTTCTGATGCAGAACGATAGCTTCCTGAAAACACTTGTTTTCTGATTTTCTGAAAACACTTGTTTTCTGATGCAGAGCCATAGCTTCCTGAAAACACTTGTTTTCTGATGCAGAGCCATAGCTTCCTGAAAACACTTGTTTTCTGATGCAGAGCCATAGCTTCCTGAAAACACTTGTTTTCTGATGCAGAGCCATAGCTTCCTGAAAACACTTGTTTTCTGATGCAGAGCCAGCAGATGCAGAGCCATAGCTTCCTGAAAACACTTGTTTTCTGATGCAGAGCCATAGCTTCCTGAAAACACTTGTTTTCTGATGCAGAGCCATAGCTTCCTGAAAACACTTGTTTTCTGAAAACACTTGTTTTCTGATGCAGAGCCATAGCTTCCTGAAAACACTTGTTTTCTGATACAGAGCCATAGCTTCCTGAAAACACTTGTTTTCTGATGCAGAGCCATAGCTACCTGACAACACTTGTTTTCTGATGCAGAGCCAGAGCTACCTGACAACACTTGTTTTCTGATGCAGAGCGATAGCTTCCTGAAAACACTTGTTTTCTGATGCAGAGCCATAGCTTCCTGAAAACACTTGTTTTCTGATGCAGAGCCATAGCTTCCTGAAAACACTTGTTTTCTGATGCAGAGCGATAGCTTCCTGAAAACACTTGTTTTTTGATGCAGAAAAATTGCTTCCTGAAAACACTTGTTTTCTGATACAGAGCCATAGCTACCTGACAACACTTGTTTTCTGATACAGATCCATAGCTACCTGAAAACACTTGTTCTCTGATACAGAGACACAGCTACCTGAAAACACTTGTTTTCTGATGCAGAGCCATAGCTACCTGACAACACTTGTTTTCTGATGCAGAGCCATAGCTTCCTGAAAACACTTGTTTTCTGATGCAGAGCCATAGCTTCCTGAAAACACTTGTTTTCTGATGCAGAGCGATAGCTTCCTGAAAACACTTGTTTTCTGATGCAGAGCCATAGCTTCCTGAAAACACTTGTTTTCTGATGCAGAGCCATATCTTCCTGAAAACACTTGTTTTCTGATGCAGAGCCATAGCTTCCTGAAAACACTTGTTTTCTGATGCAGAGCCATAGCTTCCTGAAAACACTTGTTTTCTGATACAGAGCCATAGCTTCCTGAAAACACTTGTTTTCTGATGCAGAGCCATAGCTACCTGAAAACACTTGTTTTCTGATGCAGAGCCATAGCTTCCTGAAAACACTTGTTTTCTGATACAGAGCCACAGCTGCCTGAAAACACTTGTTTTCTGATACAGAGCCACTGCTTTCCTCCATTCCCCTCTGGGCGAGGGCATCCACTGGGTCTGGGTCAATCCCATAGCAAGGCCAAAAAGCAATTGAAATTCATGAATTGACCTGTGGGCAATTTTACAGCATCGTGTTAAAAGCATCAACAGCATTACAAGTTATGAAAGTCATGAGTCACCTTTCCATGAGGGGAAGCCAGCCAGTGGTGACACAGGGCAGACTAATACAACAGTTTATAGTACAATGAATAAGAATCAGAGATCACATGAAGGAATAATTGTCTGTGGGGTCAGAACTCTGTGCTCTCTGACAGTTCAGTCTGCTGTAGCACAAACTAGAGGACAGCGCCAGGAGAGAGAGAACATCAGAGCAGTAACTGAGTCGGTTACACATGATCATAGCCCAGGATGATTGGATCCACCGTGGAGAGAGACAGGGATAGGTGTGTTGTGGAAGCAGAACAGACTAGACACGCTAGCTAGACAACCAATACTGGGTCAGATCACCAACTAAACACCCATATTTACTTTCTGTAGACAGGGCGAGATGGACCTCATCCAGGCATTCAGTCCATTTCTGCAGTACTGTGCAGTCAGAGCTGAGGCAGCGGTTTGTAACCAACACACACCTACACCTCTGTTCAAATTAAGAATCCTTATTTACCTTACCTCCAAATGGAGATGAAATGAACTATTCTGTTGACAGTCTATAGAGCACTAATATTGTGTCCCGCCCCACCAATAACCATTTATTCTTTAAGATTAGTCAGCCAAACAATAATATACACATTCTATCTACTTTCACAGTGGGTAGTCAATCATCATCCACTGAGTAAGTTTGGCTGTATTGTGGGTAGAAACACAGCAGGTTTGTCACCGCAACAACTAGTGTACCACAATACAACATTCTGACAATGAGTGGATCACATTGCACATTCCCAGAGAAGTTGGTAGGTGGAAAACTGACGTACATACTGTAACATTACATAACCCAGTCAGCTCACCTGTCACAAGGACCACATTCTGACGATCTGCTGTTCCTCACAGAGAACTAGATGAATGACACACAGGTATGGCTTAAGATGACACTCACCTCTCAGCACAAAATAGCCTAATAACACTCTCCTACAGTATTATGTGTTAGCAATAATCCCCATGTACACTTAAAGAGTATCTGCCTTCCTGTTTTTAGATAAGGCTACACTAGCGCTGAAAGTAAACCAACACAGTATGTGTTCTTGAACTGCTTATTGCTTAACCCTTTACACTTGTACCTATATACGGGTTGAAAATGGCAGATTTGGCCATTGATAAACGGCTAAATTGGAACGTAGTGACTGTACAGTAACATGCTATACATGACATCAGCACTCAAGCCCTGCACTTCACAGCGCTGTATAGGTTTTTTGTTGTTTGAGTGAGGGAAATGCTTTAATTTAAGAGGATTCAATGTATTTTGAAAGATGAGATGTTGAGGATCATAATAAATATGCTTTGATGTCATACAAGCCAGACCGACCACCTTTGAATCCATATATGCTCTTCACATCTCCAAATCATAAAAGTCATGTCATATACAGTGTCAACGTTTATGATCACTATGATTGATGTACAGTTACACGATGACATGTCGTCATACTGGGTTGTTCTGAACAGAATGAGCCTGTTTGTTTATTGTGAAGACAATTTGCCGCGGAACACGCACCTGAATACACGCACCTGAATACACGCACCTGAATGCACGCACCTGAATACACGCACCTGAATACACGCACCTGAATACACGCACCTGAATGCACGCACCTGAATGCACGCACCTGAATGCACGCACCTGAATACACGCACCTGAATACACGCACCTGAATGCACGCACCTGAATACACGCACCTGAATACACGCACCTGAATACACGCACCTGAATGCACGCACCTGAATGCACGCACCTGAATGCACGCACCTGAATACACGCACCTGAATGCACGCACCTGAATGCACGCACCTGAATACACGCACCTGAATACACGCACCTGAATACACGCACCTGAATGCACGCACCTGAATACACGCACCTGAATGCACGCACCTGAATGCACGCATGACTCCGTTCTATGTGCACCAAAATGATGATCAGATTCTCTGAATTGCCCTGTGAAAGCCTAACACTGTAAGATTGTATTGTATAACGTAGCTAGTCATGTTGGCAACAGAACAAGCTTTCAAATGATGCCCATCTGATCCAGATTGTGATTTATGATGGGCTGCTGTTGTTCCAAACAACATAACTACCAGTGTGCTTGTCCTGGTTCCTCAATGGCACAGCTAGGAGAGCAAAAAAAAACAACCTTATAATTGAAAAGTGCATTAAAACTGCTTAGGAACTGTGCACACTGTGGAGAGGTGTGTGACCACAAGGAGACCAGTTTGTCGTCACTCAAGTCCTTCTTTTGTCTTGTTGTGCTCCTACTCCACATTTTCCAGGAATAGTCTTATCATGTAACTGAATATATATCCAGAGTATTTTCAGATTTCGTTATCAGCTAATGCGGTGAAAAGTAGAGTAAATGTAAAATGCACATAAAATCACCAGTGTAATGTTTGGATTCAGTCTTGTGAACTGTTGTGTCCTCAACTTTGGTATTATAATTTCCACCAAAATCTCAAAAATGTGCCCTTTAAATTGATACCATGGTTATGCATATGCTTTTCATATTTTCTATTTAAGAAACATTTCAGTTTAGCCCTATCCATATGGGCCAATTCCCACAAGTGTAAAAGGTTAACACTGGGTTAGGAATAACCTAAAGAGCATGTGAAAAATGAAAAGTGACAGCTGAGTGTAAGCAAAGAGTAGCTGGGTGGATGGCCTATTCACAAGGGCACATGTTTGTGTGTGTTTATCTATTTGCAGAGAGATCGTATTGGTTAACATATTGAAGACCTGAACTCTATACAGCAGATAAAATGGGAGCCATAAAATGTGCAGAACTTTATTGTTCTCCTACAATGTGTATCTTGCCAAGCACTTGAGTACTGGTATATATCATGTTTACATGGCCATGGTGATGTCTCTGTTGCTTATGCCTCAGCCATTAGGAACACTGCACCACGCAGATACAACTCCTGGGCTAGTACAATCCTGGAAGCACATCGGCGCAGGATTACACTCTACAGTCAAAGTAGAACAGTTCTTAGAACAGTTCTTAGGTCTCTACTCATTTATATAGCATCAGCTGAGGCTAGAGCCAAGTGATGGCATGATGCAGCGACTACACATAAGACCTTATTGTAGGAGACAGAAAGCACAGTAGAAAGGAAAATAGCATTGATAGGAGAAAGGACTAAATAAAGGACAAATCGGCGCCTTTAAGCAGTATCTTAACTTACAGCGATTTCCCTGCAAGCAGACATCGATATTCCAGTGCCTTCAATTTGTTTCAGTGCATATTCCTTCTCAACTTCCCTGCAAAGAAAGAGACATAAGGGGAAATATCAGCACATCAATTTATGTATTTGGCAAGTATGTAACAACACCGCAAACTCACCTCCTTGAACAACATAGATTAGTGAAATACTGTTTCAGGTATTGAATATTGTGTGTTTATGAGCAACAGTAAGATAGAACAGGGGATATGAAAATGATGGAGATGGACTGCTCTTGCTTGACTTGTTCAAATGGAACAGTAGAATCCCTGCCATTATCAATATCCTCTGGCAGAAGAAGACAGTTATACCCTCTCCACAGGCATGCTCTGTTTTTGAGTGCAGCCTCTCCCCAGAACAAGCATAATTATCTATCCACCCTGCATTTCGCCACCCCCCTCAATGCAAACACATGCTCTGGCTTCATCATAGCCTCCACACCGAGCTGGTCGTTGTTCCTTCTCATAACACACACAGTGCATAATCAAAATGGATTTGAAATAGGATTTTATTTAATAAATGCAGTGTCAGGACAAATCTCAGGGCTTTTTTTCTTGACATTCTGAGGGTATTTATGTGCCATTGTAAAAATCTGTTGGTGGTGGAAAAAGGCATTGAAGGCATGTAGAAATGTTAGACGTATTGTGGTGTGCACACGGACATCAGCACACTGTGAAGTAGGGAACTATGGATTATCTGAGATAAGCAGTATCCTCCTAGAAAGGGAAATTACTCCAACATTGACTCACCAGAAAATATTATTGAGCCATTACAAACATGGCCTGTTGTATAGCTTACTTCTTGCAGAAGATTTGTGAAAAGGTCAACAAAAAAAAAGAATGAAGACCAAATATGTACAAAAAAAGATGATTTGTTTAATGAGAATCTGTGTCTGTATGTGTGTGTGTGTGTGTGTGTGTGTGGTACCTACATCAAACATGACATCACCAACTGGCCTACATAAGAATGGGTAATGGGCATTCAATAGCGGTGGTTTCAGGCTGGAGGTTTCAGACACTACTATCTCAAATCTGATTTTGACTGAGCCTCAACACTGTTTTAATGGATGTTGAGGTCTGTGATAAAACAGCCTTGATTGCTCATGAATATGAATTTACTGTAGCCATCTCCGCCTTCTGATTAATTAAGCAATGGACTCAAAAGACAGACAAACAACCACTCTAACTTATCATGCCCTATAAACATAACACTGTATTATCATGAACAACACACAACACAGAGGACTGCCAAGTCCAAAAAGTGCTAATGCACAGACAAACACAGGAACACAATGTGAGCTGGAGGGCTAGAGGGGTACAATTGCATTTATTTGTCTTATTTTTTTACCATTTACACCAAACATATTTTTTATAATAAGCTCCACCACACAATGGGGATGGTGAATTACAGCTGTTCTGGGCATTCACATTTGATTAGTGTCCAGAGATTCCTGGAGGAGCTGGCAGGGGTCCAGAGTGGGTAGGGCTGTCGCACAGTCCAAAGGCTGCATATTGGGTTTCTCAACAAGCCTGCATGGCCCCTTCACTAATCTGGCTACAAGCCTGATTCATGTTCCCAATCACATATATGAAGATAGAGACACTCCCTGTTCTCTGTTCACAGAGAGAAAGCTTGTCTTCACACCTCATCAAAGTGCTACTTCTGCAGTGGGAAAACCTTGTGGAAAAACAAACAAAAACTAAATTGTCTCAATATGTTCCACTGACAGTTCTATATGACAACATTTTTTACATCTACTTGGCCAAACTTTGCACGAGGAGTGTTTTATATTGTTGACCAGCAAGGATGGATCATTCTTCATGTCTTATGTGGTGCACATGAAACTAATATTAAAACCTTAGCATTGCCTTTATGATAATACATGAGATGCAATCACAAAATACAGTGACCGGCTGCTGCGCATTAGTTTTCTTCGACATGCTGTTCAACTAGACTCTCTACAAGGGATTGAAGAGCAAGCATTTGCAACTAAAATGCCAGGCCTACTGCACCACCCCTGAAAGCATGCATCACTGGAAAATCATCATCAGCAAAAACAATGGTGACGATGATGCTTGGGCTATGTCTCAGTTTCTAGGCAATTCCATGTAACGGAATGATGCTATGACTCCACTTTTTCCATTTAAAATGTATGTCAAACAAAAAACAATAAATGCTAAGTTTAACAAACCATACAATTCCATACACAATGTCTACTTTCAACAATTTCCAGTGAAAATTTGACAAAAACACATTACCTTGAAGAACAGTGCATCTGCAAAGTTTGGTAACAGAAATTCAGTTTGTGCTGTAACTGCTGTCATTCTGTTTCCAAACTTTGTATCTGCACTGTACTACAAGTAAATGTGTTTTTGTAAAATGTTCAGTGGAAATTGTTAAAAGTAGTCACTGAGTATAGAGTATAGAGTGTAGAGTGTAAAGAGTATGGTTAGTTTAATTTTAAATAATTGTTTATTGTTTTGCAAACATTTTAAAGTTTAAAAAAATCAGAGTCTCAGAATCATTCTGTTTTTGTGGAATTGCCCTTTTCTTTTTTCAATTTAAAGTTTTATTAAGTTTTCTTGTTATTCAATCAATCAACCAACAAAACACATTCCACGTTCACAGATGTGACAGGCTTAAAAAAATAAAAAATAAAGTCAAAAACTATAATAAAACATTTGAAAAAAAATAAAATACAATTAAAATGAAAGATAAAGTTTAAAAAATACACTTATTTTTCTTAATCTATTTATTTTTATATACATACATACACACATACCCACACATACATACATACGCACACGTACACAAAAACAAAGTTAAAATAAAAACACAAATAAAAAACATGTATAACACTTGCAGCAGCACTATCAAGGTTCTTATCAGCTATTTCTAGCATTCGCCGAGACGATGGGCCAATAATTAGTTTTTAGGTTTTACAGTACCTTACACAACATGTATCTGCGCATTTCCCTAGTCACCCCGTTCACTCTGTCCAGTTTGAAATATAGTTGAGTAGTGGAGACCAGAGTCTATCAAACTTGGGCTGTCTCTTGTGGAGGTCATAAGTGAGCTTTTCAAGAGGAAGAAAGTCAACAATCTGGTCAATCCACATTTTAAATATAGGAGGGGTATTAGAGGCCCACAATAGAAGAATACATTTCTTAGCAAAGTATGTAATAGTCATGAGCAAATTTTCTCTGTCAGGATCAAGAACAAAGTCCTGCTGGGCATTAAGAAGATAGATACACGGGGTCATATCAAACTGTACCTCTAGTATTTTCTGTGCAGCAGTATGTATAGATTACCAGAATCTGGCAATCTCTCTACAGCTCCAAAATACATGCATATAGGTTCCACTTTCAGAGGTACATCTTTTACAGTTAGGAGACATATCTGTTTTCATTCTATGGAGTCTCAAAGCAGTATAATAAAATCTGTACAAAAATTTGTAATTAGATTCTTTCATTTTTACATTAGTAGAGGAGCAGTATACCCTGTCGCAAACCTCCGCCCATAACTCATCACTGATAGTCAGACCAAGGTCCTTTTCCCAGATGATTTTCAAAGGAGTAAAGGAGGAGCCTCCTTTCTCAGAAAGGAGTCTATAGATATAAGATATTTTGCCTTTAATGGATTGTGCTGTCACAAGAAGGGTTTCAAATTCATTCAACTGAGTTCTAAACCTCCTCTTGGAGGTAAATGAGGAAATTACATGTCTAATTTGAAGATACTAAAAAAAAATGGATCTTGGCACATCGAATTCACTGCAGAGCTCTTGAAAGGATTTCAGTGTAGTGGTTTTCTGATGAAATAGGTCTGAAAAGGTCTTGATTCCTAGAGTATGCCAAAGATTAAAGTTGGCATCCCTCAGGGCTTTTGGCACGTCTGGGTTGCCTACTATAAGCGAGTGAGAACATATTTGGGAGGAAATGCCCAGGTATTTCTTACAGTCCCTCCACGCTAGTAGGGTGCTATAAATCACAAAGGTTTTGGCTATGTTGCCCACTTCACTAAAGTTATTAATTAATATAATTGAGCTTAAGGGCAATGAACCACAAGATTGGGCTTCTATCTGAATCCACGTTGACTCTTGTCTGTTTATGATCCATGTTAGCATGTTGCGGATTTGGGCAGACCAGTAGTACAATTGAAGAGAGGGAAGGGCAAGACCACCCTTAGATTCAGGTTTCGATAGAGTGGAAAACTTGATCCTAGGTTTTTTATTGCTCCATATAAATTTGGTGATGCTTTGGTTAGTTGTTTTGAAGAAGGAAACTGGGAGATAGCATGGGAGCATCTGAAATAAGTAGTTCAGTCTAGGGAGGACGTTCATACGGATGACATTAATTCTTCCTACTAAGCTAATTGGGAGGGAGATCCAGGTTTGGAGATCATTCTTGATTTGATCCAGGAGTGGAAGAAAATTTTCCTTAAAAAGGCTATTCAGATCTGGTGTTATGAAGAACCCGAGGTATTGAAACCCCTCTGTTTTCCATTGGGAAGGACATAGTTTCTTCATAGAGCTGGTGAGTGTAATATTGAGAGGGCAGACAGTGGATTTGTTAAAATCCACAGGGGTCTTCTGTGCGTTTACTTGATCAATAATATCAAAAAGACGGCGAATGTTATCAGAAGAGTATCTGTCTCTAATAAATCCAGTTTAGTCCGCTTTTATTATTTTGGGAAGAAGAGTGTTTAGTCTTTTGGCGAGCAATTTGGTAATTGTTTTATAGTCGAAATCCAACAAGCTTATGGCCGGAAGGACGAGCAGGATAGGGGGTCCTTGTCCTTTTTTAGCAACACTGTAATGCGAGTTGTGTGCATTGATTCTGGGAGAACTCCGTTTTTGCAAAAATCCTCCAGCATTGGCATAAAGATAGGGCTTAGCTGGGGCCAAAAAGCTTTGTAGAACTCTCTGGGGACTCCATCTGGGCCTGGGGACTTATTAGGTGGCATGGAGGTAATTGCCTCCAGGATCTCCTCAAGAGTGAAGGGGGAGTTGAGATCTTCCTGGTCGGTCTCTGATAGTTTAGGTAGCGAGATTCCCTCTAGGAAAGAGTGGAGTTCTGCCTCTGTGTGTTTTCTCTCAGAGGTATATAGTTTGCAGTAAAAATCATGAAAAGTTAAATTGATATTTTTTGGGTCGTATGTGACCTCATCCTCTGCTGTTCGGATAGCCATGATTGTACGCTCTGACTGCTCCCTTTTCAATTGGTAAGCAAGCAAACTACTGGGCCTATTGCTATACTCATGGTATTTCTGTTTCGTAAAGAAAACTTTTCTTTTTATCTCCCGAGTGTAGTCCAAATTCCGTTTGGCTTTGGCTGCTTTAAGATGACTCCAGGAGGTGCTGTCTAGGGATTGTTTATGTATTCACAGCATTCCAGCTCCCTCTCAAGATCTAGCCTGTGTGCTTCCATTGATTTGTTCTTAGAGGACGCATATGCGATTAGATGGCCTCTTAGTGTGGCTTTAGCAGCGTCCCACATTGTGGCTGGAGAAACAGGAAAATCTTTATTGTCTTGTGTGTAGTTGTCTATCCATGTAGTTACCAATGTATGGAACGCTTCGTTTGATAGCATGGAGGTGTTGAATTTCCAGCTCTTTGACCTCGGGATGTTTTTGCAGGGGTCAAAGCGGAGGTGGACAAAGGCGTGATCTGAAAGTGCTATGGGTCCGATTGTAGAAGTGGCTGAATTTATGAAACTCTTTGGGATAAAAATGTAATCTATACGGGAGTAGGTGTTATGGACATTAGAGTAGTATGTATAGTCCATAGATGAGCTATTAGTCTCTCTCCAGATATCTATCAGTCCCATCTCTTTAGTAAGAGAGTTCAACATCTTTGCAGATCTAGGATTTGTGGTGGGAACTTGAGATGATTTGTCTAGGGTTGGGTTAAGGGTACAATTAAAATCTCCGGCCACCACGCCAAAGGAGACACAATGCTCATTGAACAGGGTTATAATTTATGACATGAAGGCAGGAGTATCTGTGTTAGGGGCGTATATGTTTAATATAGTAATTGGTTGACCATATAGTGACCCAGTTATCAAAATAAATCTCCCCTCCGGATCAGATATGTTTTTGTCAATTATGAATGGAATTTTTTTATGGATAAGTATGGCTGTGCCTCTACTGTTTGATTTGAAAGATGAGAAATACACCTGTCCCACCAAAGCTCTGTGGAGTTTGGCATGTTCAGCATCACAGAGGTGTGTCTCTTGTAATAGCGCGATGTCTGCTTTTTCCTTTTTTAGAGCACATAGTATATTTTTCAGTTTTATTGCATGCCCTAGACCATGGCAGTTCCATGTCAATAGATTTAAGGTACTAGTCATTGTCATGGAACAGTAATAAAACTTTAGTGCAAGTCATCGCTGGGTAAAAGTGGATAGTAGTTACAGCTGCGTTCACATAAAAGGAAAATACATGGTGTACATAAAATAATAATCTCTGAACACCCCAGCCGAGTTCCCAAACAACTCGACACATCCCGTTGGATCTATCTACCTTCCAGAAGGACAAACATCTCTGCAGCACTCCACCAATTAGGCCTTTATGGTACAGTGGCTAGACGGAAGCCACTCCTCAGTAAAAGGCACATGACAGCCCACTTGGAGTATGCCAAAAGGCACCTTAAGACTCTCAGACCATGAGAAACAAGATTCTCTGGTCTGATGAAACCAAGATTGAACTCGTTGGCCTGAATGCATGGTGGTGGCCGCATCATGCTGTGGGGGTGTTTTTCAGTGGCAGGGACTGGGAGACTAATCAGGATCAAGGCAAAGATGAACGGAGCAAAGTACAGCGGGATCCTTGATGAAAACCTGCTCCAGAGCGCTCAGGACCCCAGACTGCGGTATGGTTCACCTTCTAATAAGATAACGACCCTAAGCACACAGCCAAGACAACGCGGGAGTGGCTTTGGGAAAAGTCTGTGAATGTCCTTGAGTGGCCCAGCCAGAGCCTGGACTTGAACCCAATCGAACATCTCTGTAGAGACCTGAAAATAGCTGGGCAGCAACGCTCCCCATCCAACGTGACAGAGCTTGAGAGGATCTGCAGAGAAGAATGGGAGAAACTTGTAGCGTCATACCCAAGCCGACTCGAGGCTGTAATCGCTGCCAAAGGTGTTTCAACAAAGTACTGAGTGAAGGGTCTGACTACAGTAAATGTGATTTTATTTTTATTTTTTATTATTCATGAATTTGAAAAAATTATAAAAAAACATTTTTGCTTTTGGATAGAACATGTAATACACCTATATGAAATAAATATAAAAAAACAAAATATTGTACATAGCCCAGTTAACGCACATATTTAAATTACACCTATGTATATTGTAGAAAAGGCCCATGGAGTTGGTGGAATACTCCTTTAATTAATTGCCATTTACTCAGCTGGGCCAGGGGCGCTTTAATTAGGTCAGGTGGAAATGTCCTACAGATCTCAACTCTATAAAAGGAGGAAATTGCCATTGCCTGATCTCGCTGCTTTCTCTTCCCTAAATCCATCTGATCCAGAAGTTCTGTGCGTCCATGAATCCACCACAGACTAACAGTAAATATACCACTTTATGGTTAAAGGAATTCCTGCCTCAGTCTCATACATTCCTCTGTCACCTGACACGTGACCACCTGTTTACCTTCACTGTCAGTCATCCTACCTGTCCAGCAACCCACACAGATTCCACTAATCTTTCAATGGTCCTTTGAGCCGGATGATGACTGAACCAAAGACAGGTGAAAAGGAAATGGAGGCGGAGAGGGAAGAATTGTCTCCACTGGAAGGAATAAGAGAGGAGGAGAGAGCAGCTGAGGGAAAGGTCTTGGAACAAAGGAAATATCCAGGAGCTAAGCCTAAAGCAACAAAGGCTTCATCCTCAACTAGGCAAGCACCTGGTTATCTTAAGGACTATGTGGTCGAGGTTCCGACATCAAAGGGCAAGCCCACCAGAGCTCAAAGAGTTGATGGATCAACTATATGTTTCAGCCATCAACCATCCCCTCTGAGCCAAGGACCGGAAACTGCTTTGGAGCAGGAAAGTGGTCTACGTGAGGAACCTATGGAAGAGGTAACTCCCACTACACAGGTCGACCAGCTTCCAGAGGCAGGCTCCGCTCACCCCTTAACTAATGGGAAATTGTCGAAGCACTCTAGACGGAGTGGGAGTTCGACCAGTGGATACCCCTTTGGAAGTGGCCATGGCAGCCGCCATTCACTAGCCCTCAGCAATTCACAGAACGCTGTCCTACAAGAGAGGATGAAACTATTAGCTTTGGAGGAAATTGAGCGTCAGATTGAGGAGGAACGACAGGCTGACGAACGATGTCACCAATTGGATGTGCAGGCCCGTAGAGCTCTACAGGAAAGGGAATTCATTGCCAAGGACCTGGCACAGCAGCGACGGCACCGTCAAGCCAGAAGGGAATTAGAGGAGGCACGGATGGTCTCATCCTTCCTGGAGAGGAACGAACAGGGAGTTGACCTGACCACCCCTCCACATGGACCTGAACTGTCTGCCTTTCTTTCCCAATCTGCCCCTCTGGTACAGCATGGCACACAGTCCTCGGAGGCTCCGGGGTCAACAGCCAACACGGAGCACGGGAGACGGGCCGCTCCGCCAACGCCCTCTATGCCAGTGACACAAGTTAGCATTCCTCCATCTGGACAAAGCATCACTCCTTCGCCTTTCCGCCAATTACCAACCAAGGCAAATCGTTCCTTTCATCCGGGGCCAGGCCAGTCCTCAAACAACAGGTCAGAGGGCTCTCGCCCAATTCCGGCTGCCACAAATGGTGGGTCTGGGACAGTAGGTGACCGGCCCAATGAGGCCACAGTGGGCTCATCAGAAGTCCCGGGTTTATCCTTCACGCAACCAGAAGAGGGAGCCAACATTATGAAACTTCTAGTAGCCTCAGCCTATGGAATTCCCAGACCCAAACTGCCATACTTTGAAAACGGAAAGGAGAGTGAATTTGTCCTTTTGGAAATGGCATTGGAGAGTCTACTGGGTATTCACGGTCATCTGTCAGAACGCTACAAATACCAAGTACTAATGGATCATTTGCAGTTTCCCAGTGCATACAGGCTGGCCCAATCATTTATGCACTCCACAACAACATACACTGCAGCTCTCCAGGCCCTGAAGGCGAGATATGGTGAGCCACGTCAGCTAGTCCAGAATGAACTAAACAACATCCTGAACACGTCTCCAATTAAAATGGGAGACCATGCTGCCTTCCAAGAATTCTCCCTGGCAGTCCAATCCCTGACCTCGATGCTCCAATCCGTTGAAGGAGAAGACGGGAACGAGCTTAAATGTGGCTCCCACGTGGACAGGCTTCTCAGAAAACTTCCAGTGTACCTCAGAGACAGTTTCATTGAACATTGTTTGAATAAGGGCATCCTGAAAGAGGGCTCGAGAAGCACCTATGCTCTCAGAGACCTGGCCACATGGTTGGAGGTGAAGGCAAAGGCGAAGAGCATCGCTCACCAGGCCACAATCTCCGCCATAGCCATAGGGGGAAGGAAGGAGTTTGAACGCCAGCAGGGACAGAAAAGACCAAATCCCACTACCATGTACTTAAATAGTGAGGCCGGGAGGAACCCGGGAAGAAGACCCCTCTCAAGAGCAAGAACATCAAATTCCAGCCTTACTGCCCATATTGCAATAGTAAGGGGCACTTCCTTGGCTCATGCACCAGAGTAAAAAGCTCACTCAAACTCAATTGAAGGCCTGGATCACTTCAGGCGAGCGATGCTACAAGTGTGCCCGTAGCCATAAGGTGGAGACCTGCACATTGAGGAAACCCTGCAACCGCTGTAAAGAAATCCATCTCACCGTGTTGCATGATCTATTTCCCCAAGCAAAGAAGGAGCAGAGTATGCTCATGGTAGGAGCTGCAAAGGAGCTGTATCTCGACCAGCAGAACCGGTCTCCAAGGGTCATGTTGAAGGTGGTCAAGGTCACTCTGCAAAGTGAAGGGAGAAGCATTGATACATTCGCCGTTCTAGATGATGGGTCAGAAAGAACAATCATTCTCACAGCGGCCA
Organism: Oncorhynchus gorbuscha; assembly: GCF_021184085.1. Classification (NCBI taxonomy): domain Eukaryota; kingdom Metazoa; phylum Chordata; class Actinopteri; order Salmoniformes; family Salmonidae; genus Oncorhynchus; species Oncorhynchus gorbuscha. Next base: position 21,000,508 of record NC_060184.1, on the reverse strand, counting down.
CCCGTCAGCTTAACCTGGAAGGGACCCCGAGACCCTTAATCTCAGAACGGTGCGACATGATGTTATCCAAATGAAAGGCTCTGCTGTAACCTTTAGCATTTCACCTTCAGGAAACAGGGACGTGGCCTATAACATCACCAATGCCTTCACGGCAGATGGCTTGAATCTCGCAGAGCACTCCTGCCCGGTAAGTGTTCTACAGAAACAATATCCTCATCTACGAGGATTGCCTCTTCCTAACCTGGCCAGAGTAGCACCACTTATCCTGATTGGGTCAGACCACCCACATCTCGTCACCCCGACTGAGCCTATACGAGCTGGACCAGAAGGAGGACCCATTGCTGTCCATACATCCTTGGGTTGGGCTGTGCAAGGTCCATCCCATCTACTTCTCTCCACCCAAGCTGTACTGTCACAGCAAGTCCTCTTCACCAGAAGCAATCCAGATGCAGCCACTGACCTCCTTCGGAATGTTGAGATGCTATGGAAGATGGACACCTTCTCCAACCGGAAGCTACAGGAGGTCACTCGCTCGAAAAATGACTCCTATGCATTAGACCTCCTGGAGAAGAGCACCACCACCACTGAAATGGATGGCGTTCGCAGGTATGCAACCCCACTGCTACGGGTGCCCAACCATCCTCCTCTGGCAACCACGACACGGGCTGTACTCCCACTACTGCGTGGAACAGAGCGACGCCTGGTGAAGAATCCTGAGCTTGCAGAAGTTCATAACCGAGAGATTCATAACCTTGTGAAGGCAGGCTACGTCACTGAAGTGACAGCTCATGAAGAGGGAAACGCACTCCGTGAATCCTGGTATCTCCCTCACCATGTCATCCAGCAACATGGTGGGAAGTATAGACTTGTCTTCAACTGTTCATTCCAAGCAGCTGGTCAAAGCCTGAATGACTGTCTACTCCCGGACCAACCTTAGGTCCTTCCTTGCTCGGTGTCCTTCTCCGGTTCCGGCAGCACTCTACAGCCATCAGTGGAGACATCAAAGCCATGTTTCATCAGATTCGTTTACTGCCTTCCGACACCACACTGCTCCGGTTCATATGGCGAAATATGGAACGAGATGCAGAGCCCACAATCTATGAATGGCAGGTACTCCCATTCGGCACCACCTGCAGTCCTTGCTGTGCCATATACGCTCTGCAGAGACACGCACGGGAGCATACAGACAGTGACCCAGAAGTATTGGATTCAGTGGAAAATGCCTTCTATGTGGATAACTGCTTACAAAGCATCCCATCCACGGCTGAAGCGAAATCACTCCTTGATAAAGTGCGGAATCTCCTGTCCAAAGGGGGATTTGAGGTCCGACAGTGGGCTAGTAACAGAGCGGAGGTTATCCAGCACCTCCCGCCACAAGCTAGGTCCAGTAGCAGTGAACTATGGCTAACGCAGTCTGGTGCTAACCCAGAAGAGCCCACTCTAGGACTGAGGTGGAGCTGCCTACCGGATACCCTGGGGTATAAGCACCGCTCATCCCCGAGTACCGAAACCCCCACTCTGCGCACCATCTATCGGACCCTGGCCAGTCAATACGATCCCCTTGGGTATATCCTGCCATACACAACACAGGCCAAAGTCTTAGTCCAGGACCTGTGGCAGACCAAGAGGGACTGGGATGAACCAATCCACCCAGCTGACCTAGTGGAACGATGGATCTGTTGGGAAACTGAGTTAACGGAGCTCTCTGATGTCCAAATGCCAAGATGTTATGTACCATCCTGTGTTGACCAACTGGGATCATGCCTGGAACTGCATGTGTTCTGTGACGCTTCGGAGCGAGCTTATGGGGCGGTTTCCTATCTTAGAGTGGAGGATGAGGCAGGCCACACCCATGTCTCCTTTGTCATGGCCAGGTCCAGGGTCGCACCCAAGAAGCAGTTGTCAATGCCTAGGCTGGAACTCAGTGCTGCCCTTTCCGGAGCCCAGTTGGCCTCTACCTTGCGAGCCGAGCTCACCTTGCCAATCCAAAGGATCATCTACTGGAGTGATTCGACCACTGTATTGACATGGCTCAAGTCGGAGTCCTGCAGGTATAAGGTATTTGTCGGGACTCACATTGCGGAAATCCAAGACCTAACAGAAGTCCAGGACTGGAGGTATGTTGATAGCATAAACAATCCTGCTGATGACATTACTAGAGGTAAAACCCTTAAGGAATTGGCTAAACCCCATCGCTGGAGCTTGGGACCACCATTGTTGTCCCAACCAGAGAACGAGTGGCCGACAGCCCCCAGGCGTGCGGCCCCTCCGCGACCGACTGAAGCTCATGAGTTAAGGAAGTCTGCCCAATGCTACAGCATTTCTACAGAACCAACAACGGCTCTCCCTGACCTAACACAATCCCAAACACTGCCGGATCTGATCACAGCCACAAACCAGACCTCAGATGGGGTGGCTTCTATACCTACCTCCCTCGCGGCAGAGACACTACTCCTACAGCAAGCACAAGCAGTTAGCTTCCCTGAGGAGTTAAAAGCTCTGAAAGCCGGTAGGGAAGTGGCTAAGGGCAGCCGTCTTCTCTCTCTTGCCCCAGAATATGATCCAATCCTTGGAGTGATCAGAGTCGGAGGGAGGCTGCGCCAAGCGGAGGTTTTGGACCCAGATGCTATCCACCCAATTATCCTCGACTCCAGACACCCTCTTACCAGGCTCCTCATCAAGAGTTATGATGAGCGGCTTCTCCACCCAAGGCCAGAGAGGGTCTATGGGGAGATGAGGCGGAAGTACTGGATAATTGGAGGACGAGGAGCCATTCGTAAGCACCAATACGCCTGCGTAGAATGTCAGAGATGGCGGGCCGGAGCTACGGTGCCCAAAATGGCAGATTTACCCCCTGCTCGCTTGCGCCTCCTTAAACCACCCTTCTGGTCAACAGGAGTAGATTGCTTCGGCCCCTTGATGATCAAGTTAGGTCGTCGTGTGGAAAAGCGCTGGGGCATTCTATTCAAGTGTATGACAACCAGATGTGTCCACCTGGACCTACTGGAGAGTTTGGATACGGAAGCCTTCCTCATGGCCCTACGGCGGTTTATCTCCCGACGGGGAAACCCTACGAGATCCTGGCTGACAGAGGTACGAACTTCAAGGCAGGAGAAGCCAGGTTGGAGGAAGCCTTCCAAGCCATGGAACCCAGCCTCCAGGATCAGCTGATGGACCAACAAATCTCATTCAAATTTAACCCTCCAGGCGCTCCTCATTTTGGAGGAACATGGGAGCGAGAGATCAAATCTGTAAAGACGGCCTTACGAGTCGTACTAGGGGACCAAACTGTCACTGAAACGGTCTTGAGGACTGTCCTGATAGAGGTGGAAGGGATTCTGAACTCCAAACCCTTGGGATATCTCTCTGCAGAGATCGCTGACCCCGATCCGGTTACACCGAATATGCTCTTGATGGGACGCCGAGATGCGTCACTTCCTCAAGCCATGTATGCTGATACGAACCTCGTAGGCAGACGCCGGTGGCGACACAGCCAAATCTTAGCTGACCATTTTTGGGCCCGATTCATTCGGGATTACCTACCAAGTCTACAGCACAGAGGGAAATGGCGGAGAGAAATGGCCAGCCTGGAAACTGGCCAAGTAGTAATGATGGTGGACCCTCAGCTGCCTCGAGCCTCCTGGCCGGTGGGCCGTATAACTAAGACCATGCCTGGGACCGATGGTCGTGTTAGATCAGTGGAAATCCAGGTAAAGAACCGGACATATATCCGGCCAGTTGCCCGACTGATTCCTCTCCCTGAGATGACAGAGGATGGGGAGCAATGAGCCTTTTTGAGGAATGTGGAAATTAACAAATTTCCGGGGTGGCTGTAGAAAAGGCCCATGGAGTTGGTGGAATACTCCTTTAATTAATTGCCATTTACTCAGCTGGGCCAGGGGCGCTTTAATTAGGTCAGGTGGAAATGTCCTACAGATCTCAACTCTATAAAAGGAGGAAATTGCCATTGCCTGATCTCGCTGCTTTCTCTTCCCTAAATCCATCTGATCCAGAAGTTCTGTGCGTCCATGAATCCACCACAGACTACCAGTAAATATACCACTTTATGGTTAAAGGAATTCCTGCCTCAGTCTCATACATTCCTCTGTCACCTGACACGTGACCACCTGTTCACCTTCACTGTCAGTCATCCTACCTGTCCAGCAACCCACACAGATTCCACTAATCTTTCATATATACTAATGTGTCTTCTATTGCGTTACAATTCAGTAGGCCCTATGGCCTTTTAAGTTAAAATCAATGAGCGCATGACTGATTGGACTTTAAAAAAAATGTCTCAGTCGAGAAGGCTTTGAAGGTTGTCAGGATTTGCCCAGGGTTGTTCCGGTTTTTGGTCACTAGATGCCCCCATTGTGCTTTTTGACCTTTTGTTTTCCCTTGATCCCCATTATTATTTGCACCTGTGCCTCGTTTCCCCTGATTGTATTTAAACCCTTTGTTTTCCTCAGTTCTTTGCTCTGTGTTTGTATGTTAGCACCCAGCCCTAGTACTCTGTGAACTCTTGGTGATCCCGGTGGACTCTCTTGTGAATTCTGTTTTTTTTGTTCTTGTTTGTTTGTTTTTGAGTATCTTTTGAGGCTTTTTGTGCTTTACCTTCCACCTTGTGGATTTACCTTTTTGTCTTGGAGGATTACCTTTGTTCTTGTGGAATTCCTTTTGAGGTTGTGGAGTTACATGTTTTCCTGAAGAACTTCACTTTTTACTTCATTAAATACACCGTCTCAAGTACTGCTGTGTCTGCCTCATCTTCTGGGTTCTGCCGACTATTCGTGGCTCAGTTGGTTTAGTGACTGTTTCTCACTCCGGAGACCCAGGTTCATAACCGGGTCCTGACAAAGGTGCTACATGTTTTGAGAGCAGACGGGAACAGTTTACCTGAACGCAGAGTAGCGTTTATTATCAGGGAATATGGCATATCTGCCAATTAAATGTGTTATCATTTAAAATTGGAGATTGGCAATGTATGGGAGAAATGGGAGAAACTTGTAGCGTCATAACCAAGCCGACTCGAGGCTGTAATCGCTGCCAAAGGTGTTTCAACAAAGTACTGAGTGAAGGGTCTGACTACAGTAAATGTGATTTTATTTTTATTTTTTATTATTCATGAATTTGAAAAAAAAAAAAAAAAAATTTTTTTGCTTTGTCATTATGGGGTATTGTGTGTAGATTGTTAAGGGAAAAAATAATTTAATACATTTTTGAATAATACTTTCCGAAGGCACTGTATAGGCTATCTGCATGTTTACAGAGACACCAGTCGTGACACCAGTGGTGCCTGGAGAAGTGGGTATACCCAAATTTGGTCAAAATCATCCAGAAAGACGAATCAAAAAGCACCCTGTGTGAAGAATTCTATGACAAACAGTGACATACCTAAAATTATAAATCCCATATTGGTATTTCAGTCAGGCCAACCCAAGCTGTACTGTGCGAGTAGGCTAATAGTAGGCCTACTATTGAAATAGATAAGAGGGTGTCAACTGAGTCAGAAGTTCATAGCATTCTGAGTCACACTTTTTTAATAGAAAAACACTGGATGTTCTAAGTCCACAACAACACTTAAACCACATCAGGAGACCACTTTTGAGGTCTGGGAAAATCACTTTTTATTTATTTTTGAGTATATTTACCCTTTAATTCAACTATGCAGGCATCTAGCACTGTTGTTTCTGTAGAGCACATGAAATGGAGTTTGCAAAACAAATGGCCACAAATAATCATGATATCATATCATTCTGCCAGGTAGGCATAGATTACTTCGTAGCTAGTAAACATTTAATTGAGAAGGTTTTCGGCAAAGCCTTTGCATCTACCAGAAGACAGTTAGGCCGATCATTAGCATGGCTATATTTTTCTTCTTCCTTAAAATGTTTGAAACCTGGACATTTTACTTCATATTATGAGGCATGTCTTACCTTGCTTCAAAGTAGCCTATAACCAAAATCCCACCATAGAATGATGGAGGCAGTTATTTCATAAAGACTAGGGTACTCATCTTGTACACTGTTTTCAGAACATGTTGATTTTGAATTCTTTATCATAACCTTTGTTGTAGGTGCCGCATTCTTGCTTTTCGACCAAGTTGATCTTGTGCATGGCCTACCTGTTCTCAATTGGCCTACCTGGATAAATAAAGGTGAAATAAAAATGTAAAAAAGTGTTTTTTTTATTGTAATGGTGTATACCTCCACTACACTACTTTGATAAGCATTGTTGAGATTAAGAAGTGAGTTTACGCAATGGCCACAAAAAAAACGTATTCCTGCGTATACACGTATTCCTGCGTATACCCTCCACTACACCACTGAGAGACACTATACAGGATGTTTACTACTAACTAAATAGAGTGGGAAATGCTATCAATAGCCTAGTAGCCTCCATTGTTGTAGCCTACAAATGACATGAATGAATACGAAAGCTGTGAAAAAACTGACTGTTTTGTCAGACTACTCGAATGACAGGTGAAGCTACCTGTACGAAGGCGCAGGAAATGAAAGGAACGGAACACCAGAAGGCCCTTTCACTCCAGAAGGCCCTATGCCAGATCACCAGAAAAATCACCCTCAACTGTTTGATTGCCATTCAAATTGTACAATCAAACTGCTGCTCATGCTTCGAGGCGATATTTATGTATAACAATGTTTCATCAGGTATCCCATATCACAGGTGGGGGTGGAAGGTCCTATATATAGGGGCAGTACTCAGTGACATCACTTCCTGAAACAGGAGGTAAAAAATGTATAACATAGTTTCACAATATTACCCACTGGAGAAAAAGGAAACTTTCTTGGACAAAGTTCTGGAGGGTGGACAATGTGCTCAATGCAGCTTCATGTACAAATGCAACTCATTTACCCACCCCCACACAGGACAAAGATTTAAGATCAAGGGCCTGATTACCTGCATGTCAGCCAATGTTATTTACATGTTGAAATGTCCTTGGTGGTCTGTCTTACATTGGGAAAACCCATAGAAGCCTTAAGACATGGATCAGTGAGCACCACAGCAATATTCGGACATTGAGACAAAAAATCTGGATGCTGTTCCTTTTGTACAAGCTGGACATCCTATTAGTTCTCTGAGATACATTGGAATATAAATAGTCAAGATGTCATGCAATGGAGAGGAAATTGACAGGAAACTTCTTCAAATGGAATCTTTCTGAATCCACAGGCTCAACACACTCTCCTCTTGACCTTAACGAGGCATTTGACTTGAAACCAGTTTTATAGTTTCAATATGTCCAAATTCTGTTTTTAAAAATAATATTTTGTGTATGTATATTACTGTAAATATTGATCACATTTCTTATGTACAATCATATATTTTGATACATTGAATGTTTATATTGTGAAACTATGTTATATATTTGTACCTCTTGTTACAGGAAGTGATATCACTGAGAACTGGCACAATATATAGGACCTTCCAACTCCACCTGGGATATGGATGCCTGATGAAGACCTAAGGGTCGAAACATTATAAAAAAATATCACCTGGGAGCATGAGCAGCAGTGTTTTCTGTGATAGTGATCTACCCTTCTTAAAACCGATATAGGCTTATATTTACACTTTCCCTCCAATTTGGGGAGACACCAGATGAGCCAGGCATATCATGAGATTGGTGCACAAATGAGAATCAAACACAGCAAAATCACTTGCTTGCTGCAGGGAGAAAAAACTAACATTTCAATGGTATTTTCAATTATCCCACATAAATGTTGGTGACATTGCAAAGTAAGTAGGTCAATTAAGAACAACAGTACAACTTAGGAAACTATTAGAAGTGTACTTGTCATATGGGTATTTTATCCATATGTTATTAGAAACCCGTAATACTACAGTAATAGCCAAAAATAAATATGACTATATATACACCTATTTGTTTTGCATTTAAGCACCAAAGGGAGTTTAGCATTACATCGAGTTCGACTATGCAAGTGCTCTTGAGAGAGCTTGGCAATAATAGGATGATTATTTTAGACTAAGCCAAGTTGAACAAGATCAGAGAATATCATTACACCTATACATTCCTACTGGCGAAATAACTCATGTTGAAAGTAGCCTGCGCTTCCATGAACAGTGTGTCAAATAATAAACATCATCACTGTGTTGTTGTGGGGGAGGACCGTTGAGTGAGTGTGAGTGCGTACATGAAAACAAAAACACAGACACGGGCAGCGCTCAGGGTAGTTAAAATCTATCCTCTGCTTTGTCCAACGTGCAAGGAGATATAGCCTAGTCTTGATAAGGCATTCTGCAATCAGTTTATTGAGTACACAATAACGTTATCTGAATCTTACCCGTCTTTGCGCTTAGCTTTATAAACGTGCCCGTAGGTGCCTCGACCCACTTTGCAACCTTCATATTCGAACAAATCTTCTACCTTCTCTCGTTCGGCTGCGAGCTTTGTTTTGAAGTCGTAATCCATTTGAACCCATAAATATTTCTTAATTTACAATCACATAAAATATTAATTTTAACATGCATTAATTAAATAATATGGTCGTTTTATTCCCCCACCATTTCCTTGTTTGGGATTTTGGTCTGCTCCGCTTAATGTTCACTGGCTCGTTGACGTTTCTAATTGACACGCAAGGCTTTCTGGGGAGCGTAGTTTACAAAAGCATTAGCTTGCCTCATCAACATGGAAGTAAAAGGTCTGTGAAACTACACTCCGCATTTCGCGCTGCGTTACTGCACTTGCGTACTCATGAACGCGCTCAGAAAATGTGTGGATCAGTTGTAACATTTCATGTTTTGTATACAACAAATGTGTAATTCTTTTGAAGTTTGAGCGAACATGTGCAGGTCTCCAATATGTGTTTGAATAGAAAAGAGGTATATTGAAGTAGCTTCAACTGGAGGGATAGGTTGTACTATACAATCCCACCCGTGACATCTATTAGTTTTAGCCTTTTGCTTTTATACAAGGGAGGTAGGCTACATGTAGCAAATCTGCATGTAATTTGTCATCTGTAAAAAAATATGCATATGCAATCATATTACACTATTATGACATCCACCATAACTCGTTTATGAAGAACAGAAGTAATATAATAAATAATATATGCCATTTAGCAGACGCTTTTATCCAAAGCGACTTACAGTCATGTGTGCATACATTCTACGTATGGGTGGTCCTGGGGATCAAACCCACTACCCTGGCGTTACAAGCGCCATGCTCTACCAACTGAGCTACAGAACCACCTTTATTAATCATATTTATTACGTTTATTTGGCAGGGACAATGAACAACAAAAGCATGTCCCAGAGCATTGAGATAACATGTGTCGCACCAGATTTAGCTAATAGCCAATTTCCATCTGTAGTCCCTAAAACGTCTAGACATCGGTGAACATCTAGACATGGAAACATTATATACAAAACAGAAAAACACCATACAGTTAAAAAAAAAACAGAGATCAGGACATAGAAACTTGTTTCAACACGGAAGTCAACACAATGCCCATAGAATCACATTGCTATTGGATAGAACATGTAATACACCTATATGAAATAAATATAAAAAACGAAATATTGTACATAGCCCAGTTAACGCACGTATTTAAATTACACCTATGTATATACTAATGTGTCTTCTATTGCGTTACAATTCAGTAGGCCCTATGGCCTTTTAAGTTAAAATCAATGAGCGCATGACTGATTGGACTTCATGTAAAAAAATGTCTCAGTCGAGAAGGCTTTGAAGGTGCTACATGTTTTGAGAGCAGACGGGAACAGTTTACCTGAACGCAGAGTAGCGTTTATTATCAGGAAATATGGCATATCTGCCAATTAAATGTGTTATCGTTTAAAACTGGAGATTGGCAATGTACAATTTTGTCATGCTGACAGTTGCCACTGCCAATCGCCACTTCATTAGCAAGAACCCAGCAACGTGATTCGACTAACGTGGGGGTGACGTTTTAGGCTGGGTGAATAAAACCAATACGCGTCCCCTTTTCTGCGCTTTACACAGTATGGCCGGCGATATTAGCTAGCACTTGCTTTACAGTATTCTCTGTAAAAGGGAAGACGGTTAAACCAAGAAATTACACCTGGATTGCTAAAGGACTGTACTTAATAAATTATAACGATCAAACAAGGGCTAATTCAATTGAAAACGTAACCGACGTTTCATTTCTGTTGGTGTCTGTTAACTCACGATGGAAGCGAACGGTGCACACTTCTTCGAGGGAACCGAGAAGCTGTTGGAGGTGTGGTTCTCCCGGCAAGATGAGATCAAAGGAACAGGGGACCTCCGTACCATCCCAAGGTTTGTGAAGTCGAGATGTGATTAATACATTCCGCCTTTGGCTAGTTAGTTAACTAAGCTACTAACAGTAGTCCCCGTGCTCCAGAAATCCGTTCACTCTAGAAGACTGGATGGTGATTCAACCCTCAACACGCGCTAGAAAGAAACATTGTAACGATAATTTATTTATCTAGTTAACTGGGTCCGTTATTAAAGACTACGGTTATCTCATAAACCACAATCTTTCACTGACATGTCATGTGGTGGCTAATGTGATCACGCAGTGTTAGCCAGCTGGTTAGCTAAATTCAGATAACATCGCCACTCATGAATTACCATCCCCCACACTGACCACCACTAGCTTGGCATTTGCTTAGGGAACGAACGCGTTAGCCGAGTCATTCATTCATGCGGTTCAGTCAGCTGCTGACTAATGCCCGCTACTGCCATTCATTAAATCTCCAGTAATACTAATTATCCAATGTTTAGAAACGTATTTGAATATTGCATGTACCATCAAGGCAATGTTAGGTATTCCAATTTGCAAGCTAGCAAATTGTTTTGGCAAGAAAAGTGGTCAGATTGGGGTGAGTTTGACAGCGCGGGTTTTTCGCATACTGCGCATGCATTGGTGTTCAATGTATCCATGCTAGGGTGATGATCTCAACATGTTGCCCACGGATTTGATTTGACACTAAACACGCTAAATAGCTCATTATCTTTATGCAATCTTGTATCTTATGTAACCAGGTAGCTAGGTAAGTCTCCAACGCAACTTCTGAAGTTGTTGGTGTCATTGTGTATCTTCTGGCTAGCTGTAGTAATTTTCCATTTCACTTCTCTGCGTCACGATGTGGTACTGTAGCGCCTTGTGGCCACCGCGATCTATTCTCTGATATGCCGCATTGGCAATCATGGTCTCTCGCCGCTGAAGATTTACAACATCTGCAATGCACAATGAACGAAGGCCATTAACGGACTAAAGCGATAGAGGCAAGCGATATCTACCATTATACCTGATCAGTTTGAGTTGATTGCCAACCACTTCTTCACAAGTGTAATTTACCCAATCGGGATCAATGCAATAATGAACTTTAAATTAAACTAACGCTTGTAGTTGATGTTACTTGTACATACCCATGCATGGGGCCATCTAAATTGTATTTATAAAACCCTTCAAACTAGGCCTATTTGCATTGCCCTAATTAGTGGTGTAAAAATACTTCAAAGTACTACTAAAGTCGTTTTTTTGGGTTCTGTATATTACTTTACTATTTATATTTGACAACTTTAAGTTCATTACCTGCCCAAAGAAAACATACTTTTTACTCCATACATTTTCTCTGACACCCAAAAATACTCGTTACATTTTGAACCCTTAGTAGGACAGGAAAATTGTCCAGTTAACCAACTTATGGTATCACGAAAACAACATCCTTGGTCATCCCTACTGCCTCTGACCTGGCAGACTCACTAAACACATGCTGCTTTCGTCAGTTATGTCAGTGTTGGACTGTGCCCCTGTTAAAATTAAAATAAAGTGCAATCTGGTTTGCTTTAATATAAGGGATTTATACTTTTGATACTGAAGTGTATTCATAACCAAATACTTTTGGATGCTTACTGTATATTACTGTTTAACTTAACAGAAAATGACAAGTCATCTTTACTTCTACTCAGGTGTGACAATTGGGTACTTTTTCCACCACTGGCCCTAATATCTACACGTGTCAACCATGTTGAATTATTTCAATGCTCTTGTTTTTAATATGAGTTGGAGTCCTCATTTTTATTTAACCATTATTTTACTAGGTAAGGTGACTGAACACATTCTCATTTACAGCAACAACCTGGGGAATAGTTACGTCAGGTGAATGAGCCAATTGGAAGTTGGGGATGATTAAAATTTAACCAGGACACTGGGCTAACACTCCTAATCTTACGATAGGTACCATGGGAGCTTTAGTGACCACTGAGCAAGGACACCTGTTTAACGTCCCATCAGAAAGACTGCTCCCAACACAGGGCAATGTGCCCAATCACTGCCTTGGCCACTTGGAATGTTATTTTTTAGACCAGAGGAAAGAGTGCCTCCTACTGACCCTCCAACACCACTTCCAGCAGCATCTGGTCTCTCATCCAGGGACTGACCAGGACCAACCCTGCTTAGCAAGCAGCAGGATGCAGAGTGGTATGCTTGTGGCCTGAACCTTTGCTGCCAATCCTCAAATATTTGACTTGAATAACTTGTTGACACGAGGCCACTTTAAGGTTCCTCAAGGCGTCTGCATGCTTCCCAGTCGAAACAGCGTAGCGTTTGCATACATTAGTACTCAATTCTGTGACCGTTTTTGTTAGTTTTGGACTTGGGTGAATATTTGTTTGGCTGTTTGCTGTATATTTACGGGAACTGGAACAGGCTGTTGTAAGTGTTGCTCCAGAGTATCCCATACATGCTCAATGAGTGATGTCTGAGTACTGTATGGAGGCCATGGAAGAACTTTTACATTTTCAGCATCCAGGAATTGTGTACAAATCCTTGTGACATGGGGCCGTGTATTATCATGCTGAAACACGAGGTGGTGGCGGATGAAGGGCACGACAATGGGCTTCAGGACCTCATGGTATATCTGTGCATAAAATGCAATTGTTCGTCCGTAGCTCACGCATGCCCATACCATAACCCCACCACCACCATGGGGCACTCTGTTCACAACGTTGACATCAGCAAACGCTTGCCCACACAACGCTGTCTGCCCGGTACAGCTGAAACCGGGATTCTTCTGTGAACACTTCTCCAGCGTGCCAGTGTCCATCGAAGGTGAGCATTTGCCCAATGAAGACGACGAGCATGCAGCTGAGCTTCTGTGACGGTTTCTGCAAAAAGTCTTTGGTTGTGCAAACCTGTAGTTTCATCAGCTGTCCTAGTGGCTTCTCGGACAATCCCGCATGTGAGGAAGCCAGATGTGGAGTTCCTGAGCTGGCGTGATTACACGTGGTCTGCGGTTGTGAGGCCGGTTGGACATACTGCCAAATTCTAACACAGCAGGTGGCTTATAGTAGGGAAATTAACATTTTAAATTATCTGGCAACCGCTCTGGTGGACATTCCTACAGTCGACATGCCAAATGCACACTCCAAGAAATTGAGACATCTGTGGCATTGTGTTGTGACGACTGCACATTTTGTGGCTTTTTATTGTGCCCAGCACACGGTGCACCTTTGTAATGATCATGCTGTTTAATCAGCTTCCTGACATGCCACACCTGTCAGGTGGATGGGTTATCTTGGCAAAGGAGAAACTCACAAACATGGATGTGAACAAATTTGAACAGTAAGCTTTTCTGCTATTTTATAGTCCAGCTCAAGAAACATGGGACAAACACTTTCCATGTTGCTTTTAATATTTTTTGTTTAGTGTAGTAATGGCAATCGCCATAATATAAGTCCATTCCAATACATGTGATTTCATTGAATGATAAGGACTGACAAATGGTTCTTCACCTGCCTCTGTGGCAAGGTTCATGGCTACTGTTGCCAATCCAATGGAAAGCCAGCGTTTTCATGGTTAACATATGGTTAGAAATGACGACGGGTATTAATTTACAGCCAAGGAAGATTAACAGATCGGAGGCAGTGGATCCGGGATGCTGGACGCCTGCCAATGTCCAACTAAGTCCACAAGGGCATCTGATTCACAGATCTGTACCTTACACCTGCCTCTGTGCCACGTTCTTTCTCTGGGTTGTGTAGCAGCTAAAACTTTTCTTATGGTCAGCAGAAATGTTGGTGTTTTTTAACATTTCTCTTGGTATGGACGTCCGTCTGAGGATTGTTAATCAGCACACCTGCCACTCTAATGGGGGAAGTCTACCTCATTTGACCTATATTGCGGGTCTATTAATACAAATGGTTCACATTTTATGAGAAAAATAGTTCCCCAGATAGACTGGCTGTGTTGTTGAGAGGTGCCTATTGGCATTTATTTGCTGTGTTATCTTGACTTTCCATCAATACACTCTCGTCTGGGGGAACTTGACACTTCGTAACTACATTGTTCATGTCACACTGAGCTGACACAATGCTCTTGACGGTGACTCGTCTCAATATGATACTAGACAGATGTTACAAGGGTTTTTTTTAGGGAAAGGTGTGATGCTTAAACTCATTGACCCCCTGAAATAGGTCCTGGTTATGTAAAATGATCTCGCAATCATGCAGTCTACAAAGTCTTGCTCAACAGGACCATGGTAACTGATTTCGTGACCTGGTGGATTTACGCGCAAAACCAAGGATGGGGAAACTTGGTGGGGTGGAGCCCACAATCAACTCCTGGGGGGTTGCAGTGACTTGTGGGTCTGCATAGACACATCCATACCCACGCGTGTTGTCACCCCGACTGAGTTCTTCAAATATCTTTAATAATTTTGTTTTTGGTAATTGATCTGCGGGCCTACACGGACGAATGCCGCCTGTTTCCCATCCCTGAGCTAAATGATTAACTTCTATTGACATCTGTATTTAAACACTATTTGCAGTTGAACAGGATCTCAACCTTGATTGATCTACCTCTTTAACTGTTTTGGATGATCATAGTCAGCACGAGGCCTAATCCCTACAGTTACTACCTAGAAGCGGTGGAGAAACTGGATTGTCATCTTCTACCTGCTGTCTTGTGAGCAGGCTGTTTCTTAATAGTAGCCTATAGTAGAGCAGGGAGCCTGTTGTGCCAGAGTGCACCTGCCTGCGGTTTGCACTGTTCCAGGGAATGCCAGGGCTCTGGACCCGTTACAAAATCAACCTGAATATAGTACTGTAGATTTTCTTTTCACTGTTACTAGCCTCAAACATTTAGTTATGTAAGTAAAGTGAGTTGGTTAGGCCTTTTTTAAAATCTAAACAAGACATTAATTGTTAGACTGCCCTTATGGTTTGTTGGCAGATTAATTTCACTATCTATTTAGTCATCAGTCACATCAGTTAAACCCCAAATGCCATGCTCAGAATTGAAATGATTAGCTTAATGTAAGATTGTTATTCAAATTGTCTGATGGCACTAGAACTAAAGTCTAGCCTCTGACAGTTGCTTCTATTTTTAAAAAGCAAGTCTTGAACTATTAAATAGAGTGCTGCAGTGTTAAAAAACAAACATGAACAAATGCTTTTTGTCTTTCAGGTTTGAGTGGGACAAACTTCTGGAGAATGTGCACTGTTTGATCATAAGTGTGACAAAGACCGACAAGCAGGAAGCTTATATACTCAGGTGAGTAGCGACCGAATCCCTGTTCTGTTTACCACTGTCACTTTGGCTTGTCCCCATTTCAGAATCGAGAGCTGGGATTGCGTCATCTGTAATCGTCTCATTGTGAATGGCTGCATGGAAACGCTTCTCTCCCCCAGGGTGAAAGGACTGACTGAGCAGAGCTCTTTTTAGATCTCTCAGGTCTCCCTGGCTGTTCTGAAGTTCCTAATGACCTGGGTCTTATGTGAGCCCAGTTGGATGGGTGAAAGATGGCTAAATGAGCACTCTGGCAGCACACAAGCATATAAGGCACAAGTTGCCAATTTAGGTTCCTAGGAATCAATATCTGATGGTGAAATCTGCCCTTTGTGACACCAGTGTACTCTGACTGGTCTTTGGGGCAAGTCATTGCCAGTAAAAAGTACATGCCTGACCCTGGGTGTTAGTCTGGCTGCGGAGGCTGTTGTGAGAGGTCTCCACTCTCCGCTCCCTCTGCCGGTTAAGTCCCACCTACAACCGTCTGGTAACGAGGGGTAGGGTTGATCTGTCTAGCTGTTGCACAGACCTCGACTAGGCCGGTGCTAGCACAACGGAGTAGCGTTCTCCTTCACTCTTGAGGTTTGTTATGCGAATGGGACAGTGCTGATTCAGGGGAGGACTACCTGTGACGGCTTTCTGCTTGACTGCAAGTAGACAACATTGTTGTTGTAATCCTACATATGCCCCACAAACTTCTTCGTTCTCACTAGTAGTGCTGGAAATGACCAGAGGCGACACAATGTTATCACAATGCTTAGTTGACAATACAATATGTATTGCAATTCGATACTGCAATTTTGTTGATTCGATGTTCCGAACATATTGCTCACTATACACGGAGTGTACCAAACATCAGGACCGCCTTCCTAATATTGAGCTGACCTCCATAAGGCATCGTAGCTGGTCAGTCTGTCATGGAAAGCACATGTTCTTAATGTTTTGAACAATCAGGGAATACGTCTGCTGCTGAGACGAGAGCGTTGAACTAGTGCCAAAAATAGTGGTATTTTCAATGAGCTACCATAGGCTATATCGCAAAAAATATTCACTATTTATTTGAGCAAAGGGAACACTAAAATAACACATCCTAGATCTGAATGAATTAAATATTCTTATTAAATACTTTTTTCTTTACATAGTTGAATGTGCTGACAACAATCACACAAATTATCAATGGAAATCAAATTTATCAACCCATGGAGGTCTGGAATTGGAGTCACACAAAATTAAAGTGGAAAACCACACTACAGGCTGATCCAACTTTGATGTACTCTCCTTAAAACAAGTCCAAATGAGGCTCAGTAGTGTGTGTGGCCTACACGTGCCTGTATGACCTTTCTACAACGCCTTGGCATGCTCCTGATGAGGTGGCGGATGGTGTCCTGGGGGATCTCCTCCCAGACCTGGACTAAAGCATCCGCCAACTCCTGGACAGTCTGTGGTGCAATGTGTCGTTGGTGGATGGAGCGAGACATGATGTCCCAGATGTGCTCAATTGGATTCCGGTCTGGGGAACGGGCGGGCCAGTCCATAGCATCAATTGCCTTCCTTTTGCAGGAACTGCTGACACACTCCAGCCACATGAGGTCTAGCATTGTCTTGCAGTAGGAGGAACCCAGGGCAAACCACACCAGTCTCACAAGGGGTCTGAGGATCTCATCTCGGTACCTAATGGCAGTTAGGCTACCTCTGGCGAGCACATGGTGAGGCTGTGCGGCCCCCCAAAGAAATGCCACCCCACACCATGACTGGCCCACTGCCAAACCGGTCATGCTGGAGGATGTTGCAGGCAGCAGAATGTTCTCCACGGTGTCTCCAGACTCTGTCATGTCTGTCACATGTGCTCAGTGTGAACCTGCTTTAATCTGCGAAGAGCACAGGGCGCCAGTGGCGTATTTGCCAATCTTGGTGTTCTTTGTGGCAAATGCCAAACGTCCTGCACGGTGTTGGGCTGTAAGCACAACCTCCATCTGTGGACGTCGGGCCATCATACCACCCTCATGGAGTCTGTTTCTGACCGTTTGAGCAGATACATGCACATTTGTGGCTGGAGGTCATTTTGCAGGGCTCTGGCAGTGCTCCTCCTGCTCCTCCTTGCATAAAGGCGGAGGTAGCGGTCCTGCTGCTGGGTTGTTGTCCTCCACGTCTCCTGATGTACTGGCCTGTCTCCTGGTAGCGCCTCCATGCTCTGGACACTACGCTGACAGACACAGCAAACCTTGTCACAGCTCGCCTTGATGTGCCATCCTGGATGAGCTGCACTACCTGAGCCACTAATGTGTGTTGTAGACTCCGTCTCATGCTACTACTATAGTGAAAGCACCGCCAGCATTCAAAAGTGACCAAAACATCAGCCAGGAAGCATAGGAACTGATAAATGGATTGTGGTCACCACCTGCAGAACCACTCCTTTATTGGGGGTGTCTTGCTAATTGCGTATAATTTCCACCTGTTGTCTATTCCATTTGCACAACAGCATGTGAAATTTGTCAGTGTTGCTTCCTAAGTGGACAGTTTGATTTCACAGAAGTGTGATTGACTTGGGGTTACATTGTTGTTTAAGTGTTCCCTTTATTTTTTTGAGCAGTGTATATATTCCCCCCCCCCCCCCCCCCCATCAGTACTCACTAGCTATACTGCAGTATCTCCAGACTGCAGTATAGCTAGTGTTCCTTGTGCTCCTGCCTGGGACTAGTCTGTAACTAAGAGACAGATGACTAATGATAACCCAGCTATGTTTCCTCAAGGAGTCTGTGGGCCAGAATTCTAGACTGGCTTGCCGCTGTAAACAATTTCAGGCTCATGATAACAGTAATGCACTAATGCCCTGTGGTTGGTTTTGAATTCATGCTCAAGGCAGACTGTTAAGCTGTTTGTAGCATGTGCTGCTTTATGTTCACCCTGTGTAGAATCAATGGCCAGCAGTCACCAGGGTGATGCCATGCCTGGCTGTCAGTCTGCCACGTAATGGTGTCTTTAAAAAATAAAATAAAAACTCTCCAGGTGTCTAAATGGTCCACGCTACTTAGCTGGAAGGTATCGAACCTGAAGAACTCTACTTTTTCCTTTTGACAGTTGTACATGCATGTTGGATGTAAATTGAGCTTGTGTAAAAAAAGGCTATTTAACTGTAACTTGTGATATGTATGTGACGCGTATAAAACTCATAATATTGCTCTTCTCCTTCTGTCCCTTTTCCATTCAGTGAGAGTAGCATGTTTGTCTCCAAGAGACGTTTCATTTTGAAGACGTGTGGAACCACCCTCTTACTGCAAGCACTGATGCCTCTGCTGGAACTGGCCAGGGAGTATTGTGGCTTTGATGCTATCGAGGTCAGTGTGACGCGCGCTCACACACAGGGTTGGGGAGTAACTGATTACAAAAAACTAACTATTCTGTGACGTTACCAGCAAAAATATTGGAATCAGATTACAGGTACTTTTGCTAAATCAGATGACTTTTAAATTCAAAAAGAATGTTTGTAAAAATCAGCATTGAAAAAAGGCAAATGTTTACATTTGTTCCATCTTGAGTCTGACCAAGTCAGAGACCACTATGACGACATACCAAATACGTTCGTTGGATTGCGGGAAAATATCAGGAATTTGCACCAGCTGATGGTGAATTCACGTACACTTAGCTAAATGCTAACGAGTGTGAACCAACTGTATTGAGTGAAATATAAAAGGGAAATTTAGTGTAGGGCTCAAATGTTCCATATGCACAAAGCTTTCTCAAATTTTGCGCACAAATTTGTTTACATCCCTGTTAGTGAGCATTTCTCCTTTGTCCAAGATGATCCATCTACCTGACAGGTGTGGCATGTGAAGAGAATCAAACAGTATGATCGGGATGTATTCAGAGCCCGTGGCTTTCAACATTTTGTCACGTTACGGCCTTATTCTAAAATGGATTCAATATTTTCCCCTTAACAATCTACACACAATACCTCATGACAAAACGAAAACAGGTGTTTAGAAGTTTTTCCATATTTACAAAAAAAAAAAATTATTTACTGAAGTATTCAGACCCATTCAGACATGTTTGAGTCCACCTGTGGTAAATTAAATTGATTTGGAAAGGCACAATCCTATCTAAATAAGGCCCCACAGTTGGCAGTGCATGTCAGAGCAAAAACCAACCCGAGGTCGAAGGAATGTCCGTAGAGCTCTGACAGGATTGTCGAGGCACAGATCTGGGGAAGGGTACAAAAACATTTCTAAAACACTGGCCTACATTCTTAAATGTAGGCCAAACTGAGAAATCGGGGGATGACTGCCTTGGTCAGGGAGGTGACCAAGAACCCTATGGTCTAAAGGAGCTCCAAAGTTAATCTGTGAAGATGGAAGAATCGTCCAGAACGACTACCATCTTTGCAGCACTCCACCAATCAGGCATTTATGGTAGTGGCTAGACAGAAGTCACTCTTCAGTAGAAGGCACATTGACATCTTGCCAGAAGGTACCTAAAGGCACCTCAGAAACAAGATTCTCTGGTCTGACGAAACCAAATCTTTTTGCCCGAATGCCTATTGTCGCCACTAGAGAACCTGGCACCTTCCCTACGATGAAGCATGGTGGTGGCAGCATCATGCTATGGGGATGTTTTTCAGCGGCAGGGACTGGAAGACTAGTCAGGACTGAAGCAAAGATGAATGGTGCAAAGTACAGAGATCCTTGATGAAAACCTGCTCCAGAGTGCTCAGAACCTCCTGGCAAAGGTTCACCTTCCAACAGGACAACGACCCTAAGCACACAGCCAAGACAATGCAGCAGTGCCTTCGGGACAAGTCTGTGAATGTCCTAGAGTGGCCCAGCCAGAACCCAATCGAACATCTCTGGAGAGATCTGAAAATAGCTGTGCAGCAATGCTCCACATCCAGCCTGACAGAGCTTGAGAAGAATGGGAGAAACTCAAATACAGGTGTGCCAAGCTTGTAGAGTCATACCCAAGAAGACTCGATGCTGTAATCGCTGCCATAGGTGCTTCAACAAAGTACTTAGTAGGGTCTGAATACTTGTGTTAATGTAATTAAACCTGTTTTTGCTTTGTGTGGCTGTAACAAAATGTGGATAAAGTCTAGGTCTGAGTACTTTCCAAAGCATCTGTATACATGCTGACTGCAGGAATGTCCAACAGAGCTGTTGTCAGGGAATTGAAGGTTAATTTCTCCACCATAAGCCACAAATGTCTTTCTAGAATTTAGTATGATGTCCAACCGCAGAACGTGTAACCATGTCAGCCCAGGACCTCCACAACTGGCTTCTTCACCTGTGGCATCCTGAGTGGGAGGGGCTTGTTCAGGATTATTTCTCTCTGTAGTGAAGCCCTTTTGTGGGGTAAAACTAGGTGGACCTGGCTACCAAGTGGGTGTGCTTATCTATGCCCAGTCTGAAATACATAGATTAGCACCTAATGTATTTCAATTGACTGATTTCCTTATATGAACCAACTCAGGAAAGTCTTAAATAGTTGCATGTTGCTTTTTAAAATATTGAAAGTATAATTTCAAAGACTGGGCAAATCTAGCTCATAAAGTTAAATGAGCATAGCTAGTAGATACCAAATGTCAGTTTCTATGAGTGAACAAGTTTTTTTTATTTTATTAAAAAAAAAAAAAAAAATTCCTAATGAACAAAGTTGTGATGCTGCTCTTCCTTCAGAAAAGCATGCATGTGTACACTGAGCAGAGTAGACAACAACGGGGGGTTGGATGCTAATAAGATCAGGGGGGGGAAATGGCAACCCAGATGACTCATCCAGAGCTCTTTGACTTCTGTCAGAAAGCATTATAAAATATCTGGCAAACAATTAGTAGTGAATTGCATACGAGTCTTAACTTAATCACCTCATGTAAGCCGCACAAAAGACATAGATATAGAATGCTATGGCCTCACCTCCGCCTGCTGTCTCCGGTTGTGCTATTTACAAACTATGGTAAGCTTCATGTGACTGGTTAATTCAACACAATCTGCTTTCTCCTAATGTATTGCACAATGGCTGCAGGTATTAACTTAAAGTAGCTACAAATGGTTATTTTATTTAAACATTTCAAATAAATAGTTTACGGTATTGATGGTATTAAAAGAAATGTGGCTTTTTCAAAATTACACGGTAGGGTAGCCTAGTGGTTAGAGCGTTGGACTAGTAACCGAAAGGTTGCAAGTTCAAATCCCGAGCTGACAAGGTACACATCTGTCGTTCTGCCCCTGAACAGGCAGTTAACCCACTGTTCCTAGGCAGTCATTGAAAATAAGAATTTGTTCTTAACTGACTTGCCTAGTTAAATAAAGGTAAAATAAATAAATAAATTACATACATTAGTGCTGACCCCATTTTAGTTGACTGGTGGATTCTGTTCCAGCGATACAATTATGTTTAGTTGGGCCGTTGCAAAGAATATAAATGTTTATGGAACATCTTGACTCTGTCAGTGGACTAATCCATTGCGGAGGCCGCAATGTTTGGTTACCATTTCTTAATGCATTCAATTTATTACTCATATTTTAGTTATATTGAGTGCATATGTTTGCAGAGCACAACCTAGGCTACACTTTGTTTTATTCCATTTACGTGTTGTCAAGGTGTTCGTTGTGTTTTGTGTGCTCCTGTCAATGTTGAGTAAGGACGCACACCTGATTAAGTATAGAAGTAGGCCTAGGCTTACCTAGCCTGCACGCAAATGTACTCTTACTTTTGGATCAGATTGTCTTAAACTCACTACCGCTAATGAGCTGCGGAGGTTCTCAAAGTACTTTTTAATTTTTTAAAATCTCAAACAGCAAGTAAACAAAGTTTGTTTTTACATCCATTGAGAACGACAATAGTTCCTCCCAATGTTGCTTATTTTGAACAATCTTTCCAGGTCTCACCCTTTCAATTACCACTAAGTGAGGAAAAAATGCCATGATCTGATCAAGTGGAAATGTTAATCAAGTAGGACTATTTTATGACACCTCTGTCCAGGGCTCACTGGCGCTGTTAACTAAGGGTCCAGAATATTTGATACAATGTTGCAAGTTTGTTAGCACAAGCTTTGGGCTGGACCAAGTTGATCGAATGTTTTAAAGTTCCTTGCAGACAGGCCATATGCAGCCAATGTGATGCATTTGTGTTCATACCCCTTTGGCTTATTCTACATTTTGTTACAGCCTGATTTTCAAACTGGATTAAATAGATGTCTCTCCCATCTACGCACAATATCCCATAATGATAGTGAAAACATTGTTTTACAAATTTTTGCAGATGTATTGAAAAGTGAAATGCAGAAATGTAAATGAAGTATTCACACCCCATTGCTATGACATTGCTATGACATTCCAAATTTAGTTCTGGTTCGTCTAATGTCCTTTGATCTTCCTTGATGTCACGACAACTTGATTTGGAGTTCACCAGTGGCCAATTTTTAATTGTTTGGACAGGATTTAGAAAGATATACCTGCCTATATAAATAAAGTCCCATGGTTGACGGTGCACGTGAGAGCATAACCTCTACCATGACGTCCAAAGAACACTATGCCTGCATACATACAAACCAAATGGAATACCATTTTATGTACATGTTCATAAAACCAAATGTGTGTACACTCAAATGTTTTATAAACAATGTTACGCATCAAGATGTTATGTTTGTACATTATACCATCTTTCTTTGCGTTGATGTTATTCTGGGCAGGATGGGTTAGTTCTAACATGTCCTTGCAACCTACAGAATTTCTTCTATTCTCGCAAGAACTTCATGAAGCCTACCCATCAGGAGTTTCCTCATCGGAACTTCCAGGAGGAAGTGGAATTTCTCAGCCAGATTTTCCCAAGTAAGTACTAATGCCCACGCTCCAAATTAAATTCCTCAACTCTAATCACTGGAGTTTAGGAAGTGTGCTAATGCATGGATGGGGCGAGTCAGGGACGCCATACAGGCTGCCTTCATATGCTGTTCTCTAAGCAGGAGGTGTTTGAGACACGGGACACATAAGATAAAGAAATGACATGATCTTCCTTTGACAGATGGAGCAGCGTACTGTATGGGGCGTTTGAATTCTGATTGCTGGTAAGGTCCCCCCACTTCAGCTACTGTTTCATGATCTATGCATAGTCACTTTAACTCTACCTGCATGTACATATTTCCTTGACTAACTGGTGCCCTTGCACATGGACTCTGTACTGGTATCCCATGTATATAGCCTTCCTATTGGTATTTCACTGCTGCACTTGTTACTTTTATTTAAATATTTTTTGGCAATTTTTTTCTTACCTGCATTTTTGATTAATGGCTTGTAAGTAAGCATTTGAATACAACAAGGTCTATACCCATTGTATTCGGTGCATATGACAAAATTAGATTTGAATATACTCAAGATACTGTTCCATTAACGAGACATTAACTAATAATTGCCATGGACTTCAACTCCACTGTCCAGTGCTGCTGAATGTGGTCATTTTCCTTTACCTCGTTTCCCTACAGGTACCTGTTTACTCTGGATTTGCCAGAGTTCTGGGAGAATAAGCACGCAGATCAGACGCTGGAAGTTCTGATGAGTGACCTTGATCCAGCAATTATGGATCAGTTCTTCATGAAAGACGGTGTTTCTGCAAATGATGTCACTCGTGTAAGGCCCACACACTAGCAATGTTGGGTATCGTTATTTATTCTTCATTTCACGAGGGCTCACTCAGTAGGCCCCTTCAAGGGGACCTGTTCTTATGACATTGACCTATTCTGTAATGATATTCACTAGTAAGGGCACCGATATGGAAAGTATCAGTTACATTTTACGATACGATATTGATATATTGGTTTAAAAAAACAATGCAACTGTGTACATTTTTCACTTTCACATCTCTGAAGTAGAGATGACTGCTTGTTGATTGCCCATTGGGCCAGACTTGAATTGTCTGGGAACCTACCCAAGCAGTTTGTATACAATCGGAAGCTTATCAACTGTTGCTGGCTCATCAGCAGGGAATTAAGTACAATAAATTGACTAGGTCCCTATAAAATCTGCATTGCTGACGCAATCATGGAATCCAGACATGATCTGAATTCAATCTAAAACCATGTATTGCTCTTAGTAGGAAACGTTAAACAGAGTTGATCAGAAAATGCGTTCGTTTGCCCAAGTTAATCATAAGACACTAATCAAATGCATCAGCGATGTGTATTTTCCATCAAATTTCGGTAATGGCACAGGAATGTCTGTAGTGCTTGCATACGTCTATACTTTGTGTAGCTGTTAACCTTGTGGTATAGATGGCAAGGCGTTCCCTAAAACCTGGAAGAATATCATCATGATTGTCTGGATAGTGGCCACTTGTTTTGCAAACTCTGCAATCACATGATTGCTATAAACATTGCTGACCAAACAAGTATCTTGCTGGTGCACACTTTCATTAGGGTAAGTTTACCCAAAAATGTATCCAATTTCAGAGCTCAAGTGGTCTCACGGTGCAGTTTAAGCATGGTTATGGACTTGGAATATCCCATTCAAAAAAAAAAAAAGAAGCCAATTTTACCTGGGGGAAAAAAATAAATCACAAATTTTCTAGGGCCCTAGTTGACAGCCTGTGAGTTTTGTGAAAGAGGTTTTGTGCATGCAGGAACAGTATTTTTTAATTTTTTAAAATACATAATCATTTGGATAAATGATAAGAAGGCCCAAATATCACTGCCTTGCGCCTATCTATATGAAACTATCAATATCTTATTGAATTATCGCTATTGGTGCCCACCAGTAATATTTATTATAGGAACACTATCATAAAGCTGACTATTCTTCAGTTAGTTGCGGTTTTGTAGTGCACTATATATACACTGCTCAGAAAATAAAGGGAACACAAACAACAATGTAACTCCAAGTCAATCACACTTCTGTGAAATCAAACTGTCCACTTAGGAAGCAACACTGATGGACAATAAATTTCACATGCTGTTGTGCAAATGGAATAGACAACAGGTGGAAATTATAGGCAATTACCAAGACGTCCCCCAATAAAGGAGTGGTTCTGCAGATGGGGACCACAGATCACTTCTCAGTTCCTATGCTTCCTGGCTGATGTTTTGGTCACTTTTGAATGCTGGCGGTGCTTTCACTCTAGTGGTAGCATGAGACTGAGTCTACAACCCACACAAGTGGCTCAGGTAGTGCAGCTCATCCAGGATGGCACATTAATGCGAGCTGTGGCAAGAAGGTTTTCTGTGTCTGTCAGCGTAGTGTCCAGAGCATGGAGGCGCTACCAGGAGACAGGCCAGTACATCAGGAGACGTGGAGGAGGCCGTAGGAGGGCAACAACCCAGCAGCAGGACCGCTACCTCCGCCTTTGTGCAAGGAGGAGCACTGCCAGAGCCCTGCAAAATGACCTCCAGCAGGCCACAAATGTGCATTTGTCTGCTCAAACGGTCAAAAACAGACTCCATGAGGGCCCAACGTCCACATGTGGGGGTTGTGCTTACAGCCCAACACCGTGCAGGACGTTTGGCATTTGCCAGAGAACACCAAGATTGGCAAATTCGCCACTGGCGCCCTGTGCTCTTCACAGATGAAAGCAGGTTCGCACTGAGCACGTGACAGTCTGTTCTCCACGGTGTCTCTATTCTGCTCCCTGCAACATCTTACAGCATGACTGGTTTGGCGGTGGGTCAGTCATGGTGTGGAGTGGCATTTCTTTGGGGGGCCGCACAGCCCTCCATGTGCTCGCCAGAGGTAGCCTGACTGCCATTAGGTACCGAGATGAGATCCTCAGACCCCTTGTGAGACCATATGCTGGTGCGGTTTGCCCTGGGTTCCCTCTACTGCAAGACAATGCTAGACCTCATGTGGCTGGAGTGTCAGCAGTTCCTGCAAGAGGAAGGCATTGATGCTATGGACTGGCCCGCCCGTTCCCCAGACCTGAATCCAATTGAGCACATCTGGGACATGTCTCGCACCATCCACCAACGCCATGTTGCACCACAGACTATCCAGGAGTTGGCGGATGCTTTAGTCCAGGTCTGGGAGGAGATCCCTCAGGAGACAATCCGCCACCTCATCAGGAGCATTCCCAGGCGTTGTAGGGAGGTCATACAGGCACGTGGAGGCCACACACTACTGAACATTACATCAAAGTTGGATCAGCCTGTAGTGTGTTTTTCCACTTTAATTTTGAGTGTGACTCCAAATCCAGACCTCCACGGGTTGATAAATTTGTTTTCCATTGATAAATTGTGATTTTGTTGTCAGCACATTCAACTATGTAAAGAAAAAAAGTATTTAATAAGAATATTTCATTAATTCAGATCTAGAATGTGTTATTTTAGTGTTCCCTTTATTTTTTTGAGCAGTGTATAACATTTTTTTTCTCCAGATGAGTGGAATTCGTGACCTGATACCAGGTTCTGTGATTGACGCCACAATGTTCAACCCTTGTGGCTACTCAATGAATGGAATGAAGACTGACGTAAGTGGATCTTGTAGACTCTCTTAACCAGAGTGATTTCAGTTAGTGCATTCGACTTAAGATGGCTAGGTGAGGCATCGTATCAAGTCCAAGTTTCCCTCAGTATTTATCAGCAGTCTTTCTTTTTGGTCTTCTGGCTCTTTATTAAATACGCCTTGGAAATCATTTTAAAACAAATGTCTGTCTTTATCTTACAGGGAACTTACTGGACGATTCACATCACTCCAGAGCCAGAGTTCTCCTATGTCAGCTTCGAAACCAACCTCTCTCAGACATCCTACGATGATTTGGTCAGGAAAGTTGTGGACATCTTTAAGCCAGGAAAATTTGTGACTACGCTGTTTGTTAACCAGGTATGTCCTCGTTCAAAACGGGTCTGTTGCTTGTGGATGTTTGACTCCATCTTTCAGGACGTTGCACTCATAAGTCACATCTTCAGTCTTCACTGTACTTGGCATTTTCACTAACTACTTTTTTATTTTCTCCCACAGAGCTCCAAATGTCGCAGTGTCTTTTCTTCCGCCCAGAAACTTGAGGGGTACAAGCGCCTCGACCGCCAGTTGGCCCAATTCAACGATTACAATTTTGTCTTTACCAGTTACGCCAAGAGCCACCAGCAGAGTTGAGGATTAAGAATGAAAAAGAAGAGAAAAAAGAAACACTGCTACAAAGCAGGGCGATGTCCCCACTGCGGCCATCTCTCTGCCCGAGCAGAGAGGCACAGTCCCCTTTGCTGCCATTGTTATTCAGGATTTATTGGTTCCGACAAGGCCGCAAGCCCTACTAGTGTAGCCTCCAGTTTGAATTGTTGTACCTATAACTTAGATCTCTTGCATGAAAGCTCTCTTCTCTGTTTAGATATTCTAGCTCACTCTTGCTGTGATCTTGAAGTGCATGTAGAGGATTTAAACACTCTCTGTTTGTTGCTGGCCAGCCTTGCCTCCTTGCTGCAGGTCTCCCCCCTCATTCCCCACAGACAGGGCTTCCGCTCCCACTAGTCCAGGGCCCTGACATGCTCAGATGGGTCCACTATTTTGTGCTTACCGACAGTTGAAACACGCCTCCCCACACACTCTTCCTTCCTCAACTGATTTGCTGCTACATCGATCTGTTGCCAGTTTGTATCCTTTTTGGTTTTGACTTTTGAGTGCACTTTAAGAACACATTGTTTTCAGCCAACTGGAGCAGGACTCCTCAATACCAAAACAGGAAACGGCAACCCTTTTTTTGTCTTCTAGAATGTTCATGACTTTGGTCTTTTATTGAGTGATTCGAAGCATGTGAGCTTTGGGCCATATAGCATAATTTGTCAATTAACGTCGGAGTCTATCTAATGAATTCCTTGTCAAATCAAAATGCCATACTTTATTAGCTTTGCACTACTAGAGGATTGGCTAGAGGCTGACCGCTAGGTCAACATTATCTAGTTGTTCTTGGCAGTAAACTGCACTGCAGCCAAAGGAATTCCTGCTAGAATTGGGTCAGAACGCCAAGTCTGCCATGCTTCTCTCCACCCCGACAATCATTTAGCTGTTGAATGTGTCCTCAAATGGAAAGGCTTTAAACTTGTCCCAGACAATAGTATGCGTTAGAGCAAATAATTTAGGATGTCCAGTTGGGTACATCACGGTATGGAATGTGTAACATATGCACTCTTATACCCAGGCTCACTCTACAGTATACTGTCCCAACAGGACGGCTTTGCTGGTTAGAATTCCCTGAGGTTTTAAACTCATGTATGCATTCATGAACATATTGATTTAGAAACAAACATCCAAACTTAAATGGAAGAATCAGTCGCGTAAGAAGGAAGGCTGTGTGCGAACTGTGATTGTAGAGGGTGTTGTTTAGACTAGAGGAGCCAGTTAAAGTGTTTTATATCTGAATGTTAATTGCAAGGAGACCTAGTAGACCCTTTGTAGCTGTGGTGTGGGCCAGAACTGCCCTCTGCTGTCCAGCATGGTCAGCCATTGTCGTCCCACCCACCCCGTTGATATTTGAAACTAAGGGGTAGGGACGTCCCTAGGATCCTGCATAGCACTACCCCCCCCCCCCCCCCAATATAGCAGACACTGTCATCTGGCCCCAGAACCATGCTTGACATAGGTGCTGATGGCTGCACAGTGTGGCCCTGAATGGAAATAACGAATCACACTCTGCTTAGTACAGTTGTGGCCCAGCAAAGCATTTTCTTTTTCTAAACAATGTACCCCCCCATACAGGAGTCGGTAAGCACACAATAGAGGCCCACCAATCTGAGCATGCCAGGGTGATCCCGGATCATTCCACACAACTGTTGCATAAACTGCCATTTTATAAATGTTATTGTGGGCTGGCATTTTGCAGTGAATTGGTCCAAAATGTGACTTCATTGCAGTTTTTTTGGCGTACCATCAATGCCCTTTTGTTTAGTGAGAAAAATCCTGTGGCACAGGTGACTACTAGTTCTGTATTGCTTGACAGTGTAGTGTGCTGCTGTCAGTTTCTCCTGTGTAAGTAGATCAATGTGTTTCACCTTGTTTAATCAGCTCATGTACTGGGGCATTCTGATTTATTGAGCAGGTGGGATGGGGGTTAATACATATTTGTTTAAATAACATGCATACATACAGTGCTGAAGGCATGCCCTCATCTCTGGTTAGTATAAAGACTGAGAGGTTTGTAATTTGAGAGCGGATTTTGATAGGATGTTGAGGATTGTTCTCCATT
This sequence comes from Oncorhynchus gorbuscha, assembly GCF_021184085.1. NCBI lineage: Eukaryota > Metazoa > Chordata > Actinopteri > Salmoniformes > Salmonidae > Oncorhynchus > Oncorhynchus gorbuscha. The sequence continues at coordinate 20,970,806 of NC_060184.1, read as the reverse complement.
GGCTGGTCAGTAATGTTCATGATGCTTCTCCTGCCAGTGAATGCAGATTGAGTTTAATTTGCAGACAGCTGGGGTGGACAGGACTATTTTTTTGGGACTGCAATTTAATGGCCTGCCTTCAGAACTCCTGGGAGTTATAACTGGCGCTGCTTTGTCCAGCTAGTTTAGAAGGCCCTTAGAACATCGGAGTCCATCACATGATGGTATACTGTAGTTAACAGAAAATTGGGCTTTCTTTAAACTGAATGTGACAGACATAAAAGCGGACCACTAGAATGAGTACTTCAGTTCATGTAAGGACCTGGGCAAAGTTGACAATTGGAACGACTTGCCTCCAGTACATCTGTGACTTTTGGAATGGTTTAGCATTATTTTTTTTTTTTTTTTGAGGACCAACTTTTGCCAATAGTCTTTATCTGAAATGTTCTGACTCATGTCTGAGTGACCAGCCTCTACTGTTCTAGGAGCTGTATTGACTGGTTTAGGGAATACACCAGCACTGTTCACAAATAAAGGCAACTTTTGATTGCTTTTGGGTCAAGTCCTATTTGGACTTGATCTGGGTCATGTTGGTGTAACTTATTTTTTATTAAAGTCTAATTCTTTGTTTTTCTCAATACCATTTTTACAAACATTTTTGTAAGAAATGCATTTTTGCCTACTTCCAACTTTGTTTGTTTACCTTTTGTTGTAAAACCAGTGTTCCAGATGTGTTTGTTCTGAAGCTGAGGGGATTTATTTTTATTTTTTGAACAAGCTTATTTCATGTATATTGTTTGCCTTACCAAGGAAAAGGTCAACTCCTCCCCTGATGTGAGAGGTTGCAATTGCAGGATGTACTGAAGGGAAAATGTTTGCTGTTGTCTCTTTTGCTGTTCTTTGGATGGTCTAGATGTGCTAAATGTATCTGTACTCTGAGCTTGATGCTTTAATAAAAAACCTATTGCTCTTTCTCCTGTGAGTTTGTTGGTCAGCATGGGGTATTTTAGGTAAAGCATTAAGGCCAGTTCACCATGTTATTCACAAACTAGGAAATTCACCCTACGTAAACGGTGAAGTATCTAAACCTAATGGCAATTGGTATTCCAGATGTCGGGATATTCAACTACAATTTGCCACAGGATGACTTTGAGTTTATGGGCAGGAACAATTCCAAATTTGTGGACTGCAACTTGACTTCAAGAAGCTCAAACAGACTAAAACCATTTCAAACCTTGCTTATATTTGTAAAAGGTCACATCGCCCTGTGTGGGAATACTTTGGATTTGATTTCCAAAATGAAAGTCACTTGGTGTGTCCAAATTAATATTTACATTAAATACATAAAGTCGACACCTTCAAATTAGTAGTTTCAGCAGCAGGCTGTAATGACGGGTAGAAAATCGCACACAGCAGTTCATTCTCCATAGACAAACATTAACAGTAGAATGTCCTTACTGAAGAGCTCAGTGACTTTCAACGTGGCACTGCCATAGGATGCCACCTTTCCAACAAGTCAGTTGGTCATGTTTCTGCCCTGTTAGAGCTGCCCTGGTCAACTGTTAGTGCTATTGTGAAGCAGAATCATCTAGGAGCAACAACTGCTAAATTGTAAGCCACACAAGCTCGGAACGGGACTGCCAAGTGTGTCGTGTGTAAAAATGGTCTGTCCTAGGTTGTAACCCTCACCAAGTTCCAAACTGCAGTCTGGGACTGTTTTCATGGTTTGGGCTAGGCCCTTTCCTGTTTCAGCATGACAAAAAGTGAGGTCCATACAGCAATGGTTTGTCAAGATCAGTAAGGAAGAACTTGATTAGCCTGCACAGAGCCCTGACCTCAACCCCATTGAACAGCTTTGGGATGAATTGGAACGCCGACTGCGAGCCAACATCAGTTTCCGAACTCACTAATGCTCTTGTGGCTGAATGGAAGCAAGTCGTCAGACCGAAGGACAGATTTCCAGTGGTCTAATGTCCATTGCTCGTGTTTCTTGGCCCAAGCAAATCTCCTAGTAGTGGTTTCTTTGCAGCAATTTAACCATGAAGGCCTGATTCACGCAGTTACCTCTGAACAGTTGATGTTGAGATGTGTCTGTTACTTGAACTCTGAAGCATTTATTTGAGCTTCAATCTGAGGATGGTAACTCTAATGAACTTACCCTCTACAGCAGAGGTAACTCTGGGTCTTCCCTTCCTGTGGCGGTCCTCATGATAGCCAGTTTCATCATAGTGCTTGATGGTTTTTGCGACTGCACTTGAAACTTTCAAAGTTCTTGACATTTTCCAGATTAACTGACCATGTCTTAAAGTAATGATGAACTGTCATTTCTCTTTGCTTATTTGAGCTGTTCTTGCCATAATATGGACTTGGTCTTTTTCCACCCCTACATTGTCACAACACAACTAATTGTCTCAAACGCATTAAGAAGCAAATCAATTCTACAAATGAACTTTTAACAAGGCACACCTGTTCATTGAAATGCGAAGCTGGCATCAAGGCAAAAGGTGGCTACTTTGAAGAATCTCAAATATAAATATATTTTAATTTTTTTAACACTTTTTTGGTTACTACAGTATTCCATGTGTGTTATATCATAGTGTTGATGTCTTCACTATTATTCTACATTGTAGAAAATATGAAAAATAAAGAGAAACCCTTGAATGAGTAGCTGTGTCCAAACTTTTGACTGGTACTGTATATAAATGTTCAGAAAACTTGGGGGGGGGGGGGGGGGTTCATATATATTTGGCCTCAGAAATGTTGGGTGCCAAATAAAACCAGCTTCCAGTTGGGGAACCCTGACAGGTCTTGCAGCTGTGCAGAGAGGAAGGTTTCTGTGAAATCCATAAACATTTCAATGGCAAATACAGTATAAACAGTAAGTGGTGTAATCCAACCAAAGTGGGAGAATGACTGGGCACGATTCAAAGTGTCACACAAGTTAATGTCATTGATAAACATTTGTGGAAGTTACAAGGTCCACATTCCATTTCAATATCTCATTCCATGTAGGAAACCACTGTGTTCATTTGTTCTTCAGGAGCAGTACTCTCACCAACCCTTCCACAGTACTGATTATCCCAGGACTATATCAGCAATTACACAACCATTAATATGTAGGTTAGAAAAAATAAATAATTATTCAAAAGACAGAATGGTTTAGCTCTTTACCGCCATCATGTGGCCAAATAAGAGTACATCGTGTGTGTATACACTGTACATAGCGGATGTGACGTACATGTAACTGCGACATTTTCCGGTGTTGTGAATTCACGTGGAGTATTTTAAAGCAAGCGCCATCAAGCACACAAGTTGTAATTGCACACGAGTGAAGTCACCAAAATGAAACAAAAGGAAGGAGTAATGTACGTTGTGCTATTTTATTATTGTATAGTTAACGTCAGTTGTTAGCCATGTAGTTAACTACCTAGTTACTGTAGTCTTCTAAACCGTGTTAGTTTGAGATCCTCCAAACTAAATATACTATGTCAAAACATCTGTTGTTTTACTCAAGTGTCACGGTGTCTATAGCTGAAATGCTTTCCTGTTGAATGACTATTTCCTCAGAAAACCTAAGACGAAGAGGGCTAAGCGCTTTCTTGACAACAGAGCTCCCAAGCTTACAGAGAACGTCAAGAATGCCATGATCATGAAAGGAGGCAACACCAGTATGACTGTCACTCAGGCACTGAAGGACATTGTACGTTTTCTGACGGTCGACCCTCCCCTACCAGAATATTGAGGATGATCAAGTTTTGAGTGCCAGATAGCTAGTTAACTCTGAATACATTTTTTTCTCCAGTATGCCCTGAAGAAACCAAGTGCTGTATTGTACAAAAAGTAAGTGATTTGATTTTTAAAGGACCAGTGAATCCGTTTTTATCTCTCTCTCTCAAATAAAGTTCTAGGTAACAAATGACTACCTTACTGTGATTGTTAAAAATGAAAAGGGTAAAAAAGAAACAAATAGCTTCTTAGTAAAGGACTCTTATGCTAGGACTATCTGTGAGTGGGAAATATGAAAATAAGTTGTTGGTCTTAACTAATTTACCGCCTGGTGACGTTATGGAGCCAGATACCTGCCCATATGTTGAACGTGCATGTCTTTAGGATCATAAGAAGATCCATACGCAAATTGTTAAGATCATAAGAAAAGCCATGCGTGAAACATGAACGTAAACGTAACATTTAATCTGTCAACAAACACCATGTTATGATTACAGTCTAACATTATAGGTATTATAAATACGTATCCTGCACGTTTTCAAGTTGTCTCAATTAGTCATTTGAATTTACTTCACATTTTAGGTAGCTAATGTAGTGGATTTGTCTAGATGGCACTATCTATATTATGCCTACACCTAGCGGATTGAAACATCAGTGATGGATCTCCATAGCATGGCCAAAACCTAATTTAATTTGTATGAACATAAGATTAAACAACAGACATAAATGGAACAAGTTCCACAGATGTGACTAACAGAAATTGAATGTGTCCCTGAACAAAGGGGAGGGTCAAAAGTAACAGTCAGTATCTGGTGTGGCCACCAGCTGCATTAAGTACTGCAGTGCATCTCCTCATGGACTGCATTTTCAGTCCAGCCTCTCTCAGCCTATTGCGGACAGTCTGAGCACTGATGGAGGGATTGTGCGTTCCTGGTGTAACTCGAGCAGTTGTTGTTGCCATCCTGTACCTGTCCCGCAGGTGTGATGTTCTGATGTACCGTTCCTGTGCAGGTGTTGTTACACGTGGTCTGCCTCTGCGAGGATGATCAGCTGTCCCTCCTGTCTCCCTGTAGCGCTGTCTTTGTCGTCTCACAGTACGGACATTGCAATTTATTACCCTGGCCACATTGCAGTCCGCATGGCTCCTTGCAGCATGCCTAAGACATGTTCATGCAGATGAGCAGGGACCCTGGTCATCTTTCTTTTGGTGTTTTTCAGAGGCAGTAGAAGGCCTCTTTAGTGTCCTAAGTTTTCATTTCTGGGACCTTAATTGCCTACCGTCTGTAAGCTGTTAGTGTCTTAACGACAATTCCACAGGTGCATGTTCATTAATTGTTTATGGTTAATTTAAACCCTTTACAATGAAGATCTGTGAAGCTATTTGGATTTTCACTAATTATCTTTGAAAGACAGGGTCCTGAAAAGGGGACGTTTCTTTTTTCGCTGAGCTTATCTCTGGGTGATGTGGACATCTTCAAAATATGACTAATTCAAAATTGCACCATCCCATTCTCTGGGCTCTGTCGGTAATCATAACCAGTAGCATATACAAGGAATAATAAATCATAACCAGTAGTATCTTCCAAGAATAATAAATGCTTGGTGAATCTATAAATTATGTATGACCACAGGAGGTTTTGCCACTGCGCAATATTTTTTAATATAATATTTTTATATTAATTTCATCACTCAATCTTGGCACAGCATATCCTGTAGGAGGGTTTAATATGAATTTAAATTAATTTGATATGATTTATATAAATTGTTTCATGAAGATATAGACTGAAATGAACACGGGAGAGGTAGGCTTTTCCCTCCATCGCGACACTGCTGCCCAATTGAAGAGCTTGTGCAGCACCACAGCTGCATGCGCCTTCGGAAAAGCACCCCTCGGCCTCAGAAGATGCCCTTCTGGAGGCATGGAGTCAGATAAAATTACTATTTGCCTACTAGCCAAATAAAGTGCAGAGCATGCGTGATGCGTGCAACTCGTCATTCCAACATATTTGAACATTTAATTCATCCTTCAGTCAGTCAGTATGTCATCCATTCTGTCATTTTTCTGAATTGCAATAGGAACTAAATCAACGAGAATAGAAATCTTATCCATTTGTTTATTGAAATCCATATGTATTCAAAATGATCTACATTCAAGTTCTTTAGCCTATCACTTTAATAATAATTAAATGTTTAATTTAAGCCTATCCAAATAAAAAAATAGGCCTTCAATTTGTAGGCATTGCAATTTCGGCTATCAACATGTGTTTTATAATTGTTTTTATTTTAGGGCTCCCTTTAAAAAGAGATCCTAGCTCACAGGCCTCTAAATATTGCATCTAAATACATGCTAAACTAAATAGTTGAAGAATCACATGCAGTGGCTAGGGAAAACAGATCTGGGAGTAAGAATAGATAAACCATTTGAGACCCCTTGGTTATTTCTCTCAGGACATGTTATAGCCAAGACTTAATAAATATTGTTTTGTTAAATTTATTGATAAGGATATAGCCTTTGCGTGATGGGGTTATGCAATGAAAATGCTGTTATTCTGGCTACAGTGGTAGTGATTGCGTAGCCGTAGCAAGTTTGCTAGCTAGCAGCAAGCAAGGGATAAGAATGTTGCCACTGAACTGAGCATGGCAACAGAACATAAAGAACGAACAACTGGGTTGGGTCCTTCTGTAGCTCAGTTGGTAGAGCAACTGGGTTCAATCCCGGGACCACCCATCGTAGAATGTATGCACACATGACTGTAAGTCCAGAAATGGCATTTTATTATATTATTATAGTCTCGCAACCAGAATTTTCTTATTAAAATGATATCAATGAAAAACAAGATTCTACTGGTAAATGTGTGCTTTCATATTGTTTTCTTTGGCAACTGTGGTACACTATATGACCAAAGGTATGTGGACACCTGCTCGTCGAACATCTCATTCCAAAATCATGGGAATTTAATCTGGAGTTGGTCCCCCCTTTTCTGCTATAACAGCCTCCAATCTTCTGGAAAGGCTTTCCACTAGATGTTGGAACATTGCTGCGGGGACATGCTTCCATTCAGCCACGAGCATTAGTAAGTTCGGGAACTGATGTTGGGCAACTAGGCCTGGCTCGCAGTTGGCGATCCAGTTCATCCCGATAGTGTTGAGGTCGGGGCTCTGTGCAGGACAGTTAAGTTATTCCACCGATCTTGAGCACTGCATCAGATGTCCTGGCCTCCACAATCACCTGACCTCAACCCAATTGAGATGGTTTGGGATGAGTTGGACCACTGAGTGAAGGAAAAGCAGCCAACAAGTGGAAAAAGCATTCCTCATGAAGCTGGTTGAGAGAATGAAGAATGCCAAGCCAGTGCAAAGCTGTCATCAAGTCAAAGAGTGGCTACTTTGAAGAATCTAAAATATAATTTGACATGTTTACCACCATTTTGGTTACTACATGATTCCATGTGTTATTTCATAGTGTTGATGTTTTCTATTCTACAATGTAGAAAATTGTACAAATATAGAAAAAGCCTTGAATGTGTAGGTGTGTCAACTTTTGACTGTATATGTATTAAAGGTCGACCGATTCTGATTTTTTTTAAATGCCGATACTGATTCATAGGAGGGCCAAAAAAAGCAGATAGCGATGAATCGGCTGATTTAAAAATGAAAAAAATAAGTTATTTGTAATAATGACAATTACAACAATACTGAATGAACAACTTATTTTAACTTAATATAATACATCAATACATCAATACAATCAATTTAGCCACAAATAAATAATTAAACATGTTCAATTTGGTTTAAATAATGCAAAAACAAAGTGTTAGAGAAGAAAGTAAAAGTGCAATATGTGACATGTAAGAAAGCTAACGTTTCAGTTCCTTGCTCAGAACATGAGAACATATGAAAGCTGGTGGTTCCTTTTAACATGAGTCTTCAATATTCCCAGGTAAGAAGTTTTAGGTTGTAGTTATTATAGGAATTATATGACTATTTCTCTCTCTACCATTTGTATAACATATACCTTTGACTATTGGATGTTATTATAGGCACTTTAGTATTGCCAGTGTAACAGTATAGCTTCCGTCCCTTTCCTCGCCCCTACCTGAGCTCGAACCAGGAACTCATCAACAACAGCCACCCTCGAAGCAGCGTTACCCATCGCTCCACAAAAGCCGCGGCCCTTGCAGAGCAAGGGGAATAACTACCCCAAGTCTCAGAGTGAGTGACGTTTGAAACGCTATTAGTGCGCACCCCGCTAACTAGCTAGCCATTTCACATCGGTTACACCACCCTCATCTTGGGAGTTGATGGGCTTGAAGTCATAAACAGCTCAATGCTTGAAGCACAGCGAAGAGCTGCCGGCAAAACGCACGAAAGTGCTGTTTGAATGAATGCTTACGAGCCTGCTGGTGCCTACCATCGCTCAGACTGCTCTATCAAACCATAGACTTAATTATAACATAATAACACACAGAAATATGAGCTTTAGGTCATTAATATGGTCGAATCCGGAAACTATCATCTCGAAAACAAGACGTTTATTCTTTCAGTGAAATACAGAACCTTTCCGTATTTTATCTAACAGGTGGCATCCATAAGTCTAAATATTCCTGTTACATTGCATAACCTTCAATGTTATGTCATAATTACGTAAAATTTTGGCAAATTAGGCGGCCCAAACTGTTGCATATACCCTGACTCTGCGTACAATGAACGCAAGAGAAGTGAAACAATTTCACCTGGTTAATAATCCCTGCTAACCTGGATTTATTTTAGCTAAATATGCAGGTAAAAAAATATCTACTTCTGTGTATTGATTTTAAGAAAGGCATTGATGTTTATGGTTAGGTACACATTGGAGCAAGACAGTCCTTTTTCGTGAATACGCACCGCTTCGATTATATGCAATGCAGGACACGCTAGATAAACTGGTAATATCATCAACCATGTGTAGTTAACTAGTGATTATGATTGATTGTTTTAAAAAAGATAAGTTTAATGCTAGCTAGCAACGTACCTTGGCTTACTGTATTCGCATAACAGACAGGCTCCCCGTGGAGTACAATGAGGCAGGTGGTTAGAGCGTTGGACTAGTTAATTGTAAGGTTGCCGAGCTGAGAAGGTAAAAATCTGTCGCCCCGGGGCCTCCCGGGTGGCGCAGTGGTTAAGGGCGCTGTACTGCAGCGCCAGCTGTGCCACGAGAGACTCTGGGTTCGCGCCCAGGCTCTGTCGTAAGCGGCCGCGACCAGGAGGTCCGTGGGGCAACGTACAATTGGCCTAGCGTTGTCCGGATTAGTGAGGGTTTGGCCGTTAGGGATATCCTTGTCTCATCGCGCACCGGCGACTCCTGTGGCGGGCCGGACGCAGTGCACGCTAACCAAGGTTGCCAGGTGCACGGTTTCCTCCGACACATTGGTGCGGCTGGCTTCCGGGTTGGTGGGTGGCGCGCACCATCTGTCAGATTGACCATTGAGTTCTTGGTCACATCCCTGACCAAGGCCCTTCTCCACTGATTGCTCAGTTTGGCCAGGCGGTCAGCTCTATGTAGATGCGCTGTGTTAAGAAGCAGTGCGGCTTGGTTGGTTTGTGTATCGGAGGACGCATGACTTTCAACCTTCGTCTCTCCCGAGCCCGTATGGGAGATGTAGCGATGAGACAAAATAGTAGCTACTAACAATTGGATACCACGAAAATGGGGTAAAATTATTATTATTTTTTTAAAATATATTGTCCCTGAACAATGCAGTTACCCCACCGTTCCTAGGCCGTCATTGAAAATAAGAATGTGTTCTTAACTGACTTGCCTAGTTAAATAAAGATTAAATAAAGGTGTAAAAAGAAAAACTTGGCCAAATCGGTGTCCAAAAATACAGATTTCCGATTGTTATGAAAACTTGAAATTGTCCCTAATTTAATCGGCCATTCCGGTTAATCGGTCAACCTCAGGAAAAATAATGTTTGACTGCACTGGGCCTTTTCTCAAGTAGGAGAACTGTTATTATTTTAACCTATCCAGTATTGTGGTAGTTCTGAAATGATTGTATTAAGTCTTCATGTTTTATTTTCCCCCTGTAAACATTGGATATTTATAGCAACTTTGGCATAAAGGACTGACTATACTGAAATAATAACAAAACATAAATAGTCCATCTATTGTTGGTACTTGAGAAATGTGTGTTTTTTTATCCTGCATGTAAACTAAATGTTGTCTTTCCTTCCAGGAAAAATATAACCAGGCCATTTGAAGATTCTTCATCATTGGTCAGTTAACTAGAGATATTACATGTCTTCATTACCCTCTAAAAACTGTTTTGTTTAACCTGAGAATTATAATTGTTTTTGATTCCTCTAGTTCCTAAATATACAGTATAGTGAGTATTTCAATGTAGTAGTCCTGGTTCAAGGGACATTGTTGTTGTAGCCCTAGCACAACACTGGAATTATTGTGGAATCGGGTGTGTAGTGCTAGGGAAAACAAACATTTGCTCTTCTTTGGGTCCGCAGGACCAGGATAAAAAACACTGCAATAGTGTACTAGTTAGCATCACATTAAAATACAATATATTCATTGCACTGCCATTTCCGATCACTAATATTTTCTCTCTACAGGAATTCTTCTCGAAGAAAACGGATAGCTCGCTGTTTTTGTTTGGCTCGCATAACAAGAAAAGGCCAAACAATCTTATATTTGGTAAGCATTTTTGTATTCTATCAGTGGGAGACTAGACAAAAGATGTCTAGTAATTTTCACAGCAGATAAGGGTTTGACCTTGTTTTTCTCCTTTCCTTTTTGCTGATTACAGGTCGTCTGTTTGATTTCCACGTGCTGGATATGATTGAGCTGGGCATTGAGAAGTATAACTCCTTGAGTGCGATCAAGGTGATGTTTCTGCAGTTCCTACTATAGTCATTTGTAGTTGCGTTGTTTCACATTGCTGCATGATACCACTTATGTGAGTTCTGGATTTGTCAATAAGATAAAAAATAATAATTTAAGCAGTGCCTTCAGCACCACCTGATGTTCTGTACATTCTTAATCTCTACGAATCATAGTTCTTTAAGTGTCATCACGCTCACACTGCTACAAAAAGCCAAACGAATACACCTCCTTGGTCTTTCAGTGGTCTGAATGAACAACTACAAATGAACTATTTCCTCTTAATCAATCAAATGTATTTATAAAGCCCTTCTTACATCAGCTGATGTCACAAATTGCAGTACAGAAACCCAGCCTAAAACAGCAAGCAATGCAGGTCTAGCAGCACGGTGGCTAGAAAAAACTCCCTAGAAAGGCCAGAACCTAGGAAGAGACCTAGAGAGGGACCAGGCTATGAGGGGTGGCCAGTCCTCTACTGGCTGTGATGGCCAAGATGTTCATAGATGACCAGCAGGGTCAAATAATAATAAGTGGTTGTAGAGGAAGCACCTCAGGAGTAAATGTCAGTTGGTTTCCTCATAGCCGATCATTAAGAGTATCTCTACCGCTCCTGCTGTTTCTAGAGAATTGAAAACAGCAGGTCTGGGACAGGTAGCACGTCCGGTGAACAGGTCAGGGTTCCATAGCCGCAGGCAGAACAGTTGGAGCTGGAGCAGCAGCACGACCAGGTGGACTGGGGACAGCAAGGAGTCATAAGACCAGGTGGTCCTGAGGCATGGTCCCAAAGCTCAGGTCCTCAGAGAGAAAGAAAGAGAGAGCATACTTAAATTCACACAGAACACCGGATAAGACAGGAGAAATACTCCAGATATAACAGACTGACCCTAGCCCCCTGACACAAACTATTGTAGCATAAATACTAGAGGCTGAGACAGGAGGGGTTGGGAGACACTGTGGCCCTGTCCAACGATACCCCCGGACAGGGCCAAACGGGCAGGAAATAACCCCACCCACTTTGCCAAAGCACACCACTAGAGGGATATGTTCAACCACCAGCTTACCGTCCTGAGACAAGGCTGAGTATAGCCCACGAAGATCTCTCCCACGGCACAACCCAAGGGGGGGCGCCAACCTGGACAGAAAGATCACGCCAGTGACTCAACCTACTCAAGTGATGCATCCCTCGGGATCGCATGGAAGAGCACCAGTAAGCCAGTGACTCAGTCCCTGTAATAGGGTTTGAGGCAGAGAATCCCAGTGGAGAGGGGGGAACTGGACAGGCAGAGACAGCAAGGGCGGTTCGTTGCTCCAGAGCCTTTCTGTTCACCTTCACACTCCTGGGCAAGACTACACTCAATCATAGGACCTACTGAATAGATGAGTCTTCAGTAAAGACTTAAAAGTTGAGACCGAGCCTGCGTCTCTCACATGGATAGGCAGACCATTCCATAAAAATGGAGCTCTATAGGAGAAAGCCCTGCCTCCAGCTGTTTGCTTAGAAATTCTAGGGACAATAACGAAGCCTGCGTCTTGTGACCGTAGCGTACGTGTAGGTATGTATGGCAGGACCAAATCGGAAAAATAGATGCACGCCCATGTAATTATTTGTAGATTAGCAGTAAAACCTTGAAATCAGCCCTTGCCTTAACAGGAAGCCAGTGTAGAGAGGCTAGCACTGGAGTAATATGATCAAATTTTGGGGTTCAAGTAAAGATTCTAGCAGCCGTGTTCAGCACTAACTGCAGTTTATTTATTGCTTTATCCGGGTAGCCGGAAAGTAGAGCATTGCAGTAGTCTAACCTAGAAGTAACAAAAGCATGGATTAATTTTTTGACAAAGTTTCTGATTGTTGCAATGTTACGTAGAAACAAAAAGCTGTCCTTGGAACAGTCTTGATATGTTTGTCAAAAGAGAGATCTTAACACCATTTTAGCCACACTGTTTCCCTGTTCTTTGAATTTTTTTCATTTTTGTTTTACATTTACATTACATTTAAGTCATTTAGCAGACGCTCTTATCCAGAGCGACTTACAAATTGGTGCATTCACCTTATGACATCCAGTGGAACAGCCACTTTACAATAGTGCATCTACATATTTTAAGGGGGGGTGAGAAGGATTACTTTATCCTATCCTAGGTATTCCTTAAAGAGGTGGGGTTTCAGGTGTCTCCGGAAGGTGGTGATTGACTCCGCTGTCCTGGCGTCGTGAGGGAGTTTGTTCCACCATTGGGGAGCCAGAGCAGCGAACAGTTTTGACTGGGCTGAGCGGGAACTGTACTTCCTCAGTGGTAGGGAGGCGAGCAGGCCAGAGGTGGATGAACGCAGTGCCCTTATTTGGGTGTAGGGCCTGATCAGAGCCTGGAGGTACTGAGGTGCCGTTCCCCTCACAGCTCCGTAGGCAAGCACAAGTTTTACTGATAAAAACATGCCAATACACTCTGGACTGCAAACAAGTGAAGTTGGTGTTACACCTGTTATATCATAATCGTCCTCCTGTAATTTTATGTTCTGTTTCCAATGCATTGCAGAACAGCAAATGTCCTGAGGGGACCAAACCGATGCTGGTGTTTGCAGGGGAGGCTTTTGACCAAGATGATGACCACAAACGCCTAAAGAGCCTTCTTACAGGTACAGTTTAGTCTAAGCTAAACATTTGAATTTGGTGTTAATCGGATGTCGTGGGGTTAATTTTAGAATTTTACAATTCCTCTAACTATACTGAACAAAAGTATAAACGCAACATGCAACAATTTCTCATATTTTGCTGAATTACAATTCATAGAAGGAAATCAGTCAATTGAAATAAATTCATTATCCCCTCCAAATTCTATAAAAAATATATAGGCAGGTTTATGGTAGAGAAATTAACATTCAATTCTCTGGAACAGCTCTGTTGGACATTCCTGCAGTCAGCATGCCAATTCCACGCTCCCTAAAATGTATATCTGTGGCATTGTGTTGTGTGGCAAAACTGCACATTTTAGTGGCCTTTTTGAAATGTCACACCTGTCAGATGGATGGAATATCTCAGCAAAGGAGAAATGTTCACGAACAGGAATGTAAAAAAAAAAAAAAAGTACACCAAATTAGAGAAATAAGCTTTGTGTGTATGGAACATTTCTGCTATCTTTTATTTCAGCTCATGAAACATGGGACCAACACTTTATTTATTTAACCAGGTAAGCTAGTTGAGAACAAGTTCTCATTTACAACTGCGACCTGGCTGTTAACATGTCAACATAACATGTTGCGTTTATATTTTTGTTCAGCATAGAATTTTTTGGGTGGAAACATACCTTCACAATCCGTAGTAATTTCTGTAGGTTGTAATAATATTGCATTTCATGTCGGCGGTGCTATTGACCATTTTTTTTTGTTATTGTCTTGTCGTACAGACTTCTTCAGGGGTCCCGTTGTGCCTTCAGTGCGTCTAGCTGGTCTGGAGCATGTCCTGCACTTCACTGCTCTGGAGGGGAAAATCTACATGCGCAGCTACAGGTATGTCTGCCTGCTAGCAGCTAGACCATCTACCAATGTCACCTATTATTCATGAATTTACATATGATCTGCATCTTTCACCCCTGAAATGATCACTAGTCAAAACTCTTTGGGGTTCTCCAGATCTCTGTTGAAGAAGTCTGGATGTCGTACACCAAGGATTGAGCTGGAGGAGATTGGGCCGTCTTTTGACTTTGTCTTGCGGAGAACACACCTGGCATCAGACGACCTCTACAAGACAGCTCACAGACAGCCCAAGGCTCTGAAGGTATGAAACAACTAGTTGCAGTCATCTTTCTCAATCTCTTTCAAGAGTCATGTTGAATGTCACATAAGGTTTATTCTTTTTGAAAGTATCTTAATTGCACAATTGTATTGTGTGCCATTGGCCACATAATTTAGAAGTATCTATGTAGTAAAATTAAACTTCAAGGCAATCAGTCCTCATGTTCTTTGTCAATTCTATTCTTTACAGCCCAAGAAGAAGAAGAACATATCCCATGATACCTTTGGTACCAAGTTTGGCAGGTTGCACATGCAGAAGCAGGATCTGGCCAAGCTCCAGACACGTAAGATGAAGGGTCTGAGGAAGAGGAGGGGCCCGGCAGCCGCTGCGGAGGGAGAGACGTCCTCGAAAACAGCCAAAGTAGAAGTGGAGTGAAGTCTTCCCAGGCTTTAAAGGACATTTCACGTCACGCTAACTGTGGATGTTGACCGATGTCTTCAGAATTATCATTAATTATGAAAGAACCCCCCACCATACATGTTTACCTTCTGCAGGTATGTTTGTCAATGTCTCTTGTTAATGACATGAAAATCCTCTTCATTCTGTTGATCATTTTGATCATTTTGCTTAATCTGGAAATGCTTTGTGTGAAAGGCAAGCCTGTCAGATGTATGTGCATAAGAAAATAAAAAAAATGCGTAGTTTAATAAGATGTCATTGTTCTAAAATAAAACTAATATTTTCTGTATTTTAATCTCTACTTGTGCACTGCGGAAGCATTGTCTCAATGATTACATTTATTTTGTACATCTGTCTCGTGATGTTCTCTTCAGAGGTTTTACAATTGATTTGTCACATGCACAGTGAAATGCCTTTCTTGCAAGCTCTTTCCCAACAATGCAGTAGTAAATGTTGATAGTACTGTAAAAGTAGAAGAATAACACAAGTAAGCTATATACAGGATCAGTTCTAATACCATATTTACAATGTGCAGAGATACTGTAGGGGTAGATATGTATAGGGGTAAGGTGACTGGGCATCAGGATATGATTGTGTGTGTTTAGTCAGTATGAACGTGTCTGCATGTTGTGTGAGTGTGTAGCATGTGCATAGTCAGTGCAAAAATAGAAGAGTCGATGCAGATTGTCTAGCTATTTTGTTAGCTATTTAGCAGTTTTATGGCTTGAGCATATATTCTGTTCAGGAGCCTGTTGGTGTCAGACTTGATTCTCTGGTACCGCTTGCCATGCGGAAGCAGAGAGATTAGAGTCTATGGCTTGTGTGGCTGGAGTCTTTACCTTCCTTACGCACCACCTGATAGCGGGGTCCTGGATGGCAGGAAGCTCGGCCTCAGTCATGTAGCGCCATGCGATCAATGGCGATGCTGTTGCCATACCAAGCATTGATGCAGCCAGTCAAGATGCTCTCAATGGTGCAGCTGTATAACTTTTTTAAAATGTAATTATTTTACCCCGTTTTTCTCCCCAATTTCGTGGTATCCAATTGTTTAGTAGCTACTATCTTGTAACATCGCTACAACTCCTGTACGGGCTCGGGAGAGACGAAGGTTGAAAGTCATGCATCCTCCGATACACAACCCAAGAAGCCGCACTGCTTCTTAACACAGCGCGCATCCAACCCGGAAGCCAGCCGTGTCGGAGGAAGCACCCTGCACCTGGCAAGCTCCTTTGCACCCCATTATTTTTATTTCTACTTTGCACATTCTTCCATTGCAAAACTACCATTCCAGTGTTTTATTTGCTATATTGTATTTACTTTGCCACCATGGCCTTTTTTTGCCTTTACCTCCCTTCTCACCTCATTTGCTCACATTGTATATAGACTTGTTTATACTGTATTATTGACTGTATGTTTGTTTTACTCCATGTGTAACTCTGTGTCATTGTATCGGTCGAACTGCTTTGCTTTATCTTGGCCAGGTCGCAATTGTAAATGAGAACTTGTTCTCAACTTGCCTACCTGGTTTAATAAAGGTGAAATAAATACACGACTCCTGCCTGCCACAGGAGTCTCAATGAGACAAGGATATCCCTACTGGCCAAACCCTTCCTAATCCGGGCGACGCTAGGCCAATTGTGCGTCGCCCCACGGACCTCCTAGTTGCGGCCGGTTACGACAGAGCCTGGGCGCGAACCCATAGTCTCTGGTGGCACAGCTGGCGCTGCAGTACAGCGCCCTTAACCACTGCGACAGATGTTTACCTCCGCGATTCAATCTTGCAACTTTACAATTAACTAATCCAACGCTCTAACCACCTGCCTCATTGCACTCCACGAGGAGCCTGTCTGTTACGTGAATGAATAAACATAAGGTTTAAGACAGCCTTCCTATAGGCTGTTTTATCATCCCTGGTGATCAGGCCTACCACTATCGTATCATCAGCAAACCTGAGTCGTGCGTGGCCACGCAGTCGTGGGTGAACGGGGGATACAGGAAAGTACAAAGCATGCCCCCGTATAGAGGGTCAGCGTGGCCGAGGTGATGTTGCCTACCCTCACTACCTGGGGTCTGACCATCAGGAGGTCCAGGAAACAGTTGCAGAACGAGTCCTAGGGTCCTAGGGTCCAAAGCTCGGTGACGAGTTTGGAAGGGACTATGGTGTTGAATGCTGAGCTATAGTCAATGAACAGCATTCTCACATAGGTATTCCTCTTATCTAGGTGGTAGAGAGTTTAGTGAGAGTAGAGGGAAAACTTCATACGGGTGGGACAATTAAACCATGTAACTGTGGAGAAGGGACTGTAAGTATTCTACTTTTCACTCTGCTGCCACAAAACCCTTAGGTATATAGACTTACCTTCATATGAACACATCACAATTGTAATCTGGGCTCACCACGTTAGATAAATTGGTATATATCAGTCAACCTTCAGGTATGAAATCAGAAGTATTGTTATCAAATCGCTGGATGTTTCTTTGGATAGTCTACTTTGTACACAAGAGGTAGCTGTTTGACATTATTAATTTGAAAACTCTGGGCTCTGGTGTTATACTGAAATCAATAGCAAAAATTGTCAAATTAAGTCTTATTTAAATGAAGTCATATTTAAAAAGTTATAGATTTAGTTTTTAACAATGTACAGGCTTAGCACGCAGATAATTTAGAAAACGTTGACACCTTCCACGTTGTTCATTATTTTCCATAGAACGCATAGCCCCTAGTTGATTATCCCTTACTCATTTCAGCACAAATGATAGACTCCTATGTTTACTCTTTCCTTGCAAGAGGAACCTCTGGATAAGAGAGAAAAATAAATGTGTTCTGGATCTTATCTATCTTGAAAAAAAATGTTCTTCACTTTTTCAAACACTACAGTAATTATTCAATGTTTTTACGTCATACTTGAAAAGTACGGTAAATCCAATCAGCGACAAAAACCCGGCGTAATGTACGCACGTCCCGCCCCTCTGTGGTATCTATTTATACAATATTTCTACACTGGTGTTTGACACGCACTAAAGACAGTGCGGGCTGTTGATAGAACAGATCATTACGGCTACTGCTTCTGAATTGATGCAACTTTTCGATAACAATTCGATGAAAGAAAATGCAAACTCTTCATATTTGTAGATAGACATTTTGCGGCATACCATCATCTGAATCTCTTCAGTTAAGTTTGACTTTAGCTTGAGAGTACATCATTTAGACTAGTTAGCGGCATAGTCACATTATTGCTGTCATCATATTTGACAGTGTTAAAAATCTGCATTGTCGTGCGAAGAAATGACAGAAGGTACCAACATGACAGACAATGAGTATGAGACAACTAAAGAAACGGTTGCTGCGGAACCTGCGGAAGAGACACCAATGAAGTCATTTGAAACGCGCCCGGACGAAGTTGAGGAGAATAATGAGAACCGGGGAAGCAACGGAACCACCCAAGAGCAGGTCCCCGTCACTGCGGAGGAGCCTGAGTTCGAGCACCCAGAAGGAGGATGGGGGTGGGTGGTTATGCTGGCTGCCATGTGGTGCAATGGAGCGGTGTTCGGAATCCAGAATGCCTTTGGTATCCTGTTCATGTCCCTTCTGAAAGAATTCGGCTCAGCAGATGATGCGGACCTCAGGTTCAAAACAGGTGAGAAAAGTCCGCATAACGCGAGTAACCTAGCTAAATACTGTATTAGCGAGTTAGCTTGCATCAGCTTGCCTCATAAAATATTTGTATTACTTTCTGGCAGCATATCAACTTGTGACATTCATTCTCGTATGCTATCGTTGACTGGGATTAGTGGACGGCATACACATCACACTAATACAACAAAGTTTAGAGAATGTCATTAATTTACCATAAAACTAAGTTTACGATATAATCACCTTTCCAGCTAGCACGGTCTCGATTGCTAACGTTATCTGGTGTCAGTCAGTGATTCGAGCGTGCCACATGGCTAGACAGTGCTTGAGGTGGAGGAAATGTCTTTTTTTAAGTCTGTTCACAGAAATGTACAAATTACGCAATGCCATAGAGACCTCTGATTATTCACTGTTAAGGGTTCATACACATCTTATCAGATGTGGGTCTCTATGTAGCCTACATGGAAAAAGTCAGCATTAATGTGGCGTTGACACTAGAAGGCTTCTGGTCTCTGATCCCATGTATGCCTACTATCTCTTGCAGTTGTGCCCTTGATCAAGGCACTCAACCCCACACAAAGTAGAATAACTGCACTGTTAGGCTACTGCATAAAACACATGTGGTCAACCCTCCATCTGGAGAGCTACTTACTGGTGGTGCAGGCTTTTGATCCAACCCTGCTTATCAAGGTTCTGTTGTGCAGATGACGTTTACACAAAAAGGGTTCTCTCTTGCTTCATAGATGGAACCTTTTTGATAGGGTAATTGGATCAGAACCCTAGAGGGTCTAATTCACTGAACTGAAATGGTTCCCCACAGAATGGTGCCGTTTATGAATTATGGCTACTACTATTACAGTGCATTTGGAAATGATTCAGACCCCTTGACTTTTTCCACATTTTGTTACGTTAGCCTTATTCTAAAAAAAAATTTTCTCTCATCAATCTACACACACTACCCCCATAATGAAAAGGCAAAAACAGTTTTTTAGACATCTATTAAAAAATTAAAAAACAATCATATTTACATAAGTATTCAGACCCTTTACTCAGTACTTTGTTGAAGAACATTTGGCAGCTATTACAGCCTCAAGTTTTCGGTATAACACTACAAGCTTGGCACACCTGTATTTGGGGAGTTTCTCCCATTCTTCTCTGCAGATCCTCTCAAGCTCCATCAGGTTGGATGGAAAGCATCGCTGTACTGATATTTTCAGGTTGCTCCAGAGATGTTCGATCGGGTTTAAGTCCAGGCTCTGGCTGGGCCACTCAAGGACATTCAGAGACATGTCCCGAAGCCACTCCTGCGTTGTCTTGGCTGTGTGCTTAGGGTCGTTGTCCTGTTGGAAGGTGAACCTTTGCCTGAGGTTCTGAGCACTCTGGAGCAGGTTTTTATCAAGGATCTCTCTGTGCTTTGCTCTGTTCATCTTTCCCTCAATCCTGACTAGTCTCCCAGAAAGAGTTCAATCTTGGTTTCATCAGACCAGAGAATCTTGTTTCTCATGGTCTGAGAGTCCTTTAGGTGCCTTTTGGCAAACTCCAAGTGGGCTGTCTTGTGCCTTTTACTGAGGAGTGGCTTCCGTCTAGCCACTTTACCATAAAGGCCTGATTGGTGGAGTACTGCAGAGATGGTTGTACTTCTGGAAGGTTCTCCCATCTCCACAGAAGAACTCTGAAGCTCTGTCAGAGTGACCATCGGGTACTTGGTCACCTCCCTGACCAAGGCCCTTCTCCCGCTATAGGAAAAGGCCAGCTCTAGGAAAAGTCTAGGTTACAAATTTCTTCCATTTAAGAATGATGGAGGTAACTGTGTTCTTGGGGACCTTCAATGCTGCATAAATTCTTTGGTACCCTTCCCCAGATCTGTGCTTCGACACAATCCTGTCTCGGAGCTCTACAGACAATTCCTTCGACCTCATGGTTGGTTTTTGCTCTAACATGCACTGTCAACTGTGGGACCTTTTGTATAGACCGGTATGTGCCTTTCCAAATCATGTTGCATCAATTGAATTTACCACAGGTGGACTCCAATCAAGTTGTAAAAACATCTCAAGGATGATCAATGGAAATAGGATGCACTGGAGCTCAATTTAGAGTCTCATAGCAATGAGTCTGAATACTTATGTAAATAAGGTTTCTTTTTTTGTTTTTGCTTTGTCATTAAAGAGTATTGTGTGTAGATTGATGAGAAACAATATTTAATCCATTTTAGAATAAGGCTGTAACATAACAACATATGGAAAGGGGTCTGAATAGTTTCCAAAATGCACTGTATGTAGCCTACTATTGGGGAAGGGGTTTATTTCCACTCCCACTGATTCTCTGGCCAGTCTCCATGTGCATTGTGTATTCTTTGGCAGCTGCTCTTGAAAAGAAGCCCATGAAAGATTATCTCAATACATTTGGCTGTTCATAGTTAATGGATATACATTGCACTGCCATTTCATCCTCACAGTATTAGATAAGAAGAACCTCCTTTGTACAACACAGGCATAACATTTTGCGGGGTAGCCTTGAAACAGATGACCACAGCCCTGTCAGTTTCAGGGCCATTAAAAGGTTCAAACATTTCTGGAAAATGTGCAGACAGTGAGTGAGTGAGCATGCCCAGTGTGTGTTTTTCCTCTCCATGGCTAAAGGCTCACCTCAACCACATGGATAATGATCCCACGTTGTTCAACTGTCTTTAGCCACCTGTTGCTGATGTTATTTGGGTTTGAGAATTGGTTTCTGTTGACGTGTGATTTACATTTGGCCACGGTAATGGGTGAGAAGTGTGAGTAGGCTATTTCCCACTCTTTCATTAGGTTACGTGTTAAGGAGACTCATTTGTGTAGCCTATAACCTTTTCAAGCGGAAGGTCCTGCATCAAATATAGGATCAAAGCTGGCAAGATACACTGTGCTTGGCAGTGTTAATCATCGTAGATTTGATTACTGAACAATCAGGAATCACCCATTTCCTAAAATTGACATTGCTGTGATTCTTAGGAAGATTTGCAGATCTAGATGATCTAGGTGAATCACTACATTGATAGATGTATCAGATCTTGTTAACTGATAGCTACTAATCACAGCATTGTCACATTGTAATTACAATGTAATTATCACTCGAAGTGATCACACATTGGCCAAGTGATCACTCATTCCTTGATTTTCTTCAGTACAATTTCTTCTTCCTCAGTCTGAAATGAGTAGCCAGGATTGCATCAGCATGCTTCAAGTCCAGCTGTTGCCCTGCCTTCCACTTTCCCCAGTCGTAGTCCCTCTCCAGTTGTCAGAGGTCTCCTCTAGGGATATCCTGAGAGGAACATTATCCAGCTAGGCACACTGCCAGTAGCTAAAGTTCCCAGACAGAGGGGAGTTCATGGAGCCTTTGGCAACCCATATCATGTATATTTTACCTACAGTATACTGACGTATACTCATGTCACTGTTACACTACTAGATGTTATTGTGGGTGTAGTAAAATGCTTGTGTTCCTAGCTCCAACAGTGCAGTTATATCTAACAATTCACAAAAAGAGAAAATCTAAAGTAAAAGAATGAAGTTAAGAAATATATCAATATTAGGACAACCAATGTCGGAGTGGCATTGACTAAAATACAGTAGAATAGAATACAGTATATACATATGAAATTAGTAAAGCAGTATGTAAACATTATTAAAGTGACAAGTGATTCCATGTCTATGTAAATAGGGCAGCAGCCTCTATGGTGCAGGGTTGAGTAACCGGGTGGTAGCCGACTAGTGATGACTGTTTAACGGTCGTCTGGCCTTGAGATAGAAGCTGTTTTTCAGTCTCTCGATCCCAGCTTTGATGCACCTTTTACTGACCTCACATTCTGGATGGTAGTGGGTTGAACAGGCAGTGGCTCGGGTGGTTGCTGTCCTTGATGATCTTCCTGTGACATCGGGTGCTGCAGGTGTCCTGGATGGCAGGCAGTGTGCCCCCGGTGATGCATTGGGCTGACCGCACCACCCTCCGGAGAGCCCTGCAGTTGCGGGCAGTGCAGTTGCCGTACCAGGCAGTGATGCAGCCCAACAAGATGCTCTCAATTGTGTATCTATAAAAGTTTGTGGGTCTTAGGGGCCAAGCCAAATTTATTTAGCCTCCTGAGGTTGAAAATAATTTGTTGCGCCTTCTTCTTCAGATCGTCAGTGACGTGTACGCCAAGGATCTTGAAGCTTTTCATCTTCTCCACTGCGGTCCCGTCGATGTGGATGGGGGTGTGCTCCTCTGCTGTCCTGAAGTTCACGATCAGGTCCTTCATCTTGTTGACGTTGAGGGAGAGGTTATTTTGCTGGCACCACTTCTCCAGGGCCCCCACCTCCTCCCTGTAGGCTGTCTCCTCATTGTTGGTAATCAGGCCTACAACTGTTGTGTCGTCTGCAAACTTGATGGTTTAGTTGGAGGCATGCGTGGCCACGCAGTAATGGGTGAATAGGGAGTACAGGAGGGGGCTGAGCACGCACCCTTGTGGGGCCTCAGTTTTGAGGATCAGCGAAGTGGAGGTGTTTGTTTCCTACCTTCACCACCAGGGGGGGCCCATCAGGATGTCCAGGACCCAGTTGCACAAGGCGGGGTTCAGACCCAGGGCCCCAAGCTTAGTGATGAGCTAGGGGGGCACTATGCTGTTGAAGGCTGTCCTGTAGTCAATGAACATCATTCTTACATAGGTATTCCTCTTGTCCAGATGGGATAGATCAGTGTGTAGTGCGAAGGTGACTGCGTCATCTGTGGATCTATTGGGGTGGAATGCAAATTGAAGTGGGTCTAGGGTGTTAGGTAAGGTGTAGGTGATATGATCCTTAACTAGCCTCTCAAAACACTTTATTATGACAGAATGAATGCTACGGGGCGATAGTAATTTAGTTCAGTTACCTTCACTTTCTTGGGTACAGAAACAATGGTGGACATCTTGAAGCAAGTGGGACAACAGACTGGGATAGGGAGAGATTGAATATGTCCGTAAACACTCCAGCCTGCTGGTCTGAGCATGCTCTGAGGACTCTGCTAGGGATGCCATTTGGGCCGGCAGCCTTGCGAGGGTTAACACGTTTAAACGTCTTACTCACATCGGCCACGGAACACGAGAGCCCACAGTCCTTGGGAGCAGGCCACGTCGGTGACACTGTTATCTTCGAAGCGGGCGAAGGTGTTTAGCTTGTCCGGGAGCAAGACGTCGGTGTCCGTGACGTGGCTGGTTTTCCCTTTGTAATCCGTGATTGTCTGTAGACCCTGCCACATGATAATTTCTCTACTATGCATGACATCATGGGCTTGGTATGGCTGCAGAAATAATGGGAAACACAAGGGGTTTCTACAGAGATCCTATAAATCAACTTCTAGGGGGGTTTCTGGATCTGTTTAATTAATTTGGAATATTGGCTAGCTAGATGGATCATGAACCCATTTGTCTTTTCTTTTTATAGAATAGCACAGCTACAGATCAGCCCTGTCCCAATGGTGTTGAGATGAACTGGGACCTAAAATGAGCTGTCACTCAAGCAAAGTTGACATTTTAAATTTAGACTGTCAACGCCCATCTTAAGCCCATCTGTAAAGCATGATACACCCGCACGCACCCATGACCCCTTCCTATCCAGTCAGATTCTAAAGGTGTTGGCTCTCCAGTCACCAGTTGGACAATAACAGCACATTTCCTATTAGATTTAGTTTGTCTCAACAGTTGGACTAATGGTGTTATTCAACATTCATTTATGTCCTTTCCCTCCCAAACATAGATGTAGCCCATTGGCAGAGAGCAAAGGCCTTTCTTCCAGCTACAGCCTCAAGCTCTGAGCTTCCTGCAGTGAGGGTGAAGTAAAGCAGGTGTAGAGGGGGCTCAAAGGGGGGAGATTATTGTCTTGCACAAATGCTACCTGCCTCTGTTCTGTCAGGAAGTATTCTATAGTTATGTGTTTAAGTGTCTTTTGGTCGTGCAAGATTCGACAGTGGCAGTACAACACTGTATACAGACTGCAGAGCCCTCCGCACTGTAAGTCACAATAAATCGAGTTCCCCTGTGTTTTGGGCGGGAAATGGCTGTGAAGCAAGCTGTAGTTTATTGCATGTTTGTGTCTGTTAAAGAATGTGAAACAATGTTGTGTATGTTTGCTGCTTTTCATTAAATGAATTGTGGCTGTTTTTAGTTATGACCTAAAATACATTTGTTCATATGGGCAGGAAGTTGTATCAGAGCCTACAGTTCATGCCAAAATATTTAGAACTGGTAAAAGACTGACATTAAACTATCTTCGTAACATGACTATAGAAATGGAAAGAAGAGGCCTCCCGGGTGGCGCAGTGGTCTAAGGCACTGCATCGCAGTGTCCCACCAGAGACACTGGGTTCGAACCCAAGCTCTGTCGCAGCCAGCCGTGACTGGGAGGTCCATGGGGCGATGCACAATTGGCCTAGCCTCGTCTGGGTTGGGGAGGGTATGCCCGGTAGTGATATCCTTGCCAGGTGCACAGTGTTTCCTCCAACACATTGGTGCAGCCCGCATACGGTTTGGATGCGCGCTGTGTTAAGAAGCAGTGCGGCTTAGTTGGGTTGTGTTTCGACCTTCGTCTCTCCGAGCCTGTACGGGAGTTGTAGCGATGAGACAAGATCCTAACTACTAACAATTGGAGAGCCCAGAGCCCAGTAATAGATTTACTGCAATGAATGAATATAATAAGTGTTACATGGAAAAAATTGGACCTCTGAAATGAAAATGGATGGAAATAGACTCCAACACAAAGCCCTCTTGTTGTTAGTAAAGTCTAATTTAAAAGTGAAGACATTTGAAACAAATTATGCATACTCAAATTTACCTGCTTTCAGCACTATGAACTATCAATTTCTGATTGTGCCCAGCTGCTGCTTCAAGTTTCAGCACCACAATGGAAGTTCAAATCTGGCTTATTGGTCAATAAATACATCATGGGCAAGATATATATTGTTTTTAACAAAAATGAATTATAGTACTAGCAAGCTATCAAAGTTGTCCTCCGGTTCTCCTTCTCATCTTTGCATTCTCCTTCTCAAACTGAACAGCATAGTCCATGCTGGAGTATTAATTGCTGTGTGTAATGCAGCCTAGTTTTATTTACACAATCCCAGCAGCTTCTTTAGAAATGTAACTTTGTTCTGTGCTTCTCTGAGCATGCAATTCGTAGGCTATGGATCATTTCATTGAGACCACACAATGACGGTTGGCCGTCATTGCAAATACATTTTTTTATTCTTAACTGACTTTCCTAGTTAAATAAAGGTTAAAAAATATACTAGTTTTTTTTGCCTATAGGTGCGTGCACTTGATATCGTGTACCCAGCGGAGAATCCGAGATGAGGGGCGGCATCTGGCACACATTTATATATCCTAATAAGAAACAAATTCTTCAACACTGAGAAATATTGAAATTTCATTAACTTCTTGACGCTACCCATCCCGTTAGTGGGATAATTGTCATCAACAACCGCTGAATTGCAGAGCGTCACATTCAAATAATATTACTAAAAATATTTATATTCATGAAATCACAAGTGCAATATAGCAAAACACAGCTTAGCTCTTTGTTAATCCACCTGTTGTGTCAGATTTTGAAAATGTGCTTTACAGCAAAAGCAATCCAAGCGTTTGTGTAAGTTTATCGATCACTAGACAAAACATTATGAACACCTAGCATCAAAGTAGCTTGGTCACGAAAATCAGAAAAGCAATAAAGTTAATCGCTTACCATTGATGATCTTAGGTTTTCACTCATGAGACTCCCAGTTACACAAATGTTCCTTTTGTTCCATAAAGATTGTTTTTATATCCATAATACCTCAGTTTGTTTGGCGCGTCATGTTCAGAAATCCACAGGCTCGAGCAGTCACGTCAACGCAGACAAATTCCAAATAGTATCCGTAATGTCCACATAAACATGTCAAACGTTTTTTATAATCAATCCTCAGGTTGTTTTTAAAATATATAATTGATAATATATCAACCGGCACTGTCCCTTTTTCAGTAGGAGAGGGAGAGACTATGGCTGCCCAAGCTCTGTTGCGCAAGCAAAACTCATTCAAACACCATCTTTCTCGCTCATTTTTCAAAATAAAAGCCTGAAACTGTCTACAGACTTACACCTTGAGGAAGCGATAGGAAAGGGAATCTGGTTGATATCCCTTTAATGGAGTGAAGGCAGGTTATGGAACATGGAGCTTTCAAAATAGAAGCCACTTCCTGGTTTGATTTTCCTCAGGTTTTCGCCTGCAATATCAGTTCTGTTATACTCAGACAATATTTTTGGAAAGTGGAAGTGTTTTCTATCCTAATCTGTCAATTCTAGCATATGGGCCTGAGAAATAGGCCGTTTACTTTGGGAACGTTATTTTTCCAAACATAAAAATAGTGCCCCCTAGCTAAAAGATGTTTTAATGACAGATTTTAGAATAAGGCGGTAACATAACAAAATTTGGAAAAAGTCAAGGGGTCTGAATACTTTCCGAATGCACTATATATAGTTGAAGTCGGTAGTTTACATACAGCTTAGCCAAATACATTTTAAACTCAGTTTTTCACAATTCCTGACATTTAATCCTAGTTAAAATTCCCAGTCTTAGGTCAGTTAGGATCAATTTTATTTTAAGAATGTGAAATGTCAGAATAATAGTAGAGCATGATTTATTTAAGCTTTTATTACTTTCATTACATTCCCAGTGGGTCATAAGTTTACATTAAGAGGTCGACTGATTTATGATTTTTCAACGTCGATACCGATTATTGGAGGACCAAAAAAGCCGATACCGATTAATTGGCCAATTTAAAAAAAAAAAATAAAGGGGAAAAAACACATTTTTTTTAAACATTATTTTTTAAAACATTTGTAATGACAATTACAACAATATTGAATTAACACTTATTTTAACTTAATATAAAACATAAATTAAACAATTTAGCCTCAAATAAATGAAACATGTTCAATTTGGTTTGAATAATGCAAAAACAAAGTGTTGGAGAAGGTAATATGTGCCATGTAAAAAAGCTACCATTCAAGTTCCTAGCTCAGAACATGAGAACATATGAAAGTTGGTGGTTCCTTTTAACATGAGACTTCAATATTCCAAGGTAAGAGGTTTTAGGTTGTAGTTAATATAGTATTTATAGGATTATTTCTCTCTATACCATTTGTATTTCATATACCTTTGACTATTGGATGTTCTTATAGGCACTAGTATTGCCAGTGTAACAGTATAGCTTCCGTCCCCCCCTTTGCACCTACCTGGGCTCGAACCAGGAACACATAGACAACAGCCACACTCAAAGCATTGTTACCCATTGCAGTGCAAGGGGAATAACTACTCCAAATCTAAAAGCGAGTGACGTTTGAAACAGTATTAGCGCACACCCAGCTAACTAGCTAGCCATTTCACATTGGTTACACCAGCCATTAGGCTGATAGGCTTGAAGTCATAAACAGCGCTGTGCTTGCGAAGAGCTGCTGGCAAAATGCACGAAAGTGCTGTTTGAATGAATGATTACGGGCCTGCTGCTTCTCAGTCAGACTGCTCTACCAAATCAGACTTAATTATAACATAATAACACACAGAAATACGAGCCTTTGGTCATTAATATGATCGAATCCGGAAACTATCATTTCGAAAACAAAACGTTTATTATTTCAGTGAAATACGGAACCGTTCGGTATTTTATCTAACGGGTGGCATCCCAAAGTCTAAATATTCTTGTTACATTGCACAACCTTCAATGTTATGTCATTAATTACGTAAAAATCTGGAAAATTAGTTCGCAATGAGCCAGGCAGCCCAAACTGTTGCATATACCCTGACTCTGCGTCCAATGATCGCAAGAGAAATGACACAATTTCACCTGGTTAATATTGCCTGCTAAACTGGATCAGTAGTTATAACTAGTGATTATGATTGCTTGTGTTTTATAAGATTAGTTTAATGCTAGCTAGCAATTTACCTTGGCTTCTACTGCATTTGCGTAACAGGCAGGCTACTCGTGGAGTGCAATGGTTAGAGCGTTGGACCAGTTAACTGTGCGGTTGCAAGATTGGATCCCCTGAGCTGACTAGGTGAAAATCTGTCGTTCTGCCCCTGAACAAGGCAGTTAACCCACAGTTCCTAGGCAGTCATTGAAAATAAGAATGTGTTCTTAACTGACTTGCCAAGCTAAATAAAAGGTATAAAAAAAAAAAAAAATTATAATCTGAAATCGGCGGCCAAAAATACTGATTTCCGATTGTTATGAAAACTTGAAATCGGCCCCAATTAATCGGCCATTCCGATTAATCGGCCGACCTCTAGTTTATATACACTCAATTAGTATTTGGTAGCATTGCATTTTAAAATGGTTTAACTTGGGTCAAACGTTTCGGGTAGCCTTCCACAAACTTCTCACAATAATTTGGGTGATTTTTGGCACATTCCTCCTGACAGAGCTGGTGTAACTGAGTCAGGTTTGTAAGGCCTCATTGCTCACACACGCTTCTTCAGTTCTGCTCACAAATTTTCTATAGGTTGAGGTCAGGGCTTTGGAAGTATGCATGGGGTCATTGTCCATTTGGAAGACCCATTTGCGACCAAGCTTTAACTTCCTGACTGATTTGAGATTTTGCTTCAATATATCTACATAATTTTCCTGTCTCATGATGCCATCTATTTTGTGAAGTGCACCAGTCCCTCCTGCAGCAAAGCACCCCCACAACATGATGCTTCATCTGTTCTTTGGCTTGCAAGCCTCCCCTTTTTCCACCAAACATAATGATGGTCATTACGGCCAAACAGTTCTATTTTTGTTTCATCAGACCAGAGGACATTTCTCCAAAAAGTACAGTCTTTGTCCCCATGTGCAGTTGCAAACTGTAGTCTGGCTTTTTTGAACTTCTTAGGGATCAAATCCCTTTTAGCGGGATCGATTTGACAACATCCGGTGAAATGGCACAGCTCCAAATTAAATTACTATAAATATTAAACTTTCATGAAATCACACATGCAATACACCAAATGAAAGCTACTCTTGTTGTTAATCCAGCCAATGTGTCAGATTTCAAAAAGGCTTGACGGCGAAAGCAAACTGCTTTTATCTGAGGATAGCACCCCATCAATCAAACAAACACAGACAATCATAATTCAACCCGCCAGGTGTGACACGAAACTCAGAAATAACGATATAATTCATGCCTTACCTTTGACGAGCTTCTTCTGTTGGCACTCCAATGTCCCATAAACATCACACATGGTCCTTTTTGTTTGATTAATTCCGTTGTTATATATCCAAAATGTCCATTTATTTGATGCGTTTGATCCAGAAAAACACTGGTTCCAACTCGCGCAACATGACTACAAAATATCTAATAAGTTACCTGTAATTTTTGTCCAAACATTTCAAACAACTTTCCTAATACAACTTTAGGTATTTTTTAACGTAAATAATCGATCAAATTTAAGACGGGATAAACTGCGTTCAATACCGAAGACTAAAACAAAGAGCGTGCTTTCAGGTCACGCACCTTTAACAAACCGTACACTTCACTCCACCCTCGTTCTGAACTGCCTTTTTCATTTCTCAAAGGAAAAACAACCAATTTCTAAAGACTGTTGACATCCAGTGGAAGCGATAGGAACTGCAAGCAAGTGCCTTAGAAATCCAGATCCCCATAGAAAACCCATTGAAAGGAGAGTAACCTTGGGGTTT
This sequence comes from Oncorhynchus gorbuscha, assembly GCF_021184085.1. NCBI lineage: Eukaryota > Metazoa > Chordata > Actinopteri > Salmoniformes > Salmonidae > Oncorhynchus > Oncorhynchus gorbuscha. The sequence continues at coordinate 20,940,714 of NC_060184.1, read as the reverse complement.
CGCCTGCCAAATAAGTTCTGTTATACTCAGACATCATTCAAACAGTTTTAGAAACTTCAGAGTGTTTTCTATCCAAATCTAATAATATGCCTATCCTAGCTTCTGCACCTGAGTAGCAGGCAGTTTACTTTGGGCACGCTTTTCATCCTGACGTAAAAATATCGCACCCTAGCCTTAAGAATTTTGTTAAGGAGGTTTTGGAGCAGTGGCTTCTTCCTTGCTGTGCTGCCTTTCAGGTTGTCGATATAGGACTTGTTTTACTGTTGATATAGATACTTTTGTACCTGTTTCCTCCAGCATCTTCACAAGGTCCTTTGCTGCTGATCTGGGATTGATTTGCACTTTTCGCACCAAAGTACGTTCATCTCTAGGAGACAGAACGCGTCTCCTTCCTGAGCGATATGGCGGCTGCGTGGTCCCATGGTGTTTATACTTGCGTACTATTGTTTGTACAGATGAACGTGGCACCTTCATTGCTCCCAAGGATGAACCATACTTGATGAGGTCTACACTTTTTTTCCTGAGGTCTTGGCTGATTTCTTTAGATTTTTTTCCATGATGTCAAGCATAGATCCACAGGTACACCTCCAATAGGCTACTTGACATCATTTTGAGTCTATCAGAAGCTTCTAAAGCCATGACCTAATTTTCTGGAATTTTCCAAGCTGTTTAAAGGCACAGTAAACTTAGTGTATGTAAACATCTGACTCACTGGAATTGTGATACAGTGAAGTAATGTCTAAACAATTTTTGGAAAAATTACTTATGTCATGCACAAAGTAGATGTCCTAACTGACTTTAGTTTGTATAGTTTGTTAACAAGACATTTGTGGATGTCACATTCTGACCTTAGTTCCTTTGCTTTGTCTTTGTTTTAACATGGTCAGGGAGTGAGTTTGGGTGGGCAGTCTGTTTGTTTTTCTATGTTGTATTTTGCATTTGGCCTGGTATGGTTCTCAGAGGCAGGTGTTAGTTGTCTCTGATTGAGAATCATACTTAGGTAGCATTTTCCCACGTGTTTCATGGGTGATTGATTTTTTAAATATTTTTTATTTTCTTCTGTTCTGTGTTTTGTATTTCACCGTTCAGGACTGTTACGTTTTTGTTCATATAATAAATACAATATGGACACTTACACGCTGCGCAATGGTCCTCCGATCCTTCTTACTACTCCTCCTCAGAAGAGGAGTACGAGAATCGTTCGTGGAGTGGTTGATAAACGAGTTTTAATGACTCCAACCTAAGTGTATGTAAACTTCCAACTTCAACTGTAGTACCAGTCAAAAGTTTGGACACCTACTCATTCAAGGGTTTTTCTTTTATTTGTAATATATTCTAAATTGTTGAATAATTGTGAAGACATCAAAACTATGAAATAACACATGGAATCATTTAGTAACCAAAAAAGTGTTAAATTAAAATATATTTTATATTCTTCAAAGTAGCCACCCTTTGCCTTAGGGCTGGGCGATATATCAACTTTTCGATATATTTGAGTTTTAGCGTGATATGGAAAATGCCTGTATCGCAAGAATCGAGGTGCTGTTATGTTGTAACGTTTTACAAATGCAGCGTCTCACTGTCTTCTGTCAGCCCAATGTTGAATCATGTCCCAATTGCGTGACTACACGTGCACAGAGGTTATCCACCAATCACAACCCCAGACAACCTTTCTCAAATTGTAACCACACCGGAGAAGTGTTCCGGCGGTAAGAGTTCCACCAAAATGGAAAGTGAGGAAGGCCGCTCAGCCACTCGCGACGATGAAATCATCCCCAAAAAGGGCAGCAAAATTTTTTCAGTAATATGGATGTGGTTCGGGTTTAGGAAGTCTAATGTTCAGCAAACGAATGTCCTGTGCAAAATGTGTCGAAAGACGATTGCTACGAAAAGCAGCCGTACAACCGACCCCTTCCATCACGTGCAACTTGAACAAGCTGTGGAATGGGAGGAATGCGTGAGACTACACAATGCCGATTCCAGTCGTCCGATTCCCAAAACGTCTGCTAAAAGACAAAGAAAAGTTTGAGGTGGAAGGAGATAACTGATGCAGTGACCTATTACATATGGTTGCAATCTTTACAGTAGAAAAGCCAGGTTTTAAAAAGCTGCTAGGTACATTTGACCACAAATATCATCTGCCAAGCCACAAGTATTTCACAGAAGAAGCCCTGCCGCGATTATACACTGCTAAGAGTCGCAGATAAGCTGGCTAGTGTTTCTTATTTTACACCACAGCCGATCGATGGTTGAGCAGAACGTCAGAGCCATACCTAAGTTTGACAGTCCACTACATAAATGAAGACTAGAAATTGCACACTGTCTGCCTCCAGACGTCTTACTTCCCCGATGATCATACGGGTGAAGTAATAGCCCAGGATTTCAGACTCTCTGGCATTGTGGCAGATGAGCGAAGACCGCCAGGTGTGCATGGCAACTGACAGCAGGAGCAACATGATAAAAGCATTGCGATTAACAACTGGACCTGCCTGCAGTGCTTTGGGCACAGGCTTAAAGTGCATTCAGAAAAGTTATGTTCAGGCCAGCTGTCGGCTAATGTGTTAGTAGTTGTCATTCTGCCAATCCAATAGCAAATAGCCACAAATTAACTAAATGAATAGATTTTCAATCAAAATGGTTATATAAATTACATATTCAAACAGCTAGCTAAATTTAAGAATTTTGTCTGGTCGTTTTTAAAATTCGTTTAAACAAAAACAAGATATCGTGTATCGTCCAAACCTATGAAAAAAATCAAGATATTACTTTTAGGCCATATCGCCAATCTGTACTTTGCCTTGATGACCGCTTTGCGCAGTCTTGGATATTCTCTCAACCAGCTTCATGAGTAATGCTTTTCAAACGGTCTTGAAGGAGTTCCCACATATGCTGACCACTTGTTGACTGCTTTTCCTTCACACTGTGGTCCAACTCATCCCAAACCATCACAATTGGGTTGAGGTCGGGTGATTGTGGAGGCCAGGTCATCTGATGCAGCACTCCATCGCTCTCCTTCTTGGTCAAATAGCCCTTACACAGCCTGGAGGTGTGTTTTGGTTCAGTATCATGTTGAAAAACAAATTCTAGCCCCACTAAGTGCAAGCCATATGGGATGGCTTATCATTGCAGAATTCTGTGGTAGCCATGCTGGTTAAGTGTGCCTTGAATTCTAAATCAATCAGACAGTGTCACCAGCAAAGCACCCCCACATCATCACACCTCCTCCATGCTTCATGGTAGGAACCACACTTGCAGAGATCATCCGTTCACCTACTCTGTGCCTCACAAAGACACGGCGGTTGGAACCAAAAATCTCAAATTTGGACTCATCAGACCAAAGGACAGATTTCCACTGGTCTAATGTCCATTGCTCATGTTTCTTCGCCCAATTATTCTCTTGGTGTCCTTCAGTAGTGGTTTCTTTGCAGCAATTCAACCATGAAGGCCTGATGAAGGCCTGATTCATGCAGTCTCTGAACAGTTGATATGAGATGAGTCTGTTATTTGAGCTCTGTGAAGCATATATTTGAGGTGCAGTTAACTCTAATGAACTTATCCTCTGCAGCAGAGGTAACGCTGGGTCTTCCTTTCCTGTGGCGGTCCTCATGAGATCCAGTTTCATCATAGCACTTTATGGTTTTTGCGACTGCACTTGAAGAAACTTTCAAAGTTCTTAATGTTCCCGGATTGACTGAGCTTCTGTCACGAGAATTATGTTATCAATGTTCATAAACTGAACTTCAATTAAACTTCTCAGTCTGCATCCCAGAATTTAAGATTCTAGTTGAATGAAAGACTCTCCCAGCCTATAATATTCAGGAAGTTTATTCACGAGAGGGCTGAATATCATACAATGCACATTTGGTTATATACCTCACATTTGGTCATCAATGCCCCTCCTAATACTGTCAATACTGTTTACAAGTCTTCTCCTACACATACATTGCTTATCATATCCTGCCATCTTACACAATCTACTGCAAATCTAACGGTTTCTCCCCCCCTTCTTTCCCTGTTCTCAGTTTCAGTGGTCACAAGTTGTCTGCCACAGTTCCTCTTTTCCTATGCACATACATTCAAGAATACTGTTAGTCATTATCTTACCTTCATAAACATATAGATCATATGGATTTCTATAACACCTTCATGTCTTAACCTTTCTAGCGCAGGCTCGACAACATTCGGCTGAAAAGGCAGCGCACGACATTCTAAAATATTTTTGGAAATATGGAACTTTCACACATTATCAAGTCCAATACAGCAAATGAAAGATAAACATCTTGTTAATCTACCCATCGTGTCTGATTTAAAAAAATACTTTACAGCTAAAGCACATGATTATGTTAGATCACCGCCGAGTTGAAAAAACACAGCCATTTTCCATCCAAAGATAGGAGTCACAAAAAGCAGAAATATAGATAAAGTTAATCACTAACCTTTGATCTTCATCAGATGACACTCATATGACATCATGTAACACAATACATGTATGTTTTGTTCGATAATGTGCATATTTATATCCAAAAATCTTTTTACATTGGCGCATTACGTGCAGTAATGTTTTGATTCCAAAACATCAGGTGATTTTAGCAGAAATACTCATAAACATTGATAAAAGATACTAGTGTTATTCACAGAATTAAAGACCCTTCTCCTTAATGTAACCGCTGTGTCAGATTTTTAAAAAACTTTACGGAGAAAGCATAATCTGTGAACGGAGCTTAGAATCCAAAACAGCCAGAGGATTAGCTGCCATTTTGGAATCAACAAAGTTAGAAACAACACCATAAATATTCACTGACCTTTGATCTTCATCAGAAGCCACTCTCAGGAATCCCAGTCCAACAATAAATGACTTTGTTCCATAAAGTTCCATAATGTATGTCCAAATAGCCACTTGTTAGCGTGTTCAGCCCAGTAATCCATCTTCATGAGGCGCGAGCATTTCATCCAGACAAAAACTTGAAAAGATCCATTAGTCATTTTAGAAACATGTCAAACTAATTATGGAATCAATTGTTAGGATGTTTTTAACATAAAACATCAATAATGTTCCAACCGGAGAATTTCTGTCTTCAGAAAAATCACTGGAACGCGAGGTAACTCTGTCGGGAACGCGCGTCATGAGACTGAGGCTCTCTGCCAGACCACTGACTCAAACAGGACTCATGAGTCCCCCCTTTATAGTAGAATCCTCATTCAACTTTCAAAAAAGTTGACATATAGTGGAAGCCCTAGGATGTGCAACCTAATCCATATCTCAATGTGTACTCGGTAGGCAAACCTTTGAAAAACTACAAACCTCAGATGTCCCACTTCCTGGTTGGATTTTTCTCAGGTTTTCACCTGCCAATGAGTTCTGTAATACTCATACTTTCTTTGCTTATTTGAGCTGTTCTTGCCATAATATGAACTTGGCCTTTTACCAAATCAATCTTCTGTATACCACCCCTACCTTGTCACAACACAACTGATTGGCTCAAATGCATTAAGAAGGAAAGAAATTCCACAAAATAACTTACGTTGCAGCCTTATTCTAATATTGATTAAATCTGTTTTCTTTCTCTTCAGTCTACACACAATAACCCACAATGACAAAACAAAAACAGGTTTTTAGAAATTTTGGCAAAAAAATTAACTGAAATATCGCATTTACATAAGTATTCAGACCCGTTACTCAGTACTTTGTTGAAGCACCCTTTGCAGCGATAACAGCCTTGAATCTTCTTGAGTATGATGCTACAAGCTTGGCACACCTGTATTTGTGGAGTTTCTCCCATTCTTCTCTGCAGATCCTCTCAAGCTCTGTCAGATTGGATGGGGAGTGTCGCTCCACAGCATTTTCAGGTCTCTCTTGAGATGTTCGATCAGGTTCAAGTCCGGGCTCTGGCTGGGCCACTCAAGGACATTCAAAGATGTCCCGAAGCCACTCCTGCGTTGTCTTGGCTGTGTGCTTAGGGTCATTGTCCTGTTGGAAGGTGAATCTTCGACCCAGTTTGAGGTCCTGAGCGCTCTGGAGCAGGTTTAAAAAATGAAATCAAGGATCTCTCTGTGCTTTGCTCCATCCATCTTTCCCTTGATCATGACAAGTCTCCCAGTCTCTGCCGCTAAAAAACGGGATGGTGCCAGGTTTCAGGCCAAAGAGTTCAATCTTTGTTTCATCAGACCAGAGATTCTCAGGGTCTGAGAGTTCTTTAGGTGCCTTTTGACAAACTCCAAGCTGCCTGTCATGTGCCTTCTTTTTTACTGAGGAGTGGCTTCCATCTGGCCACTCTACCATAAAGGCCTGATTGGTAGAATGCTGCAGAGATGGTTGTCCTTCTGAAAGGTTCTTCCATCTCCACAGAGGAACCCTGGAGCTCTTTCAGAGTGACCATAAGGTTCTTGGTCACCTCCCTGACCAAGGCCCTTCTCCCCCGATTCCTCAGTTTGGCTGGGTGGCCAGCTCTAGGAAGGGTCTTGGAGGTTCCAAACTTCTTCCTTTTAAGAATGATGGAGGCCACTGTGTTCTTGGGGACCTTCAATGCTGCAGACATTTTTTGGTACCCTTCCACAGATCTGTGCCTCAACACAATCCTGTCTCGGAGCTCTATGGGCAATTCCTTTGACCTCATGGCTTGGTTTTTGCTCTGACATGCAGTCCACAGTGGGACCTTAAATAGACAGGTGTGTGCCTTTCCAAATCATGTCAGATCAATTGAATTTACCACAGGTGGACTCCAATAAGGTTGAAGAATCATTTCAAAGATGATGAAAGGAAATAGGATGCACCTGAGCTGAATTTTGAGTCTCATAGCAAAGGGTCTAAATACTCATGTAAATTTAGTTCAGTTTTTATTTGTAATACATTTTCAAAAATGTCTATACACCTGTTTTCTGCTCTGTCATTATGGGGTATTGTGTGTAGATTGAGGAAATAAATGTATTGAATCCCTTTTTAGAATAAGGCTGTAATGTAACAAAATGTGAAAAAGTCAAGGGTTCTGAATACTTTACGAATGCAAAATATATACCTTGTCATTGTCATGTCCAGATTTCAGTTTTCATCTAGGGATGGATCGAAATTCACAGAATGGTTACCTGGAGGAAAATGGGGGCTGGTCATTGCTTTTTCAATTTCAGTCAAGGGGAGGGATTAGTCACTGTTATTTCAGATGTTTTTTTTTTTTTTTTAAATATAAATTTGCAAACATTTCTAAAAGTACATTTTTGCTTTCTCATTATGGGGTATTGTGTGTAGATTAAGGATTTAAAAAATATATATTTTAGAATAAGGCTGTAACATAACAAAATGTGGAAAAGGTCAAGGGGTCTGAATGCACTGTAACTAGATATAGCCTTCATGTAAGACTCCACTGAAGTTGGAGTCTTATCTCCCTCTCTAACTTTAAGCATCAGTTGTCAGAGCAGCTTACCGATCATTGCACCTGTACACAGCCCTTCTGTAAATAGCCCACCCAACTACCTCATCCCCATATTGTTATTTATTTTTTTGCTCCTTTGCACCCCAGTATCTGTACTTCCATATTCATCTTCTGCACATCTATCACTCCAGTGTTAATTGCTAAATTGTAATTATTTCGCCACTATGGCCTATTTATTGCCTTACCTCCCTTATCTTACTACATTTGCAAACACTGTGTATATATATTTTTCTATTGTGTTTTTGACTAAGTTTGTTTATCCCATGTGTAACTCTGTGTTTGTCACACTGCTTTGCTTTATCTTGGCCAGGTCACAGTTGGAAATGAGAACTTGTTCTCAACTGGCCCACATGCTTAAATAAAGGTGAAATCAAATCAAATGTAGCTTTCTGTGTGTTTAACACAATAATAAATGAGTGAACAGCGGTTTCCCCACGAATGTGTTTGCAATTGCATGCGCGCTGGTGTTGGGACTGCTGGAGTAGCTGCAGTGAGAGTGCTGTGGTAAAGTGCACCTTGGCGGAAGCGTTTGCGCCAAATATACTCCCTTTACGGCACTGCTTTGCTTCTAAGTAGAGGAAGTGTAAGGGAAGGCCGATGGAGGGAGGCCCATTGCCTTGACAGGATGCCTGGATGTTAATTTGACACACCACCAATCACTGGAGGTTGGTGGCACTTTTTAATTGGGGTGGACGGGCTCGTGGAAATGGCTGAAGTGGAATGGTATCATATACATGGAAACCTTGTGTTTCGTGCTGTTCCAGCCATTATTATGAGCTGTCCTCCCTTAGACATTTTCCACATTTTGTTGTGTTACAGCCCGAATTTAAAATGGATTAAACTGAGATGTTGTGTCACTGGCCTACACACAGCACCCCATAACGCCAAAGTGGACTTGAGTCAATAAGTATTCAACCTCTTTGTTACGGCAAGCCTAAGTAAGTTCAGGAGGAAAAAATAGCTTAAAAGTCACAAAAGTTACATGGACTCACTCTTATGTGCAACAATAGTGTTTAACATGAATTTTGAATGACAACCAAATCTCTATACCCCACACGTGTCTGTGTCTGTCTGTCTGAAATAAAAAAGTGAGAATATATTTTGATTTAATTCAGGCTGTAACACAAGAAAATGTGGAATAAGTCAAGGTTTATGAATCCTTTCTGAAGGCACTATAGCTGCACTTTCAGGCCCATATGCACATCTTGACTGGGCTGTTATATAGTATTGAATAACATTTTATTATTTTTTTGAGTTGATTTTCAGAAATGCAGAAGGCATTTCATATTTATAGTGTTTATTCACCTGTCTATTTCTCATCTGATGCATCGCCCAGAAAGCAGTAGTGACTGTACTGGCAGGGAGGGTGAGAGTGCACTGAGTGCGTCACTGAGTAACTACCACCCTTCTTCATCAGGACATGACCCTATGTATCTGGAGACTGCAGACATGGGGTTTATCGTACTCAAGACATGCTGGCATACATCTCTAAGGCTCGACAATGCAGCCGCAAACTGTCCTGCTCAGTGCTCCCCAGTTAAATCTCCTCCCTTTTTATGAAAAATATGGTAGATACCGATAGCAGGTCTAGGCTTATTCTGGATGAATGAAAATTCAGCATGTATGTTGTATTGATCATATCTGGGATGCTTGCCATTATAAGATGTGCTCTAATTCCACAGCACTGTGCATGACTAAAACTTTACATTGAGCCACAGACCGGTTTATAAAGTTTGGTGGACAGGCCCTGCTTAGTCAGGTAGATATGGGCCTCCAAGAAATTCACAATAAAATAAATGTTTGCTGCTATTCAGGCCTCCTTGATGTTTAAACTAGCAGACCTGTATTTTTCAGTTGCCAGCCTGCAATCTTTCATATCGATTGAAGAGTTTTGAAGGTGTAAAATGCATGACATGTTCTTCGAATTATCATAGTCTGTTCAGTTGACATTAAGGTGGTTTTGGATTGGAACCAAGTGCACTCAAAGGATTAGGAACCGTATTGGGAAAGCCAGTGTGAATGATGCAAATATTAGCTTAGAGTAAATTGACCACTGCTTCTACCAGGGCAGAGCAGAACATGTTCTCTAAAAGCATATTTGGCTTGGTGGTAGTTGTGATGAATTTGGTCATTAGATGATTTCGTAGTTCATTAGGGAAATAGGAATTTATGGCATGCATACTGGGGCCTGTTTAATTTCAATTGGACATGTTGAAATATGGCTTCATCCTGAAATTGCCAATGCAATTCTTTGAAAGTGGATAAAGAGAATTCCAAAGCACATGCCCAAGCATGTTTATTCTCCTATTGAGTAGCAATGCATTAATTTGGCTGTACCCCAGGAAGAGTAGCTGCTGCCTTGGCAGCAAATACAACTAGCAATGCTGATGTTTAAGGACGGGTGTCTAGATTTCGCCCTAGATGGCACTAGATTTGTCATTTTCACTTTTCTATTTATGGCACACCTCATATAATAGAGCTTGAACTGCTATGTCAGTGGAATCAAACAAGTGACCTCTTGAATAAATGCATTTTAAGCCCAGAGAAAACAGCTAATCATTTAACCTCAGCATTCAACTTCAACCTGACTATTGGCCTAAATATTAGCCAGCAGTTTTGTTCAAAACTTTTTTTGCCTGGATGTAGGGACTGTGAAAATAATGCCAGCCTCTCTTGGCCACTGTGACTCATTTGTCGTCTGACCCGTGGCCAGGTTAGTTCGTCATCAATGTGGGTCATAGACAACAATTGCCGCACAGTGGCAGATGTCATGGCATTTCCACATTTCCCCAGAGCTGTCAATCTATATGAAAACCCTTTTTAATCCAATGAATATGGTCCTGTGTACCGCCACAAATGGGGGGTAGTGGTAAACCCCTTTCTTTTGGCTCTTAGACCTCCTGGTGAAAGCGGAATGAAAGCCGCTTGATGCCAATTCAGCTTGCCCGCTGAGAAGGATAAACAGATGATTAGTGGTAAAAGCTGTGAGAGGACGGATCAAAGATCAGGTGGCCTAAACTCATGGCGTGTGTGTGACGCGTGTGTCCCTGGCAGTAGATGATCCTAACACCCATGTCCGGTTGTCATGAGGAGGACATGTTTATTCATGGTGAGGGGTCTCTTTCCGCTGAGGAAAGGGCAGTTTGGGCAGCTAGGCTAAACTATAAAAAGAAAAGGTTCCTGGAGTATCCTTTAAGGGTTAATCAAATTGAAACTGTGGGAACCCCTATAAGTTTGTCAAAGAACGCCTTTTAATAAATCCTCGAATCACCTTTTGGGGTTAAACTACCCCCTTTATTATGTTATGTATATATATGTGTGTGTGTGTGTGTGTAATGTATGTATGTATGTATGTGTGTGTGTGTGTATATATATATATATGATGCCCATAGCAATAACACAATATTTTTGTTGTCAGTGTTTATGATTTTAGCGGGAAGCAGAATTAAATAAATGTAAATATGAGGTAAACTCCCAGCAGAGCCCCAAGTCACCTTTGTACAGTATATCCTCTGGCGTGTCGACGTTAACGTTCTCAGTATCCACAGCCAGAATGATTTTTGCAGTGCATGGTGATGGGACACGTTTCCTGTTACGTTTATCAGAGGTGTAGGGAGGATGACGTTTGTGAATAAAAAGTTATTTTACAGATGTTCAACAAAACATGCACATGATAGTTATTCATACCTTGGTTTTTGTGGTAAATGTGAATGAAAAAAACTGTTTTGATAATGGTTTGCATACACATACTGTACCTTGTCCATAATGTAGAGGCCTATGGGATATTCATTGAAGAGGCAAGGGAGAAGGATGGTAAATGTGATCTGCATAATATACAAATATTACTTTTGTATGCCTCGTCTGTATACCTACAGACACAAAGTGAGCAGTTCAGTCATCTGCACCAAATACAGCTAACTGTCAACATATTCTTATAACCTACATATTCTTACCTCTTTGGTGTCCATTTTCTGTTTTTAGAAAGATTTGCACAAATCTGAAAAGATGGATGGTATCATCACAAAACAATATCAATTGTAGATCATACAAGGGACAAACCTTAAATTATGGAGGTCTTTACATTTTTCAGTTAAGTGCCTCCACCTACTGTCCTTCAAATCCTAATGTTTCAGTTGGGCTGCAAGAACCCCCACCAACTAAGGATGTTCCTCGATGAACCCCACCTTCTATGGGGTTTTGGAACATTTTTGGGGCCATTTTCAGTGCCAAGAACCCCAAGATTCTTAGAGGAACCCTTGTTGAACCCCTCATTTTTTGAGTGTAGGCTGTACTGACCAGTTACTGTTGGTTTGATGGGGGAGTTGCTCCCTCCAGCAGGCCTCTAGTCTAGCACGGTCTCTGCTCCTCTGCCATAAGTTAGCTGTCTCACTTGTCTCTTCATGTTAGCCTGTAAATGTGCCCAGGAAAATATAATACTTTACATCAAATAACAGCCTAACTGACTTCACTCACAGAAAGGAAATATTTTTTGAGGATAGATTCCGTTTGTATAGGCAACAAAAAGCTTTTGATGCGTTATTAGGCTATAGCTTATGAATAGCTTATTAAAACCTTTACATCACAAAGCATTTTTGCCCACCACGGTGAGAGGATTAATAATACTGTAGTGCCTACTCATTTATTTAGCAAAATCCTACAGAGGTGGTCCTCATACCTCAGCTCCAGTCCTCTATGACCCCACTGAACCCATATGAACTTGCAATAGCAATTTACCTCAGCAGCATGTAGAAGCAAGGCCCTCCACCCACAGTCCACAAATTCTCCACCAATTCCACACTCGCAGTGGTGGGAAAAGTGTGCAGGCCTACATGTTATTTTTAGGGATCACTTCAAAGTTGATTAGTGTGTGTTAAGAGGCGAGACAAATCTTTGTACCGTTATATTGTGTGGACTTATAGTCGTCATCCTGTCATGATGAGGAGGTAAATATTCTGCCATAGCCTCAAAGCAGCTCAGTATTTAATACTTTACCATAATCCTTAAGGAGATTTACTTAGAAAAAAAGACCCTGACCTTTTCTGTGCATTGTGGTGCCAAGCACATGCTGCCTTTTCACATCCATTCCACGTCTCAAATCAAATTTTTATTTGTCACATGCGCCGAAAACAACGGGTGTAGACGTTACCGTGAAATGCTTGCTTACGAGCCCTTCCCAACGACGCAGAGTAAAAAATTAATTATTAATGTAGTAACACAAGGAATAAAATACACAAGAATGAAGCTATATACAGGGAGTGGCAGCACCAGATCCATGTGCAGAGGTACGAGGTATTCGAGGTAGATATGTAAATCAAGGCAGGGTAAAGTGATTAGGCATCAGAATAGATAATAATACAAGTATCTACCTTCTCCATTTCCACCCCACTAACAGTGACCCCAGAGGACCCCCAAGTATCTACCTTCTCCATTTCCACCCCACTAACAGTGACCCCAGAGGACCCCAAGCATCTACCTTCTCCATTTCAGTGACCCCAGAGGACCCCCAAGTATCTACCTTCTCCATTTCCACCCCACTAACAGTGACACCAGAGGACCCCCAAGTATCTACCTTCTCCATTTCCACCCCACTAACAGTGACCCCAGAGGACCCCCAAGCATCTACCTTCTCCATTTCCACCCCACTAACAGTGACCCCAGAGGACCCCCAAGCATCTACCTTCTCCATTTCCACCCCACTAACAGTGACCCCAGAGGACCCCCAAGCATCTACCTTCTCCATTTCCACCCCACTAACAGTGACCCCAGAGGACCCCCAAGTATCATCCCTTAAAAAGAGAAATCATGTTTTTAATCTATAATGTGGATAAATATCCCTTCAGGAATGACCATATATATTATTTTCACCACATGCAATCCACTCCAGAGGAAATCAGTACCTTGTACACAGTAAATACATCTGTGTGTTCTTCAGTCTTTCTTGGATGTTCTCGCTATGAGGCCCTATGGTGTGATTTAGAGTGAAGTCTGTCAGGCTGGTGCTGTCACCGGGTAACATGGTTTGTTACCCTACACAGTACTCACTGTACCAAATCTGAACACAAGGAAGCTTAGCACAGATGGAACGTCGATCAGCCTATCACGGTGTGGGATGTTGGGGCGTAGGGAGCAACAAGCTAAGGGCCAGCCCCCTGCCAGGTTACTGGCCTTCACATCTGTGTAATGTGCTTGGGCTCTCTTGCCTCGCTCTCTTTCACTCCCCTAAAGGAATGCCAGATGGGGTTATTGCGAGGCCCTATGCCAAAAGTAAAAGTATGCCATAGAGTAGCTGTAAACAACTTTTGGGTTAGTCAGGCAAACCGCTAAAAGTCGCAAAGAGTGTTACTGTTTTGATGAATAGGAAGTTCAACCCGAATGATTGACACTCAGCTAGAGTAAACAGGTATTCATGAATATGACGCTGATATTGTTTTGCCTAGCTATGAATCGAAAACAAAAAGACTGAGACGGATGAGATGACGCTGATAAATGTTTTTTCTTTGGATGTGAAATTCACACACATTGACAAAAACTGAACTTCACTCAAGGGTTGAACTGAAAATATTATTTTGTTATCACACCCAGTCAGACCCAACTGTGCTTATCTACATTTGATAGGAGTTGCCATGACTTCTCCCTGGGGCTTTTAACTGGCTACAGTGTGAAGGGTCTGACAGGCCAATGACCTGCTGGAATCCAGTCTAAGTTTTAAGTTTCCAATTTTCAAGTTAATGTCACATGCACAAGTACAGAACTGAAAGGCATTTCACTGTACTTGTGCATCCAACACTAGACCTGCCGTGCATTAATTGGTGTGCGGGTCAGCTGTTTGTTCACCTGCACCCGCCCACAATTGCTAATAATGCATCCACAACTGCCCTACTATATGTGAATATCTGAGTCCCGACCCTATCCCACTAATATAGAAAAGGTACTGTAGGCTACAGTCAGATGGCGAAACGAGGGTTTCTTTTTTTGTGTGTTTTTTGTGTGTGTGAATTTTACCCTGTTTTCTCCCCAATTTCGTGATATCCAATTGTTTATTAGCTACTATCTAGTCTCATCGCTACAACTCCCGTACGGGCTCGGGAGAGACGAAGGTTGAAAGTACACAACCCAACCAAGCCGCACTGCTTCTTAACACAGCGCGCATCCAACCCGGAAGCCAGCCGAGGAAACACAGTGCACCTGGCAACCTTGGTTAGCGCGCACTGCGCCCGGCCCGCCACAGGAGACAAGGATATCCCTACCGGCCAACCCCTCCCTAACCCGGACGACGCTAGGCCAATTGTGCGTCGCCCCACGGACCTCCCGGTCGCAGCCGGTTACGACAGAGCCTGGGCGCGAACCCAGAGTCTCTGGTGGCACAGGAAACGAGGGTTTCTGCAGGATTTATTTTTCTCTGCTGATTTCGATATCTTTCTGCTTATAATTTCCAACATTTTGGTAGGCTATTTGTTAGTCAACTTGTCTATATTAGATACATGCAGCTTCTCTTCTCACATATGTTGCCCTAGAAGACTAAATAAACCCTTGCTCACCAGAATAATGTCAGAAATCGATAGAATGACTGCTTCAATCTGGCAAAGATCTCTGTTTCATTCGCAGAGCAAAGACCTTTTAGGGACCTGGGAGAAAATACAATAACTTTAAAAACAAAACAGGAAAGATTTTTTTGTGCAGTTTGACTGGTTGTAAGGAAATAAAAAGCTGTGAAAATGACCCAATATGTTTCTGAAAAGATTTCAGTTTGGCTTGGATGCATATTCAACGTGGTTGAAATAGCTTTTAGGATGTTGATAAAGATAGCACCGCTACAGATGATATCTAACTGTGCATTCGCATTCTCTCAAGATGCTGAATGAAAGTAATCATATTGTCACGCCTTGGTCATTGTATTTTGTGTTTTTGTTATATGTTTGGGTAGGCCAGTGTGTGACATGGGTTTATATGTTGTATTCGTATTGGGGTTTGTATTATTTGGGATCGCGGCTGATTAGGGGTGTTGTTAGGCTTGGCTGCCTGAGGCGATTCTCAATCAGAGTCAGGTGCTTGTCGTTGTCTCTGATTGGGAACTGTATTTAGGCAGCCTGACTTTCACTTTGTATTTGGTGGGTGTTTGTTCCTGTCTTTGTGTAGTATTCACCAGATAGGCTGTAATAAGTTTCACGTTCTGTTGTTTTTGTATTTAGTATTCAGTTATTTCATGTACCGCGATTTATTTCATTAAAGTCATGAGTAACCTACACGCTGCATTTCGGTCCGACTCTCTTCTTTCAACAGACGAACGCCGTTACACATATTTCTCCACTCCTGTTCCAGAGTTATTATTTAGCCTACATTTGGTGTATCATTTTACTGCAAGAAATGCTTATTTCTGCAGGAGTTAATATGAAGGTTATGTGAGAGGTTATAAACCGGCAGTCGGTGTCCGGATTTTATTTTCCATTTAGGGATGGATCGAAATTTACATAATGGTTACCTGGAGGAAAATAGGGGAGGGTCATGCTTTTTCAATTTCATTCAAGGGGCGGTCATATAATTTGTAATTCATGAAATTTAAATATTTCTCACTGTTTTAAAATGAGTTTCTTATTTCGCTATTTGCAGTTGAAGTCGGAAGTTTACATACACTTAGTTTGGAGTCATTAAAACTAATTTTTCAACCACTCCACAAATTTCCAAACGCCTGAATCGATAGTTTGTACATCTGTACAAACAATAGTACATAAGTATAAACACCATGGGACCACGCAGCCGTCATACCGCTCAGGAAGGACACGTGTTCTGTCTCTTAGCGATGAACGTACTTTGGTGCAAAAAGTGCAAATCAATCTCAGAACAACAGCAAAGGACCTTGTGAAGATGTTGGATGAAACGGGTACAAAAGTAGCTATATTCACAGGAAAAACCAGTCCTATATTGACATAACCTGAAAGGCCGCTCAACGAGGAAGAAGCCACTGCTCCAAAACTGCCATAATAAATCCAGACTACGGTTTGCAACTGCACATGGGGACAAAGTTCGTACTTTTTTGGAGAAATGTCCTCTGGTCTGATGAAAGAAAAATAGAACTGTTTGGCCATAATGACCATTGTTATGTTTGCAGGAAAAAGAGGGAGGCTTGCAAGTCGAAGAACACAATCCCAACCGTGAAGCACGGGGGTGGCAGCATTATGTGGGGGTGCTTTGCTGCAGGAGGGACTGGTGCACTTCACAAAATAGATGGCATCATGAAGTAGGAAAATGATGTGGATATATCGAAGCAACATCTCAAGACATCAGTCAGGAAGTTAAAGCTTTGTTGCAAATGGGTCTTCCAATTGGACAATGACCCCAAGCATACTTCCAAAGTTGTGGCAAAATGGCTTAAGGACAGCAAAGTCAAGGTATTGGAGTGGCCATCACAAATCCTGACCTCATTCCTATAGAAAATGTGTGGGCAGAACTGGAAAAAATGTGTGCGAGCCAGGAGGTCTACTACCTGACATGATGACTCCTTGCTGTCCCCAGTCCACCTGGCCATGCTGCTGCTCCAGTTTCAACTGGCCTGGGCCCTAGGACCATGTCCCAGGACTACCTGACATGAGGACTCCTTGCTGTCCCCAGTCCACCTGGCCATGCTCCTGCTCCAGTTTCAACTGACCTGAGCCCTAGGACCGTGCCCCAGGACTACCTGACATGATGGCTCCTTGCTGTCCCCAGTCCACCTGACTGTGCTGCTGCTCCAGTTTCAACTGTTCTGCCTTATTTTATTATTTGACCATGCTGGTCATTTATGAACATTTGAACATCTTGGTCATTTTCTGTTATAATCTCTACCCGGCACAGCCAGAAGAGGACTGGCCACCCCACATAGCCCGGTTCCTCTCTAGGTTTCTTCCTAGGTTTTGGCCTTTCTAGGGAGTTTTTCCTAGCCACCGTGCTTTTACACCTGCATTGTTTGCTGTTTGGGGTTTTAGGCTGGGTTTCTGTACAGCACTTTGAGATATCAGCTGATGTACGAAGGGCTATATAAATAAATTTGATTTGATTTGACTCAGTTACTGAGGAATGGCCCAGCTTTCAGTTACTGCTCTGTCAGGAGGAATGTGCCAAAATTCACCCAACTTATTGTGGGAAGCCTGTGGAAGGCTACCTGAAACATTTGACCCAAGTTAAACTATTTGAAGGCAATGCTACACTCAATTAGTATTTGGTATGTAAACTTCTGACCCACTGTGAATGTGATGAAAGAAATAAAAACTAAAATAAATTATTCTCTTTACTATTATTCTGACATTTCACATTCTTAAAATAGTGGTGATTCTAACTGACCTAAGACTGAATTTTTACTTGGCTTAAATGTCAGGAATTGGGAAACTTAGTTTAAATGTATTTGACTAAGGTGTATGTAAACTTCCGACTTCAACTGTATCAATATGTGCTAGATTCCACCTTTCATCTCTGATTCTCTGCTGGGCGCATAATGTCAAGGCTATTTATTGTGGTCCATAGCTTATAGGCTACGAGGTGCATGCTCAGAAGCACAGAGCAAAGTTATATTTCTAAGATGGCTGATGGGCTGGTGTAACGACAACTAGGCTGCATTACACACTAATGAATATTCCAACCCCGAGTCCCGGCCTGCTCTGCTCTTGCTGATCAAACACGTTTTTGTGTGTCGTCTAACTAACGGCTGTGTTGTGTAGGCCCACGGTGGCAGTTCAGGAGGAGAGTCAAATATTTCTTCTGAAGGTTTTTTGTTGATTAGAACTATTCCCAAAAATATTTTGTGCGCAGTTTATGGCCTATGTTCCTTTCAGTTTGAGAAGGAGAGTGTGAAGAAGAGCCAGAGTTAAACTTGGATACTGACTTGCTACTACTAGAATTGAAAGTTGAAGCAGCAGCCTTGGCACAATCAATCAGAAATGAACCACTCATGGTGCTGAAGGCAGGCAAATTCAAGTATGCCTAGTTCATTTCAACCCTTTCAAATTTTATTAGACTTTACTATCAACAAACAGGGCTTTGTGTTGTAGCCTATTTCTTTGACCGACACAATTAGGCTATAGGCTGCTATATCCATAGATTTGTCAGTCTCCATGCAGTCTTTAAATAACAGCCCTTCACTGGCACAGAGGTAGGCTAAGTAAAAACCAACACTTTTTACATTTTTATTTTAAGAAAATGGTAAAAAGCACAGGCCTACCCCTTGTTAGCTTAAGACCTGTTACTCCTACCCCCAACTTTTTCGAACATTCTGTTAAAAATCGCGCAACATTTCAGCGCCCTGCTGCTCATGCCAGGAATATAGTATATGCATATGATTAGTATGTGTGGATAGAAAACACTCAGATGTTTATAAAACTGGTTAAATCACGGCTGTGACTATAACAGAACGTGCGTTTCATCGAAAAGTGCAGGAAAATCTGATCACTGAAAATGGAAATAAATATCCATGCGCCACTTCCAGGAATTGTTAAAGGTGAACCGGATTAAATGAGGCAGAGGTTGCAGTACCTACAGCTTCCGCACGATGTCTAGAGTCTTGTCATTTGCTTCGGCTTTGATTCTTGGTCAAACCGACACAAGGGAACCGATTCCCTCCGGTCTCCGACCGGATGTTTTGGTTGAGATTTCTCCTGACATTTTTTCCAGACGGACACCTATAGAATTTACATCACCTCCTGATGAATTCTAACGCTTATTAACGTGTACTAATACCTAAAGTTGCATTACAAAAGTATTTCGAAGTGTTTTGTGAAAGTTTATCGTCGACTTGTTTCATTTAAAAAAATGACGTTACGTTATGAAACGCTATTTTTTTTCGTTTATCACAGTCTTCATAGATCGATATCTAGGCTATATATGGACAGATTTTAATCGAAAAAAAGACCCAATAGTGATTATGGGACATCTAGGAGTGCCAACAAAGATGGTCAAAGGTAATGTTTTATATTTTATTGTGCGGTTTGTGTAGCGCCGACTATGCTAATTATTTTGTTTACGTCCCCTGCGGGTCTTTTGTGGTGTTACATGCTATCAGATAATAGCTTCTCATGCTTTCGCCGAAAAGCATTTTAAAAATCTGACTTGTTGCCTGGATTCACAATGATTGTAGCTTTAATTCAGTACCCTGCATGTGTATTTTAATGAACGTTTGAGTTTTAACTAATACTATTAGCATTTAGCGTAGCGCATTTGCATTTCCAGATCTCTAGATGGGACGCCTGCGTGCCAGGTAGGAGCAAGAGGTTAAATAAAATGGATCCGATGATCTAAAGTGATTTATAACAGCGCTTTGGTCCGCGATGCTTTATGCTAGAAATGAGCTGTAAAATACCTGGGAATGACCTTACTCTGAGGCATATGGGAATATCATCATTTTTTGTTTCTTTGACATTGAGGCTGCGCTTCAAACTTCTAAAGTCGAGGAGACAAAAAATAGACTTTGCTTGGGAAGTAATCGAATTCAGTTATTATCAATTGATTTATGCTATTCACTTTCTGTATAATAGAAGACGTTTAAACCCAGTCAGCTTTTAGGGAAACACTTGTGGCCTTCTCTAGTTGGGTTAAGCCATGGAAGAAGAGTAGCCAGCAGTTAAAGCTTACATTTTTCTGCATCAGTAGTCCTACTCTGTCTGGGGTGGAAAGATAGGCCTAACTTTAAGAAGTACCATGCTCAGATGTCATCTCAGATTGAATTATTTGCAAAGAGGGACAGTTTTGTTGCAAACAAGACACTGATTTGGCATTGGAGAAATATGATAAAATGAACACGTATGCCTATCGCTCTGTCAATTCCTAGTCTGTAATTTGTGCGGTATTACAAAAGATTCTGCTAATGTGTAAAATGACGTGGAATTGCATGAAATGTTTATAAAGGGCTTTTTTTTCTCAGACCTGCAAATACGGTGATAGATTCATGTAATGCTTTTACTATAAAGGTTATGTTCCACCCTACTCTTGTAGGCTGGTCAGCAAACTACATCTGGCAGTCCCGTGCGCTATCAAAATTCCTGCATTGCTGTGTGATGCTTAAAAGACTAAGAACAGTTTTAAAAACTCCATATCCAAGGCTCTGGTTTGTCCAAGAAGTGAGGGTACATGGTAGATATGTTCTCTGCTATCCAATTAGTTTTTATTCTTATTTTGTGGATTGGGGTGTAAGTAAAATATTTCGCTAAAGGGAGGCTATCCATTTTAATTTGAGGTCCTATTTTCTCTCCTTCTTTAACACATCTGAACAGTAGACTAGGTTACAGTTCCCCTATGACTGTCGAATTTGTATAGCGCCTCACAATCATCACACATAACACAGCCGGCACTGCTATACCATCCTCTTTTACCACTTCACCAAATCTTCCCAAAAACATGACTTCTGGCCCTCGCAGCTTTTCTCGTATTGAATTAAACTACATTGTCCTTTTTGCTTCCGTATATTGCCTCGGTAGATCGGTGTACATTTCTTCTGCCCGTTCCCAAAAGCGATTGGCGTGTAGGCTATTTGGCGTGTGTACAGTTAAACTAGCAGCATGGTCAATCTGGGGTCTGCGTTGGCCGTACAGCATTTACTGCGATGCGGCCTCTGCAGAAGTCAGGGCATTCGTACTTCTTGCACTTTGTGGAGCAGAGCCGTTGTGAAGGAAGGGAGTTTGTTTATACAGGACGTACCACCCCCACCTACTGTCAACCAATCATGTCAATGCGGAGCTATACCGAGCCCTCCGCATTGTTACAACATTTGGGAGGTGCACAACATTGCCGTACGGAGCTTGATTTAGCCTCTGCAGACCTCTGGAGGCCCCGCCATTGTCATACCCATCTTCGGACCCCATTTGCAGATCAAGCATAATTCGTATTTTAGGCCCTAAAGCATAGGTTTACGCACTAATGCCAGATAGCCAAAAGGAATGAAAGAAAAACCTCAATGTAGCCAATAGATTTGATACATTTATGGATTTTTTAAAAGTTACTGTTTTCTCTTTATTCAACCACACCCCTTTTATCCACACAATATTTCATGACCGAAAACCTGCCCGCCTGTCGCAATTATAAAACATAAAAAAACACAAACAATGATTACATAACTCTGTGCAAATGTCTGTAATTCTTACACATTAATACAGCACTTTAACAGTACAGGTAATCGGGTACACATCACTGCGAGTGATTTACTTCTCCTGATAATTTGTAAATGAGGAAGCAAATGAGGATGGCACAGCCTGGGATCAAGATGTACATTTTAGATAATCCCTCCCGACCGTGCACAGTGTTCTTCCTCAGGGTAATCCGCCATCTGTCCCATGTGACGCCGGTACCAAGCCGGTTTGTTTTTTCCTAATCTGAGTCAAAGCTGGGACACTTTCCTTCCAGTCTGGATCCCATGGACCTGCTGGGGGAACATAAAACAAGGTGGAGTGGGGCGAGGCCTTTCCTCCTTCTATTCCTCTCCTCCGTTCCACCCTCCGTCTCTCAGGGTCTCCAGCTCAGGTTCTCCAGACCCACAGCAGGAGCTGTCTAAATGGACCACAGAGCAGGAAAGTGATTCAAGAAAATACAAGAACACAATGGTAGTGATTCCATGTCTGCCTGTGGTGGAGGTAGGGATCTTATCAAGCCTTGTTAGACAAAACATTTTGCATCGCTTTGTCACTCTCCTTCCATACACCTTATCCTGGGCCTGAGCCATACAAATGGCCCGCATTCCCAGCCTTGTTTTGAAATGAGACATTAACAGTAACAACCTGTGGCCCCTTGGGTTTAATTAAATACTGAATGTGTCTGTCATTTTTACGGCTGCGACTAAGAACTATAGCCTACTTGAGAGGTGCACAAAGATAGTTGGCACACAGAGTAAAGAAAAAGAAGTGAAACTAAGCTCTCCAGAAACATTTGATGATTAGTAAGCAGATACTGGTTAATGTTTGACAGAGCATTTGACCTCTGTCTCGTGTAAGCTTGACACTGCATTTAGGTGAAGGTTATTGGGAGATAAAGCATGAGTAGGTAAACCGACAGGCGGCAAGCACAGCAGGACACTGCCCACAGCAGGACACTGCCCACAGCAGGACACTGCCCACAGCAGCACACTGCCCACAGCAGCAGCACGAGCACCAATCGCTTGGCTTCCTGATCATGATAGTCAATGTCAGCTCATAGACTGAGGGGCTGGAAAAAGGACACCAGCGAATGGCTGTTAGTGACAGAGCAGCAACAGTAGGCCTAGTGCTTTGGAAACGGGTAGAGTGGGAGTCAGTAGGTCAAAAGATATGCCTGTCCGGTGTAGTAATTAAAACATCCTGAGGCTCTTTCTTGGGAACGTATTTACTCAGAAGAGCTGATAGCAACAGCTCATCACTAAACTTTATGTTTATCAAACAACCTCATCTGAATAAGAGGCCTTCTGTGGTGTGAAGGCTGGCCTGGTATTGATTTCTCTGACGCCTCAGGGTGGATGCAAACAGCTCTGTTTTGGATCCGAATTATTATTCCTGTTTAGTAACCCTCTAAATAAACATTAATCTGGCCCGGGCGACCATCTGTTTGTAATATTTCCTCAGTTGGTTGGTTTATCTCTCACTTTGATTCGATTTGAAACTGCACTTAGAAGAAGGCAGCTGCTGTCTCATTACAGCAGAATAAACTGTACAAACAGCCTTTGATTTCCTGATGGTAGGGAATTGACTCTCCCTCTGAGAACTTCAAGGGAACAAGGTTTTGCAGTAAATGAAAGACTAAAGGTTTTGGAGTAAGACTAAACGAAATACAACTTACTGAGATGAAAAGGCTTTGCAGTCAATGATAATGAGTGTATCAGTAGATTTAAAAGTGTAGTATTTTGTGACTATTTTGAAATATCACATTCTGTGAAAGCCATTTTGAACAAAAAGATGGTCAAATAGAAATCCTAAATGAAAACCGTGTGTAGACTGGCCAGGCTCCATGTTACAGTATATGGAGGTGGGAGAGAAGCTCCCCAATCACCATTCACTTAGAGTACACCACCCCTTTCCTCCTCTGCGCCTCCCATAACTATATAGAGGAATGTCAAGCCAAACAAGTTGAAGTTTTAAATTTATATCCTCCAAGCCATAAATAATTAGTGTCCGTTGCACTTTTTTGGCATGTCAGCATAGGTTATTTTATTCTCCACTTCCCCTGGTCATGAAGCATGTGCGTGGGTTTTTCATATTCAAGAATTAAAGACCGAAATCTCGACCATGTGCAGAGCAAAGCCAAAACCCTCTATAGAGCAGGCAAGTGTAATGCCTTCCATCTGGGGGAGAGGGAGTGAGACTAATGCTTGTGTGTGTGGAGCAAACCTGGGTTCAATTTTTTTATTTTTTTTAATCATTCAAATACACTTTTTGCATTTTCTTTAGTCTTTCTGGAGTGCCAGGAAGGACTGAGTTTGCACTTTTGCAACTATGCTATTGGTTCCATTGTACCAGGCAAGCTCAATCAAGACCAGATGGAAACATATTTTCAAATTGTATTTGAACCCAGGTATGTGGTTGTGTCGTGTACAGTGAGTCCCAGAGGTGGACTGGAGTAGTGGACTGTGGCCCTCCATGGGGGCCGGAGGATTAACCAACCACCCACTTAAATTATTGGTGTAATTGCCAGCTAGGTTCTCTGGTAATGGCATGACTGGGGCTTTTCTCAGTACTGCTTGATATCACAGAGAATCTGGGCTGGCGTGGGGATGGGGTTGATGGTAGGGGGCAGTGCCAACTAAGCACTGAGCAGGAGAGAATGGAGCTGCTGGTAGCCTGAGCTGAGTGTCATAACTGGTTCAGTGTAACACCAAAGTGCTCAGGTAGAACTGGACAATATTAGCCCGACTATAAATGGATACTGACTTCCCGTGGGATGAAAAGGGCTGCTCAGTTTAGTTCTGTAATGTCTTTCAGATAGTTCTCTCTCTCTCAGTCAATGGCCGTTTGTGGGGACTGGGAAGACTTGTCTCTGGTCATTGTCAAACCCGAAGAGCCTACTGGTTCCTTGGCAACCACTGCAAACATGCTGACAGCTGTGGTACTATTGGTCAGTGGTCATCATGAGAATGAATCTTACATCATTTTTTTAACAGGCTGAATCATTGAGATTTATTTAGTTTCTGACAGGTTATGAAGTCCCACCGCACTAGGCACAAACTAGTTGAATCAACGTTGTTTCAACGTAATTTGTCAACGTGTTGTGATGTGGAAAATACGTTTGATTTGAAAAAAGTTGTTGTTTTGAGGGTGAAATTTCAACCACAGGGTTATGTCATGGTAACCAAATTTGAATATAGACCAACCTTGTATAAAATATGTTGAATTTGTACCTTTAAAACAACATTAGCACCTCCTATTGAAGAATTGATCGGTCTACAACTACCCTTTGGTCTCCCATTGTGTTTTAACCAAGCCCAGCCCTGCTTAAAGTTTTTAATTTAATTTAGTCCTATTCCTTCACTTTTTGGTTGAGATGGAGATGTGAATCCAACACATTAATGATTAATTTGTAGACAAACTGCAATTAAAGCCAGACTAAAAATCTATGGCACAGATGGAACTATCCAAGCAGAAGATGCAGTACATCTCCTTCAAATATTGATATTTTGTTGCGTTGACAACCAAACACAAATCAATATCACTTTTTAAATACAGTAAATAGCCTAAAGTTAAAGCTATTTTACAACCTAATGTAACATTCAACCTTAAAATGAGTAACACATCCATGTCCACATTTTGAGGTTACGGTAACTATAAATGTCTTGTTTATGTAATCATATAAAGTGTACACGTTCAAGATAGCATGGACAGGTCATCACAGGTCAATAACGATCTTAACAATTGCTGTAATATATCTGTGCAGAATCTCGAACGGCATTGATCTCTTGCACCATGTACTTTTAATGTAAGTTCAACTGCAATCCAGGTCATTTAGTTCTGCTCTTAGATGAAGCACAGTGATAACACAATCTGCGGTATAAATTAACAAAATATCTGACGTTGTATTCCCATTTTAACTTTGCTGTTGAAAGCATAGTGATAACATATTGGAAATTCAACTGTCTTTTTGAGTGGGTGAATATAGGTTGTAATCTCATTGATCAACGTCTCAAGCAAATATGATCCATGTTGAAATGATGTGATTTGCCCAGTGGGACATGTCTTCCCATGACTTCTGTATCTTAGAGCAGTCAATGCTCTTTTGTGGGATGAACGTAAACAGTGTGTTTAACAACCGATTGAGTTGTTTCAGGATTGTGGCTGTTACACCCCAACCCCCCTTGGTGCACATGTAGGGTCTGGCCTGCTATGTTAAAAGCATGCTTAACATATGGAGCCTTGTGTGTTAAACCCATTAACCCCTTCTCTAGTCCACTATCCTTCTCCTGTGTTGGATACATCTCTTCTCTAGTCTACTATCCTTCTCCTGTGTTGGATACATCTCTTCTCTAGTCTACTATCCTTCTCCTGTGTTGGATACATCTCTTCTCTAGTCCACTATCCTTCTCCTGTGTTGGATACATCTCTTCTCTAGTCTACTATCCTTCTCCTGTGTTGGATACATCTCTTCTCTAGTCTACTATCCTTCTCCTGTGTTGGATACATCTCTTCTCTAGTCTACTATCCTTCTCCTGTGTTGGATACATCTCTTCTCTAGTCTACTATCCTTCTCCTGTGTTGGATACATCTCTTCTCTAGTCTACTATCCTTCTCCTGTGTTGGATACATCTCTTCTCTAGTCCACTTAGCCTCACACCCTACACCCTACACCCTACTCGGTCTCTCTGTGACACCATAGGTATTATCTGTTATACAGTTACAGTACAATCTCTGAGTCAGTCTTCCTCAGTGTTAGAGGTGACTGGGTCTAAAATGGGTTCGATAGGCTGATCATAATGCGACGTGGCTGTGCTAGCTGGTGGGGTTGAGGCTCTGCGTTGTTCTGGCGCAGGGCTGGCGCTGTTCTCCATTACTTCCCCCCTTAATAGAGCCCTGAGCTGGGCCTGTCCTGAAATGACTGGGATGCAGCCATGGCTCTCCAGCTCCATGTAACACAGGCCAGGCTGGGGATGTGTTCTCCCTGCGGGAGGGGTCTGGATTTGGGTCCGTTTGTCAATATGGAGCAGCTTAGCCTATCCCAGATCAAACCCAGGAGGAGGAACAGAGTCCGAGGCCTCATGGTCAGGACCGACTACTCCGGTTGGCTGTAGAGTTACTGGGCCAGCCAAGCCAAGCAGCTAAGGCCCTATTTATCTCTTTCTAGTTGTTAGCATACTGTATATCATCGACCATGCTCCGAAAGCCCTGTGTGTAGTTATGAACACAGCTCCGAAAGCCCTGTGTGTAGTTATGAACACAGCTCCGAAAGCCCTGTGTGTAGTTATGAACACAGCTCCGAAAGCCCTGTGTGTAGTTATGAACACAGCTCCGAAAGCCCTGTGTGTAGTTATGAACACAGCTCCGAAACCCCTGTGTGTAGTTATGAACACTAAACCAAAATGTAAACGCAACACAATGCCACAGATGTTTTGAGGGAGTGTGCAACTGGCATGCTGACTGCAGGAGTGTCCACCAGAGCTGTTTCCAGATCATTTTATGTTCATTTCTCTACCATTTGGAGGCTAATGTTGTTTTAGAGAATTTGGCAGTAAGTCCAATCGGCCTCACAACCGCAGACCACATGCAATCACACCAGCCCAGGACCTCCACAGCCGGCTTCTTCACCTGCGGGAACATCAGAGGGGGGAGGGCGGGGTTCCGAGGAGTATTTATGTCGGTAATAAAGCCCTTTTGTGGGGAAACCTCATTCTGATTGGCTGAGCCTGGCTCCCCAGTAGGTGGACCTGGCTCCCAAGTTGCTGGACCTATGCCCTCCCAGGCCCACCCACGTCTACGCCTCTGCCCAGTCATGTGAAATCCATAGATTAGGGCCTAATGAATTTATTTCAATTGACCGATTTAAAAAAAAAAAAAAAAAAAAAAAAAAAAATTAAAATATTTTTTATTTTTTTCCCTTATGAACTGTAACTCAGCAAAAATCTTTGAAATTGTAGCAAAAATCTTTGAAATTGTAGCATTTTATATTTTTGTTCAGTATAATGAACAAAAGGATTTGTCTTTTTAGTGTCAACAAAGTTGAAGTGTAATTGCGGCTGCTTTATGCAGTTGTGTGCTAGGAGGTCACAACCTACTTGATTGTGATCTTTCTAGGGAAAGAAAAAACATGTTATGATAGCTCATTTTCTTTCGTTAAGTGTAAGGTAATTCAATGTGAACCACTTCTACCAGTAGTAGTATGTGTCATTGCCTGGTCACAAGGGTTTCACTGAAGTCAAGTTTCAGAAATTCATTAGATGAGTAAAATATATTTTGAAGATTTCAATTAAATATCTACTCTGATCAACAGGGTGTGATGTCAGCGTGTGATGTGCCTGCCCTTAATAGAGCAATTAAAGCATGTATTGGTCATTAGCCAGCACCGTGTATTCTGTGTTAAGTGACTCGTCAGCGAGCAAGCCTGCATGGTATTATACATCAGGCAGGGGAGGCCCAGACTGAGACTGAGGAGCAGGCCTGAGCATGCCTTCCTGCAGCCTCCAGTCCTTAAATGGATCTAATGAGTCACTGAGCTGAGCTCTACCTGAAGACCGATCACCTGCACCCCTGCCCATACTGGTTAGTGGTTAGATCAGGGAGTAACTGGTCACTCTGTACTAGGTTAATTTTTATTTCAGCAGAGTGGTAGTGTAAAGTCATACATGGAAGACTAGTCTTGGGTGTGGCGTGTCTTTATAGAAAATTAGCATGTTTTTAGGATATTGTGGGGAAACCTCAGTCATGAAATATTCCAACCTGGTCTCAGAGCATTTCGTTTTGTTATTTTTGTTTTGTATGGTATGTATTCATTTGTGGATGTCCTTCATCCATTTCGTATGATATGTTATGAATTACAATTCATATTATGTTACCAATTTGTAAAAAGTACAATGCATTTGCAAACCATACAATATGTTACGAGTTGCAAAACGTATGATATGTTATGAACTCTAGCTAAGTGGCTAACATTACACAACCAATTCACAACCTTTGGGTTGCTAGACATTCACGTTATACGCCCACCCATTCACCCCGACCAACCACCGTAACCATACCAAACGTAAAACATGTCCCAGATTTACATTTACTAGGTTACATCTAGTCTGAGACCAGGTTGAATATTCCAACAGACAGGCACACAATCATGCATGTCATTCCAAAAGGGTAGGTTTAACAGAACAAATGAAATGTAACCATACTTTAACACTCATATCATCAATGATATTATTTAGGCCTATAAAGCATTTATAAAGTTCAACCCCATTTTAGGTTTAAAATACAAATAAATAATAACAATAAAAATACATAGGGTTTCAAGCTTTGGTTGATTTCAAATGTAATCTTCAAGTTGATCATTAATATGTTGGATTCACGTCTCCATCTCAACCAAAAATCAAAGTTAAAGATTAGGACTCAATCAAATCTAACTTTAAATGTAAAGTTTGATTCAGTCCTATTCTTTAACACTGAGACTTGGTTTAGATGGAGATGTGAATCCCACATATCAATTATTCATTTGTAGACACACTGCAGTTCAAGCCAGACTAAGTCACTGGCACAAAATATACATCTCCTCCTTCAAATGTTGATATGTGGTTGTGTTGACAACCAAACACAATTCAATATTACTTTTGTAATTACAGTAAAGTTAAGGCCAGCTTACAAATGAATGTAACAGCATTTATTCAACCTTAAAATATGGCCATGAATGTGTTTCTCATTGAGGTTTACCTATTGTAACTACAGTGCCTTCAGAAAGTATTCATACCCTTTGACTTGTTCCACATTTATTATGTGTTACAGCCTGAATACAAAATTGATGTTTTGTTTTACCTATCTACAGACAATACCCTATAATGACGAAGTGAAAATATGTTTTTAGACATTTTTGCTAATTTATTGAAAATTAAGGGTAGCCTAGTGGTTAGAGCGTTGGACTAGTAACTGAAAGGTTGCAAGTTCAAATCCCCGAGCTGACAAGATACAAATCTGTTGTTCTGCCCCCGAACAGGCAGTTAACCCACTAGGCCGTCATTGAAAATAAGAATTTGTTCTTAACTGACTTGCCTAGTAAAATAAAGGTGTAAAAAAACAACAGATATCTCATTTACATAAGTATTCACACCCCTGAGTCAATAGTTTGTAGAAGCACCATTGGCAGTTATTACAGCTTTGAGTCATCTCGTCTTATCAGTTTTTCACATCTAGATTTGGGGATTTTCTCCCTTCCTCATGCTCTTAAGTGTGCTTTTCACCACCACTCCCCATCTATCTTCAAGTTTGAATATTTGGAATAGCAGTGATGGCACATTTAGATGACAAATGTTTGTCCATTGGAATGTTATGCTTTTAGATGGTTTAAAGCTTAGTGATAACACATTAGGAATTCAACAAAGGTTGACATTCTGGGTCTGGGTTGGGGACGCCAAACTAGACAGCATTGCTCAATATCTCAACATGGTGTGCCCAGTGAGGACACATGAACAATCTGTAAGTGAGCTAAGTTTTCCTCTGTGTGGCTAGGGTAGATCAGTGTGTGCTGTTGATTTATTAACACTTGGCTCTGTAAGGGAGAGTCCTAAAGGTGTGAGGAGGGTTGTCTTCTCTGGCCCGTGTGGTGTCAGGTGAAGCCTGTGTGCTGAAAATGTGTGTATCAATATTTTAATTTTCCATGTTGCTATGCCATCCAGGCTGTTTCTATTAAGCCTTTTTCCTAGAATGTATTATGAGTGGCTTTTTGTTTGACGAACATTGAAAAGGGGTAATATTGGATGTTCTGCATTGTCTTTAGTAGTAACTTTCCATTGACTGCGGTGATTGAGTAGCCGAACCCCCTGCTAAGGGGCGAAATGTGAGGTTTTTACTGAGTTTAAGTTATACACACTGGTTGAATCAACGTTGTTTCCACGTAACGGTTTTGACTTCAGGTTATTATTCATAGGGGTGCCAGGTAGGTTGTGCCTACCAGAGAAAACATTGGTTTATCCTTTTGGTTTGGGAGGGAATGAGTCCCATCCGTCAAGTCTACACCAATACAAAGGACTTATGTAAAAGTCAGGATGGAAATAAGCTTTTCATAAACCCTTAAAACATTGGAAAGAACTTCAAAAACAACTAGTATTCTGTGTGGGTTGTATTAGCAACATCAATGATTACACACACATATAATAATATCACAATGAGTTCTGGTTCCTCCAGAAATGTCCTGTACCTCGGGCCTAAAGAGTCCCGCCTGGTAAAGGAGTTCAGGGAACTCCCGTGACCTTAGTCACGCAATATTTGTCTGTTCATTCCGTGTAGCGTAAACCCAGTATTAATCATACAATCAATATACCAATTATTTTACAACAGAACTTTAAAGCGTATCAACTCTTACTATGTCCTCAACTACAACTAACTACATAAATCATCACAGTATACATCATATCAAAACAAACAAAATACCGTATACAAAAAGGTTGTAGTCAGTCAGTCGGTCAGTCAGACAATCCAATCCGCCAACAGATCTCCAGCGGAGAAAGGCCACTAAGAATGGAGAGGTGTAGTCCACGGACGGAGAGGTGTAGTCCACGGACGGAGAGGTGTAGTCCACGGACGGAGAGGTGTAGTCCACGGACGGAGAGGTGTAGTCCACGGACGCAAAGAATGGATCCGATCCTGGGTAAACTCTATTAGGCTACAAAAAACACGTTTAACGGCAACAAAACAAACGGATTAGAGAAGCTTTGGAACTGAGGGTTGAACACATCCTCATTCACGTCTCCATCACAACCCCACTTTTGCGCAGCTGATGCTGGCTATTTAATTGGGAATTAAAGGGAAAGCGTTCTATTGGAAGGAGAAGCACTGAGACGGTTCAGAAAAATTCAGGGCCGTCACACACCCTCTCCCCTGGAAAAAGCCGACCATTGCCCTGGAAGGCACATCTTGGTCGGGGAAACCGAGAAAGGTCTCCTCATCACTTTCCTCTTCAAAGATATCCAGGACCTTGCGGCGCTCAATCGCCTCCAATTCCTCAGCCGAGGGATAACAGGCCTTAAGGCGTGAGACATGGACAACTCGCATATCTTCACCTGTGTCCTCTTTCACCACTTGGTAGTTCAAAGGGCCCATCTGCTCCGCAATCCTATATGGTTCTTGCCATTTAGGAGCGAGCTTGGCCGAGAAGAATTGTTCAGCTTTCGAGTAAGGATGAGAGCGAAGCCACACCCGATCACGAAGCTGGAACTGCATGTCTCGTCTGTTCTTATCATAATTTTTCTTCTGCTTGAGTCGAGCCCGGATCATGTTCTTTGAGACAAAAGCTCTCAAGTCATGGAGATGGACTACCTGGTCATAGCAAGCAGCGTCTGGAGTAAGCTGCTGGGGCTGTAGCACCATATCCAAGGGTCCTCGGAGAGGACGACTTAGGTTCAGCTCTGCAGGTGTGACTGCAGTGGACTCTTGTACAGCAGAATTCAGGGCAAATCGAAACTCGTGAAGGTGCTTGTCCCAGTGTTTCTGCTGGGTCCCTACATAGGAAGCAATCATTGTCTTCAAGGTTCGATTGACTCTCTGTGAGATTGGTCTGTGGGTGATAGGCGCCGTGGTTACCTTCTGTCTCAGGTTCCATCTTTGGCAGGTCTCCTCAAAGAGATTATAGAGACGGTCCTTGCTGTGGCCTGACGCAGGGAAAAGAGCTCCACCCACTTTGAATAGTAATCAACAAAAACAAGCATGTACACATTCTGATTGGAGCTTCTAGGAAATGGACCCATCAAATCCACTCCTAACATTTCCCAAGGTCGGGTAACCACTGTTTGCTGCAACTTGCCAGCAGGCTTTCTACCTTCTGGTTTGTACATTTGACAAACCTGACAGTTTCGGATGTGTGACTTCACATCCATGCTCAGATGTGGCCAGTACAGTAACGCTTGCAACCGCTTGTAGGTTTTGAACCTGCCCAAATGACTAGCTAATGGGTCTTCATGGAAATGTTGAAGCAGTTGAAGGTGTAGAGTTTCAGGTATGTACATTTGGTAGTGTTCTGTGAGGTAGTTGTACAACTCGGTAGACTTTGTCTTCAATGATGGTCAGCTTTGTGGTAGGATTGACCATCTTTTCTCCATCTTCCAGGATAGTCTGGTACAAAGCCTGTACTTCTGGATCATCCCGTTGGGCTTTCCATATGGCCTCATCAGAGATGGGAAAGTCCGTTTTGGGAGAGTCTCCGCTGCTTGACAGGACAGTAGCACATGTAAGATGAGGGCAACTGTTATCACAAGTAGGAGCTCTGGACAAGGCATCTGGAACAGTGTTGTATTTTCCTTTCCTGTATTCTACTGCAAAGGTGAACTCTTGCAACCGTAGAGCCCATCTTATGAGTCTGGTACTTGGTTTGTTGGTCTTGAACACCCACACAAGGGAGGAATGGTCAGTGACCACAGTGAAGTGTCTTCCCTCCAGGTAGTACCTCCACTTTTCCAAAGCCCAGACAACTGCAAGGTACTCTTGCTCGGTTGTGGAGTAGTTCCGTTCTGCTCCATTCAATGTCAGACTGGCGAACGCTAGCACTTCTTCAGTGCCAAGTCCAGTCTGTTGGACTAGGACAGCACCAAGTCCAACATCACTTGCATCAGTGTAAACAACAAAAGGGCAATCAAAGTTGGGATGACCTAAAATGGGAGGTGTGACGAGGTGTTGTTTCAGGGTTTCAAAGGAAGTCTGGCACTCTGCCGTCATTTGGAATTTCGCTCCTTTTCGCTTCAACGCGTTGAGGGGTTCTGCCACCTGGGAGAAGTTGGACACAAATCGATTGTACCATCCAGGCATACCAAGGAACCGTTGAAGGGCCTTGAGTGTGGTTGGCACAGGGAAGTCTTGTACAGCCTTTGTCTTTTCAGGATCCACATGAATGCCGTCAAAAGACACAATATGGCCAAGGAACTTCAGGGAGGTTTGGCAGAAGTTGCTCTGCTTCATGTTCAAGGTCAGACCAGCTTCTCTTAGCTTGTCCAACACTGCTTGAAGATCTTAAGTGTCTTTCTCTGTTCTGAGAGTAGATAATTATATCGTCCAGGTAGACGAAACAGGGCATAGGCATAGGCAGTGACTCTTGGGGTTTCAGCTCTGGTTAAAGCACCCAGAGTTGGATGGTCTTTCCTGTGAAAAGAGTTGGGTGTGTTGGCCTTTTGTGGTTTCTGGAAGGGTTTACTTGATACGGTCTTGGATCTCCAACAACATGAGAGGGGTCTTGGCTGGAGACTCTGGCTGTTGTTGATGGTCTGTCTGTCTGTCTTGGGTAACTGTTTGGGTGTCTGTTTCTTTCTCTGGTCATATTGCTGTTGGCATTCCCTGTCCTTCTCAAACTGCTGTCCCAAGCGAACCAGTCCATCGACAGTGGTGACTCGTTCTCGGAGTTGACTGGCTAGTAGTGGGTTGATGTTCTTCAAGATCAATTTAAATTACCTCTTCCTCCTCAATGCCAGGTTTCCACTTTCTGCACAGGGAGTGGTAACTGTATGCAAAGTCACGGATGCTCTCTTTCTCGCTTTGCACGCGATTCCTGACTCTGTCTGCCAGCTCATCTGTGTAGTCCTCAGACAGAAATGCAGAGGAAAACTTGCCCTCAAAGTCAGCCCAGGAGGTAGTGGTGAGACGTGCCACATCCCACCAGTCTCAAGCTGTCCCATGCAACACATTCCTCAATGTGGCAAGGAGTTCTGTTGTTGCTCTTCACTCAGACATTTGAATTTATGGTGGATAAGAGTTTGGAGATGTTGTTGAGTCCGACGAATATCAAGGATATCACCTTGAAGTTGTAAGACCACAACCTCTGGAGATAAACCAGACAATGGAGGAAGGTTGGGTGTCAGAGGGAGGGCTAGCTCAGTACTTCCACACAGATCCATGTCAATAAGTGAATAAATGGTTAGACCTGTGGCCTGTGGTCAGACCGAGCATTCAGATTCCCAGGGCTCTGGCCCAAATCAACTCCATTATCTCCATTCCCATTATGATTTGTATTGTCAGCTTGATGGTCAGAATGGCCCTGTATATTCCAATTGACAGGTATGACATGGATGAGCACATTATCTTGGGGTGAATCCATTGTTTTAATTCCACACAAAATATTTTCTTTGGTTAGTTCTCAATGGTGAGCGGTCCCATCTGGGGTGCCATTTTTTATGTAACGGATTTGACTTGAGGTTATTATTTATAGGGGTGCCAGGTAGGTTGTGCCTACCAGAGAAAACATTGGTTTCTCCTTTTGGTTTGGGAGGGAATGAGTCCCATCTGGTCCATCAAGTCTACACCAATACAAAGGACTTATGTAAAAGTCAGGATGGAAATAAACTTTTCATAAACCCTTAAAACATTGGAAAGAACTTCAAAAACAACTATATTCTTTTGTGTGGGTTGTATTAGCAACATCAATGATTACACACACATATAATAATATCACAATGAGTTCTGGTTCCTCCAGAAATGTCCTGTACCTCGGGCCTAAAAAGAGTCCTGCCTGGTAAAGGAGTTCAGGGAACTCCCGTGACCTTAGTCACGCAATGTTTGTCCGTTCATTCCGTGTAGCGTAAACCCAGTATTAATCATACAATCAATATAACAATTATTTTACCACAGAACTTTAAAGCCTATCAACTCTTACAAAGTCCTCAACTACAACTAACTACATAAATCATCACAGTATACATCATATCAGACAAAATCCACAATCCAATCTGCCAACAGATCTCCAGCGGAGAAAGGCCACTAAGAACGGAGAGGTGTAGTCCACGGACGGAGAGGTGTAGTCCACGGACGGAGAGGTGTAGTCCACGGACGGAGAGGTGTAGTCCACGGACGGAGAGGTGTAGTCCACGGACGGAGAGGTGTAGTCCACGGACGGAGAGGTGTAGTCCACGGACGCAAAGAGTGGATCCCATCCTTGGTAAACTCTATTAGGTTACAAAACACACGTTTAACCGCAACAAAACAAACCGAATAGAGAAGCTTCGGAACTGAGGGTTGAACACATCCTCATTCACGTCTCCATCACAACCCCACTTTTGCACAGCTTGATGCTGGCTATTTAATTGGGAATTAAAGGGAAAGCGTCCTATTGGAAGGAGAAGCACTGAGACGGTTCAGAAAAATTCAGGGCCGTCACAATGTAATTTCAATGAAATTACATTGAACCAACGTGGAATAGACGTTGAATTGACTTCTGTCCGGAGTGGGTAGCCACTATCTTCCATTAACTAGAACCCTGAGATGTCCTGTTCAGAAACTGTGTGCAGCTAGCTACTGTTTAATGTTACTGCTTAATGCCAGAGAAGAGCCTAGAGGGGGGACAGGACAGACAGACTTCCTCACCATGTGAAAAGGACAAACATTTTGTCCTGTTTTCTCGGTCATCCTGGGCTCTGTCACTGAATCACAGAAAAATAGGAACCAAGTAGTGAGACAGAGGGATTTCCCTTCTGACAGCATAATAATTGCCATACCAGCTGAATCCATCTGAATCTGCTCGAACCCTATTCGCAAAATTAGTTGAAATTGTAGAAACTATGAAATGCAAGCTAGAGCTATAAACGTTTTACAGCAAGAGTGTTCATTGACCCTTAGTTGCATAGCTTCCCAGTGAGGTCTTCGTTGAGGGAGATGCAGGCCCAGGGTAATTGCGTGTGAGGGGATTGTTTCATAGCGTGAGGTAGGTCTGGCTGCTGGGTTGACTGGGTTCACCATCCACAGCCTCTGAGCACAACGAAGAGAGAGGTTAGGAAGTGAACAGAGAGAGCCTAGACCAGCTCTGCCCGGACTGTCTGTCAGTGACTGTACTGTCGGGGCCTCCGGCACTAGCAGGATGTCACCTGGAAAAGAGGATCGTCCTGATATTACATTTTCAATTTGATATTCTTCCTTTCGTCTGAAGCGTAAATGCTTTTAAATCGAGAAAGCCCAAAGATGAAAACAGGACAGCAATTTCCTGTTGTCTTTTGTGAGGTTTTTCTTCCTTTTTGTTCACGTCCATGTATTACATAATGTAGGCTAAATATGAGAAGACCGACTCTTAGAACAGCCATAGAATGTTGAGGGATTTGTTTAGTTGGGACCCGAATACAGACCTTTAACCTGTTTGACTGCACCCATAGCGTGAAAAACCCAGCAGCATTGCAGTTCTTGACACACTCAAATCAGTGAGCCTGGCACCTACTACCATAACCCATTCAAAGGCACTTAAATATTTTGTCTTGCCCATTCACCCTCTGAATGGCACACATACACAATCCATGTCTCAAGGCTAAAACCTCCTCCTTTAACCTGTCCCCCCCCCCTTCATCTACACTGATTTTCAAGTGGATTTAACAAGTGACATCAGTAAGGGATCATAGCTTTCAGCGGGTCAGTCTGTCATGGAAAGAGCAGGTGTTCTTAATGTTTTGTACACTCTGTAGGCTATTACTAAATAAAAAAATATGAACAGACTATGTAATGTAGCTTGTAAGTGGAGAACGTTCCGACCTGCTTTTAGAACTAACTATCTCTAAGCCTACTCAGGTTACCTTCTGTGACTCTGCAAACTCTGTTCAATCGTTCATTTCGCAGAGAGGTATATTAAATGAATTAAGCACACATATATAGATTGATTACAAGCTGAATGATTAGCCTTCATGCCACGCCACTACTAGTCACCAGGCTAGACAGAGTCTTTGACTCAGTGAATGTGACAGAACCAATGTCCTGGCCTTGTATTTCCATCCCTAGGAGTGGCTCTAGCATTGAGTCTGTTCACTAGCCTGTTACCAGCTCTGTTTGTGCAGTCTCACCAGCTCCTATTCTCCTGGAGTTGACAAGATGGCACAAACAGGATCTGTTGGGTGTAACTATATACATTCACTTGTGGGGCCTTGTCTTCTTTATCTTGTTGATATTATAGACACCTACTGATTTTTGACTGTGATGGATTGCACAAATAGATCACGCTTGTGATGACAATCTGGAATAATAGAATTAGCTAGCAGGCAGCCTTGGGAGAAAAGGTATTCCTCAGAGGGAAAATAAGAGGAGAATAAACTGAACCCTGGCCCATGCTCTTCCCCTGGGTGGAATGGGGGGGAAAAGAACTCCGAGACCTTTTAAGGGCTCAGCACTTTCACTTGTGAAGTTTTATTTCCCCTGTCACATTCCCCAGACTGGTTTATTTCTGTGGGGAAACTAGTAGCAGAAATGATCCCCTCTTGTCTGTGAGTTGTGGTGCTAGTCAGTGTGACAGGGAGCTGTGGCCCAGTCGGTCTTGCTCCAAACATTTGTTATTCACTTGGTAATTATGCTTCTCTATAATTTCTCTGGTCAAAGGGCACTGGCTGACTCTTGCACAATTGCTGTGTGTGTGTGTGTGTGTGTGTGTGTGTGTGTTCTTTTATTGTTGCTTGTCTTTCCTCTCCCCATCTCATGTTTGCTTATTTCCTATGATAAGAATAAAGGCCAGAAACAGTGTTTATTCAGCTCCGTGCTGTGTTTATTTAGACTATTTCAAGAAGGGTTCCTAGAGTGAGTATTGTTAATGGCCATGGCATGGTGGTAGAATAGACTAATGCCTGCTGGGACCCAAATACAGATCAGACAAGCAGAACAGCCATGGGTCTCTAGGTCGGATACAGCCGGTGGCACTGGTGTTGTTAATCACCTCTATTAGACTGGCTTCTGTTAGTCCCTGTAGTAGTTTACCTGCTCACTAAACCAGAGGAATAAGCACGTTCTTGGCAGAAAACTGAGAGTGTATTCTGTTTTGAAATATATTTGAATCTAGGTGGGATATCTTGGTATGTAATTTCATAAAGGACTGATAAGGCATTTTTTGAAATGAAGAACTGTAAGGGTTATTTGTATCTATCTTTAAGAGGACATTGTCTGTAGCGCTTCCTCTTCCCTCACTCTTCCTACTCCTCTGACCTACCATCCATTGCTCTTCAATACTGGTCTGGGAGGTGCTACATGTTTAGATCAAGCCGTTGGAAAAACTTGTATATAGCCAAAAAGCATTGTAGTTTACTGTACTATATAGTGAGTATATAAAACATTAAGAACACCTGTTCTTTCCATAACACAGACTGAACCGACAGTGCAGTTCAAGGAGAGTTAAGAAAATATTTACCAAATAAACTAAGGTAAAATATAATATAAAGTAACACAATAAAATAACAATAAGGAGGATATATATACAGGGGTACCAAGTCAATGTGTGGGGTACAGGTTAGTTGAGTTAATTTGTACATGTAGGTAGGGTGAAGTGACTGCATAGATAATAAACAGCGAGTAGCAGCAGTGTACAAACAAATGGAGGGGGGGGGTCAATGTAAATAGTCCGGTGGCCATTTGATTAATTGTTCAGCGGCCTTATGGCTTGGGGGTAGAAGCTGTTAAGGAGTCTTTTTGTTCTAGACTTGGCGCTCTGTTACCGCTTGCCGTGCGGTAGCAGAGAAAACAGTCTATGACTTGGGTGATTGGAGTCTCTGACAATGTTTTGGGCTTTCCTCTGACACCGCCTATTATATAGGTCGTGGATGGCAGAAAGCTTGGCCCCAGTGATGTACTGGGCTGTACACAGTACCCTCTAGCGCCTTACAGTCAGATGCCGAGCAGTTGCCATACCAGGTGGTGATGCAACCGGTCAGGATGCTCTCGATGGTGCAGCTGTAGAACTTTTTGAGGATCTGGGGACCCATGCCAAATCTTTTCATTCTCCTGAGGGGGAAAATTGGTTGTCATGCCCTCTTCACGACTGTCTTGGTGTGTTAAGACCATGATAGTTTGTTGATGTGGACACCAAGAAACTTGTAACTCTCGACCCGCTCTACTACAGCCCTATCGATGTTAATGGGGGCCTGTTTGGGCGCGCGCGCAACTCAATATTAAGATGTTCCTAATGTTTGGTATACTCAGGGACTCATTCAGACATTTAGTTCACTCATCCTCGTCATACTTTAGGACTGTCATGTGTAGATAAGCGTGGCCTAGTCCATAGGATTAGTCAAAGTTTAGACCGGAGTTCATGCATTTGTTTAGTTCAATGATCTGAGGAGTCACACTTAAAGGTTACTACAAGCTTTACTCTGTCAATCTACGTGGGTGAAGTGGGATTTTTGGAGTAGAGGACACCTTTTGGTAACATGATATACTCGCCGGTCCCACTCTTATTCCCAATGGGGTTGGGGCAAAGTGTGTGTGTGTGTGTGTGTGTGTGTGTGTGTGTGTGTGTGTGTGTGTGTGTGTGTGTGTGTGTGTGTGTCATTTCATTTTGTGAAAGCAAGGAAGAGTGGCCTTCCCTTTCTAGTAACTAGCTTTAGCCTGGCTAGCTAGCCTTTTAGCTTCCCACATCTCCATGTGAAATAATCAATTTATAATCAAAATATATGCCTGGGCAAATATTTTTATACTTGCCGGTGTAACCTAAAACATTATCTCAGTTCATGCTGCTTGTGTATTCATTCCCATATCAGCTAAAAATAGAACCCTGTCATGTTTTGGTTAGGCAGAAAAAAGCACATGGCTAGCTAGTTGGCTACAGCAGGTTCTACCATTTCACAATAGTCTGTAAACACTAGTTATTACTTCTAAACAAAATACCTTTTTGGATGGATTCTTGTTGTTTGGTTTACTGTTTGAACATTCGTTGAGATTATTTTTGGTTGCAAAATGGTCTACTTTGATGAAAAGCCTATAGATCAGATCAAGGAACAAAACGACAACTGCCCCCACAGCTGCAGAAGGAATGATACAGGGTGTCACTTTTTTACGACCTGAAAATTGCATGAGCGGAGCCGCACATTTGTGACGAAAAACAACATTGCAACACTCCGAATCCTGGCTCTGCGTAGAGCTTGTACTGTAGTAAGCTTAAATCTCTTAACCCAAAAACGGACTCCAAAGGCCAGTGAAGAGAACTATCTGATGTATGTGTACATAATGCACAACTAAGCATATAAGCTTAACCTATATGATGCAAGCTTTTACTTACTCATGTCTTTTCTTGTTGACAAGAATTGTTCATGGTAATTCGTAAAACCTGTTTTAAATAGTTTGTTTAGCGTGGTAGCCGGAAGAGGGGTGCCTCACGCTACAGCAACATTTCCCATGTAACAACAGTCTGTATTATAGAATTAGGTCATTTAAATAGGATCTCTGGTCTGTGTGAACTGTTAAGTGTTGCTGCTATTGTCACTGAGCTGTAATGTAATACAGCATGTGCTTTAAGCTTAACTCTCCTATCTCTCTGTGTCTCTCTCTGTCCTGCAGCGTGGGTGGGCTCCCTCTCCATGGGGATGATCTTCTTCTGTTCGCCCATTGTCAGCGTCTTCACAGACCTGCTTGGCTGCAGGGTGACAGCCGTGGGCGGAGCCGCCGTGGGCCTGGTGGGATTGCTGGCCAGCTCCTTCGTCACGTCAGTACTTCTATAGCTACCCTCTTTCATCAACCATTCTTATGTGTTGTGTTAAAATGTTGTCGGGTGTGTTGGGGACTTCTTTATACTAAAGTCCTCCTTACACGTGTGTGATAACAAGA
This sequence comes from Oncorhynchus gorbuscha, assembly GCF_021184085.1. Classification (NCBI taxonomy): domain Eukaryota; kingdom Metazoa; phylum Chordata; class Actinopteri; order Salmoniformes; family Salmonidae; genus Oncorhynchus; species Oncorhynchus gorbuscha. The sequence goes on along the minus strand of NC_060184.1, from coordinate 20,899,667 downwards.
TAAAGGGCCTACTGCAGTTAAGGGTTGGTCTCCCGTCATCCCTTTCTAATCATCTCATGTGATGGTACACTACCAAACTCAACCATTTAATCTGTTAATACACACAACAGTACCTTGACTGTGTGGAAATACATTGCACAATAGTTTCTGTTGACACTACACTTCCATCACCTAATATAGCATTAAATATTGCTTATAAGCAAACAATGTTATGCACCTGGCCAGTGTAATAATACTGTCAGCTCAGTCAGTATATTGATGCCCTTCAAATGACACTTAGAAAACCCTCTGGGTTGTCCTACAGATGTAGGATCTTAATTTGGTCACCCTGTTGCAGAAATAACTTTCCTGCAATGCAGGACATTTAAAACTTGGAGAGTATTTGAGGTTTAGAAAGGATTCTTAAGTTTCCTCTTTGAAATCTGACTATTTTTTTCCCTTATGAAAAATGTATCAACGGCTACAAAAATGTCAATTTAATTATAAAACACATCATCAATATTTCCTATTATTGCTGCAGGATTATTTTCCTGCTGTAGCAAACTGGCTCCAATTAAGATCCCACTTCTGCATATCCAGACCCATTATAGTCTAAAATGAGGGAACAAAGATCACCAGGGTACAGTAGAAGCAGTGGTGTAAAGTATTTAAGTGAAAATCTACTGAAGTTGTTTTTTTGGGTATCTGTACTCTACTATTTCTATTTTTTACAACTTTTACTTCACTACATTCCTAAAGAAAAGAATGCTATTTTTACTCCATACATTTTCCTTGACATCCCAAAAAACGTTCTCTTGATGTTGTCATCCCTGGCTGACTCACTAAACACAAATGCTTTGGTTGTAAATGATGTGCCCTTGGTTATCTGTAAAATAAAAACTGGAATAGTGCCATTAGGTTTTTTTCAATATAAGGAATTTGAAATTATTTATAATTTTACTTTTGATACTTCAGTATATTTAAAACCAAATACTTTTAAACTTTTACTCAAGTAGTTTTTTTTACTGAAGTATGACAATGCATTATTTTCCACCACTGAGTAGAAGTACTGGGAAAGGATCATTAAAGGTTTGGCCATAAATGAATAAGCTGTGTTTTATCTGATATCAGCCCTGAAGTGGTGTGAGAAGTGAGTGAACATTAGAGCTGATGACTATAGCACTCTGAGAGACCTGCCATGAGCTCGACCCTGGCTTGGCCTGGCCTAGCAGCTCCAGCTCACCCCTGACCTCCCTCACTCATCTGGGGCGGCAGGGTAGCCTAGTGGTCGAGCATTGGACTAGTAACCGGAAGGTCGCAAGTTCAAATCCCCGAGCTGACAAGGTACAAATCTGTCTTTCTGCCCCTGAACAGGCAGTTAACCCACCCCCTAGGCCGTCATTGAAAATAAGAATTTGTTCTTAACTGACTTGCCTGGTTAAATAAAGGTTTAAAAAAATCTATTTATCCAGAATTAGCTTTGTGTTCCTACAGTCCGGCCTGCAGTTGGCTCACCGAGGACTGGGAGGTACACAAACAAACAGGGCTGACATAGTACACATGACCTGCGAGTGAGGCTGTAGTGTGTTGGAAGTTGAACCAAGCCAGCAAGTCTAGTTTGTTTTCCAAACTAGACTAAAATGAGTCAGACATGAGAACTTGTTTAGCTAGCTCCTCTATGGAGTCAAGTTACTCACAGAATTAGCTTTGTGCTAACGGTAACCCTCCTACAGTCCGGCCTGCAGTTGGCTCACCGAGGACTGGGAGGTACACAAACAAACAGGGCTGACATAGTACACATGACCTGCGAGTGAGGCTGTAGTGTGTTGGAAGTTGAACCAAGCCAGCAAGTCTAGTTTGTTTTCCAAACTAGACTAAAATGAGTCAGACATGAGAACTTGTTTAGCTAGCTCCTCTATGGAGTCAAGTTACTCAAACGTGCTTTTCTTTGTGTGAACTTTAAGCAGCTGTAAACATAAAATTGACCCCGCATCCTGTCCGGGCTCTCCTCTCTGACCCCACAGGTCCCTGGGTCCCATGTACTTCACTTATGGCATCGTGTTCGCCACGGGCTGCTCCTTCGCCTACCAGCCCAGCCTGGTGATCCTGGGACATTACTTCAAGAAGCGCCTGGGCCTGGTCAACGGCATCGTGACGGCCGGCAGCTCTGCCTTCACCGTCACCCTGCCCTTCCTCCTGTCAAGCCTGTTGGAGAAAGTGGGCCTGCAGAACACCATGAGGATCCTCAGCATCCTCATGTTCATCCTCATGCTGGCTGGGTTAACCTATACTCCCCTGCTGCCCAAACCTGTCAACAGCAATAAGCCAGGCAGCCGCTGCCCGCCCATGAGCAAGGTGTTCAACGTCAGCATCTGGAAGTCTCTGGGCTACCGGATCTGGGTCTTCGGCATCCCTGCAGCCCTCTACGGATACTTTGTGCCTTACGTTCACCTGGTGAGTGGTTTTATTTTTCATAGGGGGGGATCTTTGATGTGTACTGTGTTGGTTTGTGTATTTGTGTTTCATTACTCAGGCCCCTGTGTTAAAGGTTACTGACATGTAGAAACACATAGAGATGAGCCAGTGTGGAACATATGGGCTTGATTTCACAGGAGGTTGGTGGCACCTTAATTGGGGAGGACGGGTTCGTGGTAATGCCTGGAGAGGAATTAGTGTAATGGTATCAAACATGGTTCATATGTGTTTGATGTTATTCCATTCACTCCGTTCCAGACATTATTATGAGCCGTCCTCCCCTAAGCAGCCTCTCCAGCAGACACGGTCCATCCATATTCTTAATATCTCCCTTCATGATGTGTTTTGGACATTGGCTCTGGGTAACTCAGTTAGCAGTAATCAGGGTCAATTGATCTTCACAAACACAGATACAAAACACATTAGTATCAAGTGTTATTAGTGTGAAAGGTGATGAGGGGCCTACACCTCACTATGAAGTGCTTCATGCCTGTGACATGCTGGCTGGGCTAAATACAGTATGGCCTGTGAACTTGAGTTACTGTGTGGTCTCATCGGCCTGTATGACCGTTGTTTTTAAGCACCTCTCCTGATCTTTTGGCCGTTCTAGAAATATTTTTCTCAGTTCAACTGAGTATTGTTTCACATTTAATCATAAGCATCCATTTTTCTTTTCATTGAATATCAACATTTGAAATGCTGCTATGATGAAGGCGTATCAAGTTTAGACCCACACATCAATTGATGATTTTCTGTCAGCTTATTTTTTTTTTTTTTCTCTTTAAATGGGAGTAGAAAGATATATAAAATACAAGCACTGCTTACATGTACTGGACTGTTAATCTGTGGTGCCTTTCACATTCTTAGATAACTGATGAAGTCTGAACAGTAGCACATCAGCCTTAGCCTATATTATACTTAAAATGTATTATTTTTATACCGTTATTTAACTAGGAAAGTCAGTTAAGAACACATTCTTATTTTCAATGACGGCCTAAGAACGGTGGGTTAACTGCCTTGTTCGGGGGCAGAACGACAGATTTTCACATTGTCAGCTCGGGGGATACAATTTTGCAACCTTAGTTAACTAGTCCAACACAGTAACGACCTGCCTCTCTCTCGTTGCACTCCACAAGGGGACTGCCTGTTACGCAAATGCAGTAAGCCAAGGTAAGTTGCTAGCTAGCATTAAACTAATCTTATAAAAAACAATCAATCAAAATCACAAGTTAACTACACATGGTTGATGATATTATCTAGTGTGTCCTGCATACAAGTATCTAAGTATCTGACTGAGCGGTGGTAGGCAGAAGCAGGCGCGTAAACATTCATTCAAACAGCACTTTAGTGAGTTTTGCCAGCAGCTCTTCGTTGTGCGTCAAGCATTGCACTGTTTGACTTCAAGCCTATCAACTCCCGAGATGAGGCTGGTGTAACCGGAGTGAAATGGCTAGCTAGTTAGCGCTCGCTAATAGCGTTTCAAACGTCACTCGCTCTGAGCCTTCTAGTAGTTGTTCCCCTTGCTCTGCATGGGTAACGCTGCTTTGATGGTGGCTGTTGTCGTTGTGTTGCTGGTTTGAGCCCAGGGAGGAGCGAGGAGAGGGACGGAAGCTATACTGTTACACTGGCAATACTAAAGTGCCTATAAGAACGTCCAATAGTCAAAGGTTAATGAAATACAAATGGTATAGAGGGAAATAGTCCTATAATTCCTATAATAACTTCAACCTAAAACTTCTTACCTGGGAATATTGAAGACTCATGTTAAAAGGAACCACCAGCTTTCATATGTTCTCATGTTCTGAGCAAGGAACTGAAACGTTAGCTTTCTTACATATCACATATTGCACTTTTACTTTCTTCTCCAAGACTTTGTTTTTGCTTTATTTAAACCAAATTGAACAAGTTTCATTATTTACTTGAGACTAAATTGATTTTATTGATGTATTATATTAAGTTAAAATAAGTGTTCAATCAGTATTGTTGTAATTGTCATTATTACAAATAAATAAATACAAATCGGCCGGTTAATCGGTATCGGCTTTTTTGGTCCTCCAATAATCGGTATCGGCGTTGAACAATCATATTCGGTCGACCTCTAGTACATAGCATATGTCAAAGAGCATGAGACTCCCCAGAACTCAGGGATTCCAGACAGAAGATAACTCAATCTAAATGTAGATTTTTCACTCCATTCCTAACAGTTACTAAATGTGCGACAAGTTGTTTTGATGCGTACCAGTTGCAGTATTTTATAGCAATGCCTTACAGTAGCTGCATTAGTTGTGTGGTCTGTGGAGAGTCATGTTGGGAGGTTTGATCTGGGGGGAGTAAAAATAGTCCCGTTTCAGCCGAGGCAAGTAACATAAACACAGGTTTTATTATTCCAGTATTGAGTACAATTTATAGGAAGAAAAAATACAATATGGATGGAAAAACATGATTTAGGAAGAAGGGAGGGGAGAAGTGTGGAGGGGAGGGAAGGGTTGAGGGTTCAGTAGGCCACTGTTTACTTGGAGGAGATTACTTTGTTTTTGGAGGGAGGTCACTTTCTCCTGGGGAAGGCCCTCCATGTTTTCCTAACACTTCTCCAGTGTCTGCTACATGTCTGGGACACCGCTGGGCCATGTCAGTGTTCACCCCCTGCCCTATCCCCATCCCCAGCCCCTCTGTCACCAGAACCACCAGGAAGGCTGGATTGTTCACCTTAACTTTCAGGAAGGGAAAGCTCACCTTTGTGTGTGGGGACTAACAGAGCCGCCCGCTAAGCCTACTGGGATATGCTAGCTGTTCTGTTTTTCCTCCCTCTGCTCTGACCAAAGTGCTGAGTCCCTTTTAGTGCCACAGTGTTTGTTTGTGCACGTCGTACTCGCAGGTACTATTCCCCCTTATCTGAAGCCAAGCCCGTCCCCATCAGCTCAAGATTGTGGGAGTCTAAAGTCCTGCAGAAGCTTTCCCTCACTCTATTCCAGGTATTTCACATATTGGAGGATTAGATAATGTCTTTCATGTACGACTGTGTTTGTCAAGGTCGGATCAAAGGGAAAGGAATTTCCAGGGACAAGTTTACACAAGTTTACTCTTGTTGCTGCATGTCCAATGTTGAATCTATTTGCCAGGGATGCCTGCCTCAACTGCCTGGATAATATTGGGGTGCAAATCAAAAGGGCAGACAGCAGAAGATCCAGTCAGTGCATGGATTGTAATTACAGTTTTTCACAATTGCTTCCACATGATTTCTGAAACTATGGCTCCTTTTCTCTAAACTCGACACACAAAACCCCCAAACACAAAAACCCAAACACTTAATTCAAAACATTTTTATAACTCTTCTCAAACTGGTGTTTTTGCATGAAAACCCTACACACAAACCATCAAACTATTAGCTCTTATACAGTATATATTTACACTAATCAGACAAATATACAGTATGTATGCATATTCAGTATATATTTACACTAATCAGACAAATATACAGTATGCATTTGCATATTCAGTATATATTTACACTAATCAGACATGCAAGGGGGGGAATAAAATGTCTTTCTTTCTCAAAACATTGTATTTTCATCCAGATTTCTGGATGAACAGTAACAGACAAAACACATACAGTAGAAGAGAAACAAATGGGCTTGTCCTCTTCCTCCTCCTTGTCCTCTTCCTCCTCATCCCCCTCTTCCTCTCACTCTTCATCTAACTCGCTCTCCAAAAGTGGCCTCCATTGTTGTCCAAACCAAGAAAGCCAACCTGAAGCCTATTTGTAGTGCTCAAGCTCTGATTTCTGAGTGAAGAAATTGGCTATGTGTTTTTACACGTGGGCACTGGGTGTAGGTAATCGGCAAATGAGTGTGGCATTTTGAATGGCAGTGTTTTCCAAACGAAACACAAGACCTGTTAGTTTTGAATGCTGTGTCTAATGTAGAGAACTGTTTTGCAAAAAAGGGTGTTTTACAATTGAAAACTGAGTGTAAAACAGATAATGTGCTTGCAGTGTTGCAGACTTGGTCTGAAGATGAGGTATTGTGAAAAACTAAGGTACAGTGTCACAGGCAGTGCAGGTTAGCTTTCTCTCAGTGCTTTCTAATTACAGTAAATTATGAAAAATGTTCATCAAATTAGGTTTATTCAGCATTTCCATTAATGTTGGATTTGCACCACTGTGATAGTCACTCTCACTGGTGAGTTTTAACTCCCACCACTTCGACAACAAACAAACAAACCAATTTAGGTTGTTTTAAATGATGCAACCAGGTGCTGGGTGATGGAGAGAGTCTGGTGTTGAAAGGGTTATAATAAAGCTCTTGGAGAGAATGAGGGAGTGTTGTTCTCTGGCTGAGCTGCAGATGGAATTAGTTTAGCAAGAACAGAGCAGATCTGTGGAGCTCTCAATGGCCATGTTTGTGTATATTGGTTTGAAAGAGTAGTTTGTGTGTGTGTGTGTGTGTGTGTGTGTGTGTGTGTGTGTGTGTGTGTGTGTGTGTGTGTGTGTGTGTGTGTGTGTGTGTGTGTGTGTGTGTGTGTGTGTGTGTGTGTAGAGCAGAGAGAGTGTCATTGATGATGAGGATGATGGTTGTGTTTGTTTGCCTGTGCATGTGTCAGAGAGCGTGCGTCAGTGTGCAATGACGCTGTTGTGGTGGTTGTGTGCCTGTGCCTTGGTCGTGCCGTGTTGGAGATGGTGTGTGTGGATGGTGGGTATTTATTTAGGAAGGATGTGCCATATTCCCGACAGGTGCACCTGGCGGGTGGTAAGTCTATAAGCAGTAGGTCACATGGTCAGCCCATGTGCCAGAATACTACGGAATATGTGATCTCAGACAGGGACACAATTAGAGGCTGCGTCCCAAATGGTACCCTATTCCCTATATAGTGCACTACGTTTGACCAGGACCCATAAGGCTCTTGTCAAAGTAGTGCAGGACACTACATTGCCAAAATCATGGCAGTAATAAGCCCTTTGCTGCTATAACTGCATCCACTCGCCTGGGAAGGCTTTCCACTAGATGTTGGAACATTGCTGTGGGGACTTGCTTCCATTCAGCCACAAGAGCATTAGTGAGGTTGGGCACTGATGCTGGGCGATTAGGCCTGGCTCGCAGTCGGCATTCCAATTCATCCCAAAGGTGTTGTGTGGATCCACGATGGGTGGATCTCACATTGTGCATGGGGGCATTATAATGCTGAAACAGGAAAGGGCCTTCCCAAAACTGTTGCCACAATGTTGGAATCGTCTAGAACAGTGGTTCCCAAACTTTTTATGGTCCCGTACCCCTTCAAACATTCAACCTCCAGCTGTACTCCCTCTAACACCAGGGTCAGCACACTCTCAAATGTTGTTTTTTGTCATCATTGTAAGCCTGCCACATATGATACATTTATTAAACATAAGAATGAGTGATGTTTTGTTTGTTGTCACAACTTGACTTGTGGGAAGTGACAAAGAGCTCTTATAGGACCAGGGCACAAGTAATATTATAATAATCAATCATTTTGCTTTTTATCTAACCATCTTACATATAAAGCCTTATTTGTTAATCGAAAATAGTGAATAACTCACCACATGAGAAGGGTGTGTTTGAAAGGATGCACATAACTCTGCAATGTTGGGTTGTATTGGAGAGAGTCTTAAATCATTTCCCACACACAGTCTGTGCCTGTATTTAGTTTTCATGCTAGTGAGGGCTGAGAATCCACTCTCACATAGGTATGTGGTTGCAAAGGTCATCAGTGTCTTAACAGTGTGATTTTCCAAGGCAGGAAGGATACTCCAATCCAGAAATCTGGCAGTGGCTTCTGATTTAAATGACATTTTCAAAGAACCGCTTGTTGCAATTATGATGAGGCTCTCTTGTTCAGATATCGGTAAGTGGATTGGAGGCAGGGCATGAAAGGGATAACGAATCCAGTTGTTTGTGTCATCCGTTTTGGGAAAGTACCTGCGTAATTGCGCACCCAACTCACTCAGGTGCTTCACTTTATCACATTTGACATTGTCTGTAAGATGGAAAGACCTGTGTGTTGTCCTTGTTAATGCAGACAGAAAATAGCTCCAACTTCTTAATCATAGCCTCAATTTTGTCCAGCACATTGAATATAGTTGTGGAGAGTCCCTGTAATCCTAGAATCATCATTCAGGTGATAAAAAGACAAGTGAAAATTATGGTCAGTAAAGAACTTTAAGCTTGTCTCTCAATTTAAAAAAAGTGTCAATTTGCCCCTTGATAACCAGCGCACTTCTGTATGGTGTAAAAGCGTTGCATGGTCGCTGCCCATATCATTGCATAATGCAGAGAATACACGAGATAATTCAGGGGCCTTGCATTAACAAAGATAACCATTTTCACTGTAGTGTCCAAAACGTCCTTCAAGCTGTCAGGCATCCCCTTGGCAGCAAGAGCCTCTCGGTGGATGCTGCAGTGTAACCAAGAGCCTCTCGGTGGATGCTGCAGTGTAACCAAGAGCCTCTCGGTGGATGCTGCAGTGTAACCAAGAGCCTCTCGGTGGATGCTGCAGTGTAACCAAGAGCCTCTCGGTGGATGCTGCAGTGTAACCAAGAGCCTCTCGGTGGATGCTGCAGTGTAACCAAGAGCCTCTCGGTGGATGCTGCAGTGTAACCAAGAGCCTCTCGGTGGATGCTGCAGCGTAACCAAGAGCCTCTCGGTGGATGCTGCAGCGTAACCAAGAGCCTCTCGGTGGATGCTGCAGCGTACCCAAGAGCCTCTCGGTGGATGCTGCAGCGTACCCAAGAGCCTCTCGGTGGATGCTGCAGCGTACCCAAGAGCCTCTCGGTGGATGCTGCAGCGTACCCAAGAGCCTCTCGGTGGATGCTGCAGCGTACCCAAGAGCCTCTCGGTGGATGCTGCAGTGTAACCAAGTGGTGTCGAGATCAACTGCTTGCATGCGCATCACCACTCCACTATGTCTCCCTGTCATGGCTTTTGCACCACCAGTACAGATACCAACATGAGCAGCAGCTACGTTTGGCTACATACGGACCGTTAGTGGAATTCCCGCGAGTTAACGGTTAATGTGATTGGATGTGAATTATTTGACTAGGCTACCTGTATTTGACATTGTGTGATTCATCACTCCAGAGAACGCTTCAGAGTCCAATGGCGGCGAGCGTTACACCACTCCAGCCGACGCTTGGCATTGCGCCTGGTGATCTTAGGTTTGCTCGGCCATGGAAACCCATTTCATGACGCTCCCAACGAGCAGGTCTTATGCTGACGTTGCTTCCAGAGGCAGTTTGGAACTCTGTAGTGAGTGTTGCAACTGAGGACAGATGATTTTTACACGCTATGCTCTTCAGCACTCGGCAGTCCCGTTCTGTGAGCTTGTGTGGTCTACCACTTCGTGACTGAGCCGTTGTTGCTCCTAGATGTTTCCACTTCACAATAACAGCACTTACAGTTGACCGGTGCAGCTCTAACAGGGCAGAAATTTGACGAACTGACCTGTTGGAAAGGTGGCATCCTATGACAGTGCCGCATTGAAAGTCACTGAGCTCTTCAGTACAGGCCATTCCACTGCCAATGTTTGTCTATGGAGATTTTATACACCTGTCGGCAACAGGTTTGGCTGAAATGGCCTAATCCACCAATTTGAAGGGGTGTCCACATACTTTTGTCTATATATACAATTTGTGCTTCCCAACCAGTGGGCATCCGTTCATTTATTTATTAAATAATAGGATGCCCACTGGTTGGCGTTGGGTTCTTTAGCAAGTAAAGGGTAGATCGATGACCCAGCGGTGTTTAAGGCCCAGGTTCTGCTGGGTAATATAATGGACAAATCGCAGGCCTGGCATCTGAGCCAGCAGGGAGTGGGACACCCTGTGGACTGGAGGAATGTTGTCTGTGGGCTTTAGAACTATAGCCCCGTGAAACCAGACTGACCACTGAGCTTACGTTTTGTTTCACTTGATACGTGAAGTGAAACAGAATGTGAGCTCGCAAATTCAGGCTGGCTTAATGAGACTACAAGGTCATACCATGGAATATAAACAATTGGCACAAAAAAATAGTAGACATTTGGGCAGCACAAATTCTTCCTCTAAAAAGGTCACTAGTATGCGTCTGAGCCATCTTCATAGCCGCTGAGTTCAGACTGTCAATCTACCTGACCAGATGTAGAAGTAACTGACAAAATAATGGAAACTCTTGAGTAAATGAGGTGTACAAAGTGTATTGAAAGCAGGTGCTTCCACACAGGTGTGGTTACTTAAGGAATGCCCATCATGCTTAGGGTCATATGCAAATGCAGGGTAGGCCATTATTTTGGCTACCATGGCTATTCCCTCATAGGATGACAATGCCCCCATCCACAGGGTACGAGTGGTCAATGGTTTGATGAGCATGAAAACCATGTAAACCATGTAAACCATATGCCATGGCTGTGTTAGTCACCAGATCTTCACCCAATTGAACACTTATGAGAGATTCTGGAATGGCGCCTGAGACGGCTTTTTCCACCACCATCAACAAAACACCAAATGATAGAATTTCTCGTGGAAGAATAGTGTCCCTCCAATAGTTCCAGAATCTATGCCATGGTGCATTGAAGCTGTTCTCTGTAGGGGTGGCCCAACAACCTTTTAAGACACTATGCTGGAGATTCCTTTATTTTGTCAGTTACATGTAGGCTATCATGTGACTTAGGGTGCTAGCCCAGGCTGAGAATGCCCTGTCACCCCATGCACATTCCGACTGGAACGTAATTCTCTTGTTAGGCACTTTTTTTCTCTACGCATATTCTGACTTTGCTGTTCACCCACTTTTTTTTTTTTTTTTTTTTTTTTTTTTTACCCCTTTTTCTCCCCAATTTCGTGGTATCCAATTGTTTTTAGTAGCTACTGTCTTGTCCCATCGCTACAACTCCCGTACGGGCTCGGGAGAGACTAAAGTTGAAAGTCATGCGTCCCCCGAAACACAACCCAACTTGCTTCTTAGCACAGCGCACTTATTTACAATGATGGCCTACCTCAGCCAAACCCTCCCCTAACCCTGACGACGCTGGGCCAATTGTGCACCGCCCCCTATGGGACTCCCGATCAAGGCCGGTTGTGATACAGCCGTGGATCGAACCACTGCGCCACTTGGGGGTGGAGATTTTAAAAGTGGTGTGTCTACAGCTACACTATACAAACCTTGACTTAATTCCACCACCTTTAAGCATGATGAATCAGGTGGGGCAACCTGTCGGTTTCAAGTGGAATAACATCAACTTTGTTTTTCCTATAGAAATACCACTCATTCTCCATGCACTGATTTACACATGGATAAAATCTAGGTAAATTAGTATGCTGTTTGGAGAAGGAGATTTGTAAATATGAATGACAATTGTTAAATATCTATGTTACCTTATGATTACTGGAGACAAATCATATGGCAGCAAACTGAAGCATATCAACCCATCACCTTTTCCACAGGGCAGTTTATGAAATGCCGGCCTTATAACCTGGGATGAAGTTTGGAGACCCAAGCTATAAACTTCTGTAGCTATGCACAAATGACAGTATAGCTCCAAACTTACCGAGTTGATTTATGATTTCTAGAATCTTTTAATTATATTCCCAGACTTTTCACTTTTTTTTCTCCAATTTGTATTGTGTTAAATATTGGCCACTATCGGTAGCCACCTTCAGTTATACCCAAATAGGCTACATTTATAACTGTCACTTTAGTTTTAGCTTCCTTACATTTACCTTTCCTCTGTCACGTTGGTGTGGTTGTTCCTGAGGATCCCTAGCAATAGCAGATCATATTTGGGACATGGAGCCTATTTGAATCATTATGGAACACATTGTGTGTGTGTGCGTGCGTGTGTGTGTGTGTGTGTGTGTGTGTGTGTGTGTGTGTGTGTGTGTGTGTGTGTGTGTGTGTGTGTGTGTGTGTGTGTCTTTCAGAGAGAGAGAGCTCTCTGAAAGGTCATGGCTGGATGAGGTGTGTGTTTCACAGCTGCTCTCATTTAAGACGACACCGTGATGGGAGCATTAACATACGCACACCATGTAACCTGGCCCTACCCTGCCTAGGTTCAACCACGGCCCCTGGGAGTATGTGGAGGAAACCCCCTGGCGCCAATAAAGCAGGAAAACAGTTAAATCATCTGTGTGGTGGATGAGGGTCAGGGAGGTGGAATACAGGCTCTGTGACTGGGAGGCAGGAAGAGGTTTTGATGTAGTCTTTGGGGGCTGTAGCTACTGGCGGGGCTCCAGGTACCGGGCCGGGCATCCCTGCCTCCCCAGCTCTGGGCTCACAGAATGGTGCTCCTGGGTAGAAGGGACCGGCAGCGGCCTTGAACGATCAACATCTGGGCTGCATTTCACATGCTCTGATATACTATGACCGCAACTATGTATTCCCAGATTTTTGTGTTCGTACTCTCGCTTTGCCTGTGAATTGAGCAGAATGATTTTCAGGGGCTGCTGTAAATATTATATAGGGGTCTGATATGTATAACTGTGGAGATGGGGGTGGGTTTTATTTGCTTGCATGAATGGTGTGCCTCCCCCAGGTGTAGAGCACCCTCTCTGGGGCATGAGTGAAAACACTGCTGTTTTAGGCTGGCGCCAACTCACACACCTCAATGTATACACTTACACAAACACACATGTAGATCCCCAATGAATCATGCACGTACAGTGCTAAGACATTGTGTTCCATATGCTTCCCTTTTCATCACCCCATCCCTCCAATGACATCTATAAGCAAAGCATCTATAATTATTTTGTCAGTTTTCCACTCAACGTACCATTTTGATTTGGTAGCTGTGTTCTGATGTGACTGAGTGTTGATGAGGTGGTCGTGTCCTCCGTGTCTGTCCCATAGATGAAGCACGTTGAGGAGCGCTTCGGAGAAGATGCCAACAAGGAGGTTCTGCTCATGTGCATCGGCGTCACGTCTGGCGTGGGCCGCCTCATCTTCGGCCAGGTGGCTGACTACGTACATGGAGTCAACAAGGTCTACCTACAGGTAAGATCCTACACAGGCCAGACTATGACTAGGCCGAAGACTCAAGTGTGCCTTATTCCTCATATAACCAACCTCATGCCATAACCATTACTGTAATCAGTTGTTGCAATGCTGCTGTGTTCATCACATGTACATCTCCTCCCTGACATCCTCTCCTGTCCCCCCAGGTGTCTTCATTCATGGTCATCGGCGTGATGTCCATGATGATTCCTCTGTGTCATGTGTTCGGAGGGCTGATCGCTGTGTGTCTGCTCATGGGCCTGTTTGATGGCTGTTTCATCTGCATCATGGCCCCCATCGCCTTCGAGCTGGTGGGCTCCCAGAACGTGTCCCAGGCCATCGGCTTCCTGCTGGGCATGATGTCTGTGCCCATGACCGTGGGCCCTCCTATTGCAGGTATAGTACAGTGGACAAGCAAGGCTGCATCCCAATGCTCCGCCCTTCTCCCCTCATAGATTTAACAATGATGGATACTACCTCCAGTGCTTAAACCAATCCGATGCACACTTTAGGAGAAGTGTGGAGGGGAAAAAAATATTTGATTTGAATTGGGATGCAGCCCCAGTCTCTGTAGAATCATGACAACATTCTGCTGGGGACAATAGGACATTCTGTTGCTGCAAGATCAATTATACTGCCACACGGTTAGTTTGTGCTGTTTGGTGGTTTGAAATATATGAACATTTAGCTTGATGATGTAAAACGTTGATGCGTTTCTCCCTGGAGTTTGATATGGGTTGTTTTTGGTGCCACTTGGTGTTTATCTGTGGAACTGTGAAAGGAAGGTGTTACATTCATACTCCACCAAACATAGAGGTACATAAATGCATCTATTCAGAACACGGCAACTTCACACATTCTACAAAGTTGATATGAGGAGAGACATTATGTCATGAATATGATACATGTGTAAGAAATTATATACCCTGTGGAAAATGTATGTCAATTCCACCCCTGGAATGTTGAGTGCACAGACGTCCATTCATGATAAGCTCTTTCTAACTTGGATGTCATTCATATCCACATGAGTCATGTGCAACCTGTTTACACTGTACTACAGACGAAGCATCTGTTTTCCTCAGAAATAGACTGGCATTCCAGGGAGAGGGAAGGAAACTAAGGGAAAGTCAGGAAGTCATGCAACTCGGTGCTGCCGAGGGATGGGAAACAACCACAAGGGGCGACGAACAGAGGGTGCTTATTGGCTCTGACCTTAATCCACTCAGTCTTCACTGGACAGTAATAATCAGCCATGTTTGTATTACAAGAGTGGGTTTCGACACACTACTTAGTATCACTCAGTCCCAGCACAGATAAGCCTGCCTTTGTTTTATATCCGAGAGGACCAAATGAGGTGTTCACTGTGGTTTAACGCTACAGGGTTATGCCCTCAGGACTGGGGGCATACTATAGCTGACCTGTGGGGTTCAGGGGTGCTGCTGAACATTGTAGCTCGTTTTGTTGAGGCCAGTTTTTAGGACACTACATGAGTCATGATGAGCGACTCCCAGATGTTGATTTTTCTCTTTCGCTCGCTCTCTCCAGGGTTCCTCAGGGACAGGCTGGGGAGCTACGACGTGGCCTTCTATTTGGCTGGTATCCCTCCCATCGTTGGTGGGGCCGTGCTGTGTCTGATCCCCTGGGTGGAGGCTAGACGTATCAGGAGAGAGCAAGAGGCAGCCACGGATGGCACCCAGGAGCAGATGCTGAAGTTCAAGAGGGACAGTGGGGGTCAGGGAGATGCACTTGCAGCGAAGACCGCAGACCCCAATTCTGTCATCTAAAACACACTCAAAACAAAGAGATGCGTCCGGACATACAGAGTTCATACTCACTTGCAGGTATACAGTTGGAACTGCTGATTATATATTTTTAATGATACAAGTATAGACAAAATATGTATTGACCTGTGGTGTATGTGTAAACAATATTTTAATGGCTGCTTTTGCCGGAGAATGTGGGGAAAATGTTGAAGTAATAATACATTGAACATGAATGTGATCTTGAAGAGCTTTGCATCAGATTGTTGTTTTCCATCAATCTTACAGCTGTTGAATTAACTTAAAGGTTCAAATGGAAAATGGAGAAATCTCACATTTTATATTTCTTACAAGGGAACACGCGCATTACTTGGGTGCTTTTTGAAGGCTGCAAGCACTTATTTACATAAGAATAGCAGGGGCCAGTCTCGCTAGCAAATTCTCCCGTTTTCAATGTGCATTCTTTAAGGGCATTGAGGATCATTATTTTCATTGAGTAGAAATGTCCAATACGAACTTGAATATAGATTTTAGGCGTTGCAGAATTTTGAAAAGATAAACACAAACTAGATTTATTGGGTTTGTTTTTAAAACTATATTTCCAATCAACACTGGGGACATAATTGACCATATAGGGTCAAAGAAACTATCTATTGTTTCTTAAATGACCCCAATCATCTCATAAGTAGTATAAGTACTTGCTTGTCTTGACTACAGTATAACAAAGATACAAAAAGTATACTGGTGAGTAGATTTAATAACCAGGAAAAATGCTGTCAACGTTAATTCACCCTTTTCTGTTTATCTGTGGGGTTTTTAACACTCTTAAAACATGGCAAGATTGTGAATGTGTGGGGAATTAGTGAGTTATATTTTTGAAATATGACCCGAGTGTACAATATCACTTCAAAGAAGTACTGTATGTGATAATGAGTGGCGAGGTCGCTTGTTTCTAGTGGTTGTAGCATTTACCATTGTCTTAGTTTTAAAAGTGCTCGGCACCTCAAGGGAGCAGCTTAAAGCACAATTCAAGCGTCCCGCCCATGAGATGTGAACTGTCATCATCGTCATCTCAGGGCTGCAGTAGTCTGGACCTGAAATAGGCCTGACTTTACCTGAGGCTGTATTCAGTCGTAATGATCTCTGATAGTTTAGCTTATTTTGCCCACAAAGTGCCTAAAAATCATTTTCAGTGTTTCTACATCAGAACCAACATTGTCATTTTATTGTACGTAGTTTATAGCCAGCACAAAACAGGATCCTAAAACTAAACGTCTGCTTGTCCGACTGCAACGTGAGTGAAGGATGAATGTCAATGTTGATTTGTAGGGAGTCATTGACATGAAACGTGGATTAATTCGTTCATTTTATGAATTTATTTATTGTTGAAGTTGAGTATTTTATCCCGCACATATAGTAAACTAATATTATACTTTCAGCATATCTTCTAATTGTAGTACGCTCACTCGCTCCAACATATTTCAAATGTAATTTGAGATGCGAGCACCATTAGTCATTGACAAAAGTGACCATTAGTCAATGGTTAACTTGACTCAATGTAACTGTGCTCAGTTTAACCTTTTATTAGAAAAAATATTTGTTTTAACGATCATATTATTCATTTGTATTTATTTTTTTTCTAGAATTTGTTTAGTGGCTGATGTCATGCCATAATTGATGGGTGTTGGCCTTTCTCATTATTTGATGTATTGAAGGCCAAATGGTCCACCATTTTATTTTGTATTGATTATTCTGCCTGTGGCCTTGAAATGTAAAGAAAAGAAAATGGCTGATTTGTCTACAGCCAACTCTGTTTACCAAAGCACCACCCTCAGGATAGTTCATTAGGCTTTTCAAACATGTTATCACCCCCCTGCAATTCAACAATCATTGATAATTATAAAGATTGCCCTTGGAGAACTTGAGAACCCACAACTTTTACAGTGAAGGATTTTGACTCGACAATCCCTTGACCACTAAGCACGCAGAAAAGTCATAATTTTTCAAAATTCATACTATCCAGCTTTGTGGGTCATTGGTTTCTCCAAGGCAAGACTTGTGACACAATCTACCTCCGATGTCATGCAAATTTCTGGAGGTTAAAATGATTACAAAACTGTCCATGTTTCCCTTTCCTGCCATGGTCCTTTATTTATTATCCAAACTTAAGGAGAGAGACTGTGTAAAAGAGTATTTCAGCTTCCTAGACATCATTGTTTCCTCAAAGGGTGTGTTGCTGCCTATCTGTACCACAGAACCGTGTTTGTGTCTGAGAAGTACAGTGCTTCAGTGGAATTTTGTGACCTGGGAAATGCTAATAAATCTCTAATTCTGAGAAGAAAAGATGCTATCTTGAACTTCAGTCTTGCTTTTGGAATTTTCTTTTTTAAGCTTTGAATTTCCACATTTAAATGTTTTGCTGTTAACGTCAAAGTGAAATAATACCCTTGTTACAAGGAATGTTGGAGATGTTTTGTTTTTCTAACCAGAGAATATCTTTCCATTAGTGCATTTCTAATTATATATAATTCGTTTTATATATATTTTTTTAGATCATAGATACACAGTTGCGCAATTCACCAATGAAAGCCTCAGGTAATTTTTCAAGTATTGTAAATTCCTGAAATTGTACCTCCCAGAGGTTTTCTGAGATGCCCCTTTGCCATAAACCATACTAATCGTTTGAGTATAATTATTGATTCTCATACTGAATGAATTCCTTGCCATCCAAAGAAGTCACTTTTTGGGAATGTCCCGGTATTTAGAGAATGTAAAGAGAATGTAAAAATGAGTCTATGCATGTTCTATTTTTGTTAAGTGGCTAAAGACCAAATTCAACAGCATATTGTTTGAAATGGTGTAATAACATGTTTCTACATACATACTGTATGTAGGTTATATAGATTTTTATAGCAACTCTTGCTGTACACAGGAGTAATTGAGTGTGTATTGATGCCTA
This sequence comes from Oncorhynchus gorbuscha, assembly GCF_021184085.1. NCBI lineage: Eukaryota > Metazoa > Chordata > Actinopteri > Salmoniformes > Salmonidae > Oncorhynchus > Oncorhynchus gorbuscha. Next base: position 20,881,521 of record NC_060184.1, on the reverse strand, counting down.
ATAATGCAACAAGAATCCTGTAATGCGTACTGTCACAAAGAAATGTATACTTTCACCCCATGTTTTCTGTAATTGTTCTGCAATTTTCCTGGTTCACTTCTTTATTGTGTACACATTGTGTATTGCTTATCATCCAAATCCCCCATAGCTTTATTTAATCATTTCAGCATGTTATTGCTTTTCATAAAGTCTTCATGTTTTTTTTTAATTGCATGATTGTGTGATATGTAATAAACACATTTTAAATACATATTTTTAACAAAGGAATGACTCAATGATTGATTTTTTTCTTGAGTTTCTCACCACTCTTCAGTTGCATCATGGTAAAATTATTATAGGCCACACACTCACAATTTGAGTGTTTCAACATGTCTGTATAGGGCCTAGTTTATTTAAGCTACTTGTTTATTTCTACTTTATGCTTATACACACACACCATTCTTCAGGCTCCTACTTTCTAAATGATTTACACCTTCCTGATATTGAGTTGCACCCACTTTTCAGCCACTCAGATCAGCCTCAATTCGTTGGGGTCTGGACTCTACAAGGTGTCGAAAGCGTTCCACATGGATGCTGGCCCACGTTGACTACAATGCTTCCCACAGCTTTGTCAAGTTGGCTGGATGTCCTTTGTGTGGTGGACCATTCTGGGGGAAACCCAGCAGCGTTGCAGTTCTTGACACAATCAAACCAGTGCGCCTGGCATCCACTACCATACCCTGTTCCAAGGCACTTTGGGGTATATTATTGTTACTTTATTTTGTAAATATTTTCTTATCTTTCTTGAACTGCACTGTTAAGGGCTGGTAAGTAAGCATTGTATGGAAAGAGCAGGTGTTCCTAATGTTTGTACACTTAGTGTATAAAGCAAAGGGTGATTGTAATTGTGTGCTGTAATCCAATGTCAATATTGGACCACCCTTTAATTTATAGCATTTTTACAAGTATAATTCATTTTTTTGTAGTCGTGCATGTAAAGCACAGAAGCACAAATATTTATAATGATAGCTTCTAGTATGATCGCTAGATGTCGCTGTATTCGTGAAATAATTTAAATCATATGACTAGTACTTCCTGTACGCTGACGTCCATATTGTCATACACTTGACATATGGAACCACGGCTTTTACCACCCAGCCAACGTTCCCCATGTCCGATTCTTAATGCAATGAATGAATGACTCGAAAATATATCAGCAAGTGTCGTTGAAGGAACGGTCAGTGCGCGCAGTTTGTTTACCAAACGCACTGGCGCAAGCTTCCCAACCTGCAGGATACAGCGCAGCCATAATTTGACAGCTCGACCATGTCTGCCTCGGCCGCCAGAGATCCTGTTGTGAAAACGAAGCATGTTCGTTTCGCAAGAATGAAGGAGGATGATAATAACGATGACCAAGAGGAACATACTCTGTTTGACAAGAGGAAAGACACAAGGCGAGGGGTGAAGAGTGTAATGAAAGGGAGGAAGGAGAGTTCGAATTCGGGGTCCGATGGTGAGGTTGAAATCATCGGTGGAGTTATCAGCGCCAGCGGTTCTGGAGGCTGCAGCGGCTGGATCATCACCATGGCGCTCTGTGCATCGTTCCTCGGACTGGTAAGAGTGCTTATTGTTAGGCTAGTAGGCAAGTAGAAGGGACTGCATTTGACAATGTTGTCAACATCAAGGCCCTGAAATTAGCTACTATATTTCGGAAACCGTTTACCGAACCAAACAGAGCAAAACGAGAAATTCTGTTGGACAAATGCAGGTACCGGTAGATCCCTCCCCGTTTCGTTGTGTTTGCTTCCGTTTGAGAAACGTTTAGCATATTTTGGTTTAAATGGAAATTATTGTTAGGATTTTGTGTCCCTATCCCCATATAGTCGCTAATACTAAATCGTAGGTTGTCTTTAAATGTTTAAAACGTCATTTTATTGTCCACGAGCTTTACAAAGTCTATGTATTCCCATTCAATAAGATTTAGCCTTTCCAAGATGCATTCATTGAGTTCATTATTTCTGTGGTTGTTTCAGTGGAGGTCAAATGAGCTTTGTTAGGCTTATATCCTGAATGAACAGAATTGTTATTTCAGGGCTGCAAAACCAGCCAGGTCACCCGTGATACAAGTCAGTATTCGAAGTCCATCCATGTCTGAGGACGTTAAAACCCGCCACCATGGGCAACAGTGAGCGCTGTTATGTTCAAGTATGTTTCGGATTTGCTAGGGCATTGGACGGGGATGGGCGTAAGCATATGCTTCTGGTGCCAAAGGTTGCATGTTCGACCACAGCGATAGATGTCTCAAGGCTTTTAACCCTATGCCAAATCTTGCCTCAACAATTCGGGGTTAATGCCTAAACTGCACTTTGACATTTGATAAACATTTAATTGTGACATAAGACAGAGTTAGTTGGTCAAACTGGCTCTTCAACTTCAGAACTTTTACTTCCTGACACCTGTCCAAATGTACAATTTTGAATAACTGTCTTCTTAGAATGGGACATGAAAACAAAATGTTTACATTCTTTACCATTGGTTGCCACACAAAGTTCAAAAAATATATGTATCCTAGAAAATGATGGGGCCCTAGATGCTACCAATGTTTGCCTGAGAACTGCACTAGGGGCAGCAGGGCTGTATCTTACTTATACTTGACAATACTAGTAAGTGTTTTTTTAAATGATTATTTCTGTCTTCCAGGGGATGAGTATCTCTGTCTTAGGCCCCACCTTTCAAGACCTTGCCATCAATGTCAATCAGGACATCAGCAACATCTCCTACATCTTCGTAGGCCGCTCGATGGGCTATATAGGCGGCTCTGTGTTGTCCGGGATTCTCTTTGACTGCATGAACAGCCTTCTTCTGCTGGGTATGTCTAACAAATTATAATATACAGAAACTCAAACCACAAATAAATGATGTCCGTTGGCAAAAAAAACCTCCCATTATATTTAAGCTCTGAGGTTTGTGGTCCCATATGGCTCAGTTGGTAGGGCATGGTGCTTACAATGCCGCAATTGTTGGTCTGCCAGGGCCACCCGTATGAGAAATGTATGCATGCATTATTGTAAGTCACTTTGGATAAAAGCATCTGCTTAGTGGCATTTATTATTATACTGAACAAAAATATAAATGCAACATTTAAATTGTTGGTTCCATGTTTCATGAGCTGAAATAAAAGATCCCAGAAATGTTCCATATACACTTATTTCTCTTAAATTCTGTGCACAAATTTGTTTCCATCACTTGTTAGTGAGCATTTCTTATTTGCCAAGATTATCCATCCACTTGACAGGTGTGGCATATCAAGAAGCTATACCGAACAAAACCATAAACGCAACATTCTACAATTTCAAAGATGTTACTGAGTTACAGTTCATATAAGGAAATCAGTCAATTGAAATAAAGTCATTAGGCACTAATCTATGGACTTCACATGATTGGGCAGGGGTGCATGATTGGGCAGGGGTGCAGCCATGGGTGGGCCAATCAGAATGTTTGTTTTCCCCACAAAAGGGCTTTATTACAGACAGAAATACTCCTCAGGGCTGACGTGGTTACTCATGTAGACCATGCCAGATGCATGGTGCACATTGTGCTGGGGACAATACAAGGCCACTCTAAAACGTGCAGTTGTCACACAACACAATGCCACAGATGTCTCAAGTTTTGATTGAGCGTGGAGTTGGCAGCCTGACTGCAGGAATGACCAATAGAGCTGTTTCCAGAGAATTGAATGTTCATTTCGCTACCATAAGCCGCCTCCAATGTCATTAGAAAGAACTTGGCAGTACGTCCAACAGACCTCAACCGCAGACCACGTGCCCAGTCATGATAAATCCATAAATTACAACCTTATAAATGTATTTCAATTGACTGATTTCCTTATATGAACTGTAACTCAGTAACATCTTTGAAATAGTTGAATGTTGCGTTTATATTTTTGCTCCATATATATATATTCGCCTACACAGTATGCACAAAGCCTTACTGTAAATGCATCGCGTATGTTTATCAAAGAATGCTGTAGGTTGTTTTTTGTGGGTGTTCATTACCTTTTTCCACATTGCATGGTGCACTGTATAACACTGTATTTTCATCACAGGCCTTTCCATGTTGATCACAGCGTTTGGGATGTTTGCAATCCCTTTCTGTAAGACAGCCCTTCTCCTCACTGCTCTGATGTCCAGTATTGGAGTTTCTATGGGCTTTCTAGATACAGGTAGGAACAGACAATCTATCTTTAATATAGTAAATAGGTACTTACTGCACAGTACAAGACATGGTCCTTAGTGAATGCCTCTGATGCCATTTACTGTCCTCCCTGGCAGGTGGTAATGTCCTGATCCTGCAGACGTGGGGAGATCAGGCTGGCTCTCACCTGCAGGCCTTGCACTTCAGCTTCGCCGCAGGGGCCTTCGTCTCGCCCATCATCGCCAAGCTGCTCTTTGGAACAGACTTGGAGCTGAATGTGGCTACGAACGGCAGCATGGCAGCCCCGCCGGTAACATTGAACTCCCCACCTGTCACAGACGATGTGTTCCAAACACAGTCCCCTTATGTACCCAAACGCTATGTCCTCAGTAGCAGCACCCTCAAGTCCATGTGGGCCTACATTGTGATCAGTGGTTTCATCCTGTTAATCTCCCTCCTCTTCTTCATCCTCTATGCCCGCCACAGGCCCCCTCAGGGCAGGGCACAGACCCCCTCAGGGAAGCACCTGGTGTCAAAGCATCACAACGCACTCATCGCCATGCTCTTTGTCTTCTTCTTCTGGTACGTGGGGGCCGAGGTGGCGTACGGCTCCTTTATCTTCACCTATGCTAAGGATTATATCCATATGGAGGAGGCCCAGGCAGCAGGGCTCAACTCCCTGTTCTGGGGGACGTTCGCTGCCGGCCGGGGCCTGGCCATCTTCTTTGTGTCCTGCATGCATCCAGGCACCATGATCCTACTAAGCCTGGTGGGCTGCACCCTGTCCTCCCTGTTCCTCACCCTCTTCAGCACTAACAGGGTGGCCCTGTGGATCTGCACTGGTGTCTATGGTGCCTCCATGTCAACCACTTTCCCCAGTGGGATCTCCTGGGTGGAGCAGTACACCACAGTGACGGGGAGCTCAGCGGCGGTTTTCGTGGTGGGGGCAGCCCTGGGGGAGATGGTCCTGCCCGCTCTGATGGGCTTCCTGCTGGGGAGGATCCATGGTCACCCCCTGTTGATGTACCTGACCCTGGGCACCGCCACAATGACCTCCATCATCTTCCCCTTCATGTTCTGGCTGGCCTCGTCCCCCAGCGGCCCCAGCAGGACACCCCGCATCAGGGGCCGCAAGGAACCCGACGACAGTGAGTACCGCCAAGGCCTGCTGGACTCAGGAGCAAATGATGAGGAAGAGGAGCAGCAGGAGGATGACGAGGCAGACCAGTGGAATGACGCTGACTTTGAGGTAATCGAGATGGATGACGCCAGCCTTATAAACTCTCCGAATAAAGCATTGTTATCTCCTAATAAAGCGCTCTCTTTATCTCCTAATAAAGCGCTCTCTTTATCTCCTAATAAAGCGTTGTCACCTCCTAACAAAGGGCTCCCACCACCTGATGTTACGGGGACATCAGGCGATATCAGTGCCACATTTGTCCCTTCTACTGCCCAGTCCCTAGAGCCCACAGTTGGGACCTCTTTTTCAGACTCTCCCGCTCTGCTGGGGGACTCACCAGGACAGAAAATGCTGCTTTCCCTGGACCGGGAAAAGAGGGACTAGGGGCTTTATTCAAACCATATCGTGGAAATTCAGCGTGATTGAAATTTAAAGGCAGTGTTCCCGCATTAGCAGAGAATACTACATTCACGGTAAACGCTGCATAAATCAGCTCAATCCAAAAGTACTTTGACATTTCAAGTGCGCAATCGGTAACGCTTCAGCGATACACATTGAAGAGCCCTAAACCTGGGATTCAATCCAATTGCGTTTTGTCCGCAATGGTCCTTTTAAAGGCATTGTTCCCTCGTTCGCGGAGACCGCATTCACAGTAAATGCTGCATATGTCAGCTAAATCAGAAATTAACTTTTTAGTGTCAGTCACGAAGTGCAATCGGAATGAATCACACCTAGGAGTTCTAGTCTGGGTGTGAAATGCACCATGAGTGCTGTAAAGACATTACAATAAGTACTTCATATATTAGTATTCTACAAGAGCCATGTCTCCTTCTCTCGAGAAACTTGTTTGTTAATGTCTGGTTGTTTGTCATGTGCTTCTTTAGCTTGTTAACACTCACATGTAAGGGCTCTATTTAATCTGGATCGCTGAAGCGTTACAGATTACGCAATAGAAATGCCAAGGTAATTTCCGTTGGTCCCGACATATGCAGCGTTTACCGTGAATGCAGCCTTCGCTAACGCGGGAACATTGCCTTTAAATTTCAATCATGACATTAACGCTGAACTTCCTGCGATACGGATTGAATAGAGCCCAAAATGTTTAATACGACGGATTTACCCCACAGTTTATGTCTACTATGTTATTTGAGGCTGTGTTTAGGGGGAAAGTTAGGCCTCTTACAACGGTTGCTGGTTTTAAGAATCACCAACGTAACACTGAAAATAGGTTCCTTTAGATATCTTGGATGTAATTTTCTTTGTCATTCATATTTAGTAATATGTGAATTCTCAGCAGTTAAAGATAGGATGTCAGCCACCAATGTGGCCTGACTATGAATTATGTTTTTGTCAGACCTTTGAATGAAGTTTGTTTTCTGCAACAAAAAAATATATTTTAGAAAATCATTTAGAAGTGTTGTGCAGTGATCAGTTGTAGTTTTTCATTCAGATGTGTGATCTTTGTGCTAATAACTTGATCAATCTCTGAATTGTTCTATTAAAACAATGGAAATCACAACCATGACAAAATACTAATATATGGAGTTTTATTAAACCAATCGTCAACCTGCAGCCACAGCAATGTCCATTAAAAACGGAAAAAAACCCAAACATTTCCTTCATATTTTATTTTTTACATTTATAAAAATCCAGATCCTGTGTATAGTTTTGGGAAACAATAGAATCCATCTGACATGGTTAGATGAAATATGCTGTTAACATGGAGAAAGCATTAAAAAAAAGAAGCTTAAGGAAATAATATACTCTTGCCATAAATTATCAAAACACAGTATTGCAACAGTCCCAGAAGTAAAAACTGAAATTAATAGTCCCCATCCTCTTGATAGGCATCAGTGTCTCGGAGTATAAGGATAATGCTTTGCCAAACTGGACATAAATACAAATCGAGGCGGGGAAAACAACGTATTACCATGGCACACAAACAGAATGGATCAAAAATAGCTAGTTGATTTGTCCACTGTGAGCTTTCCTTTTTTAATGCTGATGCACAGAGAGAATTCAGATGGGCACTGTACAATAACTATTTATAAAATGGTATTTGATATAAAAAGGGAAATGAAGTTAGTGGTTTCTTTAGTCAATCTTCGCATCGTCGGGAGCTCCTTAGGAATAGTGTTCAGTCTTGCGAGTTCAGAATAAAACGGTAAGGTCCTCTTCGATCAGAGTCAATGCCATCGTTATGGTACAGACGAGACCATCTGAAGAAAAACATCAGCTTCACGCACAACCAACCAATAGCAGCTAATGAGAACAAATCAAAGCACCATTTAAAGGAAAAGACAAGGAAACACTGAGCTGGATGAGACAGCATTGGTTTAGCACCAGAATAGCAGAGCAGTGGGCCAGAACGTGTTCAGAATCAGAACTGCTCCAGGAGCTGTCGGAGGTAGGGCACCTTGGAGAGCTGTCTGTTGACCCGGGACAGCTTGTAGAGCACAGGACAGTCCAGAGACACACACAGAACCTGCCGCTCCACACTGCCACTACAGTTCCTACAGATCTGGACCAATGGAAAACAGGAGGCTGGTTAATGGAGTTTAACACTAATGAATCATTAAAGCTCGTTCTATCTACAGATTTACACCAACCAGTGACCTATTCCTGTAATATTACATCACAGTGTTAAAAATACAATTCTAAGTTTGGCTCTCTCGCTCTATCTTTTTAGAAAAACTCAAATGAGCTTTAACATATCTGCAGCCTGTGGTAGCTTCCCAGTGATGTCCTGCCCCCCGACTGCTAACCTGTAGCAGCTGATCTTGCTGGCTCTCCCACAGCCGCATGTCCTGGTGGAGAGTGATGGCCACGCGTTGGGGCTCGCCCCGGCAGCTGGTACACACCCCTAGCTGGGTAAGCTCGTCACACACAGGACAGTGCAGCGTGGTGAAGTACTGGGAGATGGTCCCCTTCCTCTCAGCCACGGTGGAGCACGATGCCTTCTGGACCTGAACAGAGAGGACATGTTTCGAGCCATGGGCTGGACTATAATAGAAAAGTGGTCATCATCAAGACTGTCATTCACTATTTGACAGGGCAGACACTGTTTTATCCTCTAAGAGCTATGTCCCTTTGTGCTTTAGTCTGAAGCAGGCTACCAAGACAACAGCATGAAATCAGCATGTCCTATACACAATTCACCACTAGATGGCAGCGTTGGCATCTCAAAAAGGCAGTGCCTCTAAATGACTTGGGCATTGGATGAGTCTCATTCGATTTCCGACATGTCTTTTGTTGTCCGTCTGAACAAAGCTTTCAAAATCATTATGTCTGTGTGTGTCAACAAACATCAATCGTTTAATCAGTCCATCATTTTAATGAATCCCAGTAACTAACTTTTAGAGCAGATGGCCCACCCCTTCACCTGCACCACTCTTTTATAGCCTCACCCTGGGGATCTCCTGGTACCAGCTGAGCACGTCCACGCCGATGAGCTGGAAGATGCGCTGCAGCGGGGGCAGGATCTGCTTGGTGATGTAGTAGGTGGTGTTGAGGCGCACACTCGGGTCCTGCAGCACCTCCAGGGGCCGCCGCACCAACTGGATGAGGGGCACACCCGGCCTCCCGTACACAATCACGTAGGGCACCCTCTCGCCCGCCCGCGGCTCCAGGCGCCGGTCATAGGCCATCATACGCCTGGGGAGGGGGTGTCAAGACAGTAAAGGAATGGCTGGTTCCTGCTTATCTAGCACCCTAGATATGTGCAGTTATATCCATATTGTGGTGTAGGACCACACATGCAGTATTTAGATTTTAAAATGATCACATTTGTATATTTTTCTTCAAAAGGGAACATATACAAATGAAACATTATGCATTTGATTCCTTGTTTTATACTGCAGCAAGATAAATGACTGTAATAAATTGCCCCCCCCCCCCTTGGGTTGTACCGTGTCGGAGATCTTTGTGGGCTATACTCGGCCTTGTCTCAGGATGGTAAGTTGGTGGTTGAAGATTTCCCTCTAGTGGTGTGGGGGCTGTGCTTGGCAAAGTGGGTGGGGTTATATCCTTCCTGTTTGGCCCTGTCCGGGGGTGTCCTCGGATGGGGCCACAGTGTCTCCTGACCCCTCCTGTCTCAGCCTCCAGTATTTATGCTGCAGTAGTTTATGTGTCGGGGGGCTAGGGTCAGTTTGTTTATCTGGAGTACTTCTCCTGTCCTATTCGGTGTCCTGTGTAAATCTAAGTGTGCGTTCTCTAATTCTCTCCTTCTCTCTTTCTTTCTCTCTCTCGGAGGACCTGAGCCCTAGAACCATGCCCCAGGACTACCTGACATGATGACTCCTTGCTGTCCCCAGTCCACCTGGCCATGCTGCTGCTCCAGTTTCAACTGGCCTGGGCCCTAGGACCATGTCCCAGGACTACCTGACATGAGGACTCCTTGCTGTCCCCAGTCCACCTGGCCATGCTCCTGCTCCAGTTTCAACTGTTCTGCCTTACTATTATTCAACCATGCTGGTCATTTATGAACATTTGAACATCTTGGCCACGTTCTGTTATAATCTCCACCCGGCACAGCCAGAAGAGGACTGGCCACCCCACATATGCTCTCTCTAATTCTCTCTTTCTTTCTCTCTCTCGGAGGACCTGAGCCCTAGGACCGTGCCCCAGGACTACCTGACATGATGGCTCCTTGCTGTCCCCAGTCCACCTGACTGTGCTGCTGCTCCAGTTTCAACTGTTCTGCCTTATTATTATTTGACCATGCTGGTCATTTATGAACATTTGAACATCTTGGTCATGTTCTGTTATAATCTCTACCCGGCACAGCCAGAAGAGGACTGGCCACCCCACATAGCCCGGTTCCTCTCTAGGTTTCTTCCTAGGTTTTGGCCTTTCTAGGGAGTTTTTCCTAGCCACCGTGCTTTTACACCTGCATTGTTTGCTGTTTGGGGTTTTAGGCTGGGTTTCTGTACAGCACTTTGAGATATCAGCTGATGTACGAAGGGCTATATAAATAAATTTGATTTGATTTGATTCATAGCTAATCTTCATGAATCACGCTGAACATTCCTCGCTTAAACCATCTGAAATCATATTTTTCCACCCATTAGGGCTGGGTTGCTAAGCAACTGTCTCAGGTACAGTACACTGAGCGAGGCCGGTTGTAGTGCAGGCAGACAATGGGCATTCTGGGAAATCAGTAAGTGGCTTCACAAAGAGCAAGCAGGCAGACGAGAGGGAGGTCTCTCACACACACGTCGGCCCACATACACACACATGCCAAGACAATATTTCTCAATGATGCTACTGTTACTGTAATTCAGACAGTATCCTGTCATAAACACTAGGACCACCCTCCCCTCAGGCGGCGTGTTGTTGGTGTACCTGGTGAGCTCCAGAGCAGGGACGCAGGCCCCCGGCCGGTAGGAGCCGCTGCCCCTGTACTCCTGAGTGAAGGTCAGGTCCTGCATGCTGGCCTTGGCCTCCAGCACCTTCACACACTGACGCTGCACAAACTGCTTCACCAGGCTGATGTCCCGCGTCTCAAACAGCAGCTTGATGGAACGCTCCAAAATCTATGGAGACGGGGGGGGTCCCACACCAGTCTATATTCTATACATCGACCAGGCTGACTGCTACCATAGAACACATGTTCGGGCAAGGACTGTTTTAAAAATAAATCCTTTCTCCCATTCCTATCTGTGCATTAGTCTGAGCACGGGCTGTGGCGTGACTGAAGGGTGTAGACAGAGTGAGAGAGCAGGCAGAAATAGTCAAATGTTGCCTGTTACCTTGGAAACAGCAGGGCATCCGTCTCGGTGCACTGTTTCGATCCCCTTGGCGTGGAACACGGGATCCTTCTGGTCCAGGCTCTCGTACATGTAGCCCACGTAGCGCTTCTTTGTCTGGAGCACGCACGGCAGGTACACCTGGGATCACACACACACGATTCAAGTAATGGTTCTGTAATTAATGCACAAATACCACACACAATGTCAATGCAACCTAATTCACACTGAGTAATAGCAAATCATGGTTGTGAGGGCTGTTGATTGAATAAGACACACTGTAAATAGACTGACACAGCCAGCCAGTCTAGACACTTCATACCGAGCAGAGACTGTACCTTCTCAAACTTCAGCTTGACAGGTTTAGGGTTGGTAGCAGTCACTGCCTCTGCGATCTCGTTGCCGATCATGAAGGCCTGCTCTTTAGTTGCTCCCTTTAGCAGGACAAACATGCTGAAAGAGACAAGCAGAGAGTAAAAGAGTCAGAAAAACCAGACGGTACAATACCTGATGATTCATTCTCTAAATCCCATCCCTTACCTGTCTGTGTCCCCGTACACAACGTGGGCTCCCCATTTCTTGGTGTCGTTGACCAGCTTGATGGCTCTCTCCAGGGTCTCCCTGGCCTTGTGGACAATACTGTCACCAACCTAACGACACCATACAGGGGGAAAGATAACCATGAGGAAAAAGCTTTCAGCTAAGGTTAATGCAAACCCAGCTAACAACTGATGGGAGGGAGAAGAAAAGGAGACAAACTGTACCACGTTGACTTTAGAAACAGTGATTTAGATTGATTACGTATACACTGAGGCCAGTTTATTAGGTACACCACCCCATTCACAAAAAGGGTTCGCTCCTATAGACAGTGAGTCACGTGGCCGTGGCTTGCTATATTAAGCAGGCATCGAGGCATTCAGTTACTGTTCGATTGAACGTTAGAATGGGCAAAACAAGTTTACCTAAGTGACTTTGAGCGCGCGCGGTATGATCGTCTGGCCTCCTGGGCTTTTCACGCACAACACTGTCTAGGGGTTTACAGAGAATGGTGCAATAAACAATAAACATCCAGTCAGCAGCAGCCCTGTGGATGAAAACAGTTTGTTGATGAGAGGTTGAAGGAGAAGGGCAAGAATCGGGAAAGCTAACAGGCGGGTCACAAACAGGCAAATAATGTCGCAGTACAACAGTGGAGTGCAGAACGGCTTCTCAGAACACAACTGGTGGAGCCTTGTTACGGATGGGCTATTGCAGCAGACGACCACACGGGGTTCCACACCTATCAGCTAGAAACCAGAAGAAGTGGCTCCAGTGGGAACGCCATCACCAACACTGGACAACTGAGGAGTGGAAAAACACAGCCCGGTCCGACATATCTTGGTCCCTGTTGAGTCATGCTGATGGCAGAGTCAGGATTTGGCGTAAGCAGTATGAGTCCATGGCCCCATCCTGCCTGGTGTCAACGGTACAGGCTGGTGCCGGTGGTGTAGGGAATGTTTTCCTGGCACACGTTAGGTCCCGAGATACCAATTGAGCAACGTTTTTATGCCCAAAGTATTCAGGCTGTTCTGGATGCAAAGGGGGGTGGTCCGACTCTAGATAGGTACTAGATGGGTGTACCTAATATAAACTGACCACTCAGTGTATATTATCCTTTTAAGAGGAAATGATTTTCACAGCTCAAACGTTTACAACACAAACAGTTAACAGTCAGAGTGTGGGAGACCGTGTGTGTGAACCCCAGGCCCTCACCTCTACGCTGGGCATGCGTCCAGAGCAGTTGGCGGCGGCATAGCCGTTGGCGATGAGCTTGAGTCCCAGCTGCCTGGCGTCCAGCAGCCTCATCAAGGTCTTATCCTGCTTGTAGGTTTTCATGGAACGCTTCAGCATGAACCGCGTATTCAGTATCTCCTCCAACATGCTGGGCAGGACCCCTTTCCTCACCGTGGGCTGGACGGAGAAGACACACAGACACACACACACAGTTCCGTCTTAGAAGAGCCATGATAGTTTTGTTGTTTGTTCGATCAAAAACCTGCCGACTCCAGAAGAAAAAGTGAATGTTAATCACATGACAGGATCAGAGGACTAGTTGTACCTGGACAAAGGCGATGCCGTTGGGAGAGACGGTGATGTCATTTTTGAGTTGATAGAGGAGCTCAGGGGGAACCCTCAGGGAGGTGCAGCCAAACTTAAACTCATCGGCCCTGAAACAACTCACAGTGGTTGGTCTCTGTACCTTGACTCACATCTTAACCTATCAGAATGCTAAGAACGTGTGTAGTGTAGGAGTGCATGCTTGGAGTGTGTCTCTCTCTGTCTAGGCGTTGTCCCTTACGTTCCCATACTCTCCACGTGGCCCAGACAGGTAGAGTAGCAGTAGTTGTAGGCGATGGCGATGGAGGGGTAGAGCGACTGGAAGTCCAGCACCACCATAGAGTTGCTGTAGAAGCGCGACTCAGGCTCCATGACCAGCGGGATGCACTGTGGCGCCCTCTGCTGGGCTCTCTGTTGTATGCTGGGCGTAACAGGGATGTAGTTCATGGGCTTGGCCACACGCAGCATCATGGACTCCACACAGTGCTGCATGAAGAAAAGTGGGAGAGAGAGCAGAGTGAGACATGGTACAGCAGGAAGGAGAGGAGAGAGGGCAGAGTGACACATGGTACAGCAGGAAGGAGAGGAGAGAGGGCAGAGTGACACATGGTACAGCAGGGAGGAGAGGAGAGAGGGCAGAGTGACACATGGTACAGCAGGGAGGAGAGGAGAGAGGGCAGAGTGACACATGGTACAGCAGGAAGGAGAGGAGAGAGGGCAGAGTGACACATGGTACAGCAGGAAGGAGAGGAGAGAGAGCAGAGTGACACATGGTACAGCAGGGAGGAGAGGAGAGAGAGCAGAGTGACACATGGTACAGCAGGAAGGAGAGGAGAGAGAGCAGAGTGACACATGGTACAGCAGGAAGGAGAGAGAGCAGAGTGACACATGGTACAGCAGGGAGGAGAGGAGAGAGAGCAGAGTGACACATAGTACAGCAGGAAGGAGAGGAGAGAGAGCAGAGTGACACATGGTACAGCAGGGAGGAGATGGGAGAGGGCAGAGTGACACATGGTACAGCAGGGAGGAGAGGAGAGAGGGCAGAGTGACACATGGTACAGCAGGGAGGAGAGAGGAGAGAGGGCAGAGTGACACATGGTACAGCAGGAAGGAGAGGAGAGAGAGCAGAGTGACACATGGTACAGCAGGGAGGAGAGGAGAGAGAGCAGAGTGACACATGGTACAGCAGGAAGGAGAGAGGAGAGAGGGCAGAGTGACACATGGTACAGCAGGGAGGAGAGAGGAGAGAGGGCAGAGTGACACATGGTACAGCAGGGAGGAGAGAGGAGAGAGGGCAGAGTGACACATGGTACAGCAGGGAGGAGAGAGGAGAGAGGGCAGAGTGACACATGGTACAGCAGGGAGGAGAGAGGAGAGTGCAGAGTGACACATGGTACAGCAGGAAGGAGAGGAGAGAGGGCAGAGTGACACATGGTACAGCAGGAAGGAGAGGAGAGAGAGCAGAGTGAGACATGGTACAGCAGGGAGGAGAGGAGAGAGAGCAGAGTGAGACATGGTACAGCAGGAAGGAGAGAGGAGAGAGGGCAGAGTGACACATGGTACAGCAGGGAGGAGAGAGGAGAGAGAGCAGAGTGAGACACATGGTACAGCAGGGAGGAGAGAGGAGAGAGAGCAGAGTGACACATGGTACAGCAGGGAGGAGAGAGGAGAGAGAGCAGAGTGACACATGGTACAGCAGGAAGGAGAGGAGAGAGAGCAGAGTGACACATGGTACAGCAGGGAGGAGAGGAGAGAGAGCAGAGTGACACATGGTACAGCAGGGAGGAGAGAGGAGAGCAGAGTGACACATGGTACAGCAGGGAGGAGAGAGGAGAGAGCAGAGTGACACATGGTACAGCAGGGAGGAGAGGAGAGAGAGCAGAGTGACACATGGTACAGCAGGGAGGAGAGAGGAGAGAGAGCAGAGTGACACATGGAACAGCAGGGAGGAGAGGAGAGAGGGTAGAGTGACACATGGTACAGCAGGGAGGAGAGGAGAGAGAGCAGAGTGACACATGGTACAGCAGGGAGGAGAGGAGAGAGGGTAGAGTGACACATGGTACAGCAGGGAGGAGAGGAGAGAGAGCAGAGTGACACATGGAACAGCAGGGAGGAGAGGAGAGAGAGCAGAGTGACACATGGTACAGCAGGGAGGAGAGGAGAGAGGGTAGAGTGACACATGGTACAGCAGGGAGGAGAGGAGAGAGAGCAGAGTGACACATGGTACAGCAGGGAGGAGAGAGGAGAGAGAGCAGAGTGACACATGGAACAGCAGGGAGGAGAGGAGAGAGGGTAGAGTGACACATGGTACAGCAGGGAGGAGAGGAGAGAGAGCAGAGTGACACATGGTACAGCAGGGAGGAGAGGAGAGAGGGTAGAGTGACACATGGTACAGCAGGGAGGAGAGGAGAGAGAGCAGAGTGACACATGGAACAGCAGGGAGGAGAGGAGAGAGAGCAGAGTGACACATGGTACAGCAGGGAGGAGAGGAGAGAGGGTAGAGTGACACATGGTACAGCAGGGAGGAGAGGAGAGAGAGCAGAGTGACACATGGTACAGCAGGGAGGAGAGGAGAGAGAGCAGAGTGACACATGGTACAGCAGGGAGGAGAGGAGAGAGAGCAGAGTGAGACACATGGTACAGCAGGGAGGAGAGGAGAGAGAGCAGAGTGACACATGGTACAGCAGGGAGGAGAGGAGAGAGAGCAGAGTGACACATGGTACAGCAGGGAGGAGAGGAGAGAGAGCAGAGTGACACATGGTACAGCAGGGAGGAGAGGAGAGAGAGAGCAGAGTGACACATGGTACAGCAGGGAGGAGAGGAGAGAGAGCAGAGTGACACATGGTACAGCAGGGAGGAGAGAGGAGAGAGGGCAGAGTGACACATGGTACAGCAGGGAGGAGAGAGGAGAGTGCAGAGTGACACATGGTACAGCAGGGAGGAGAGAGGAGAGAGGGCAGAGTGACACATGGTACAGCAGGGAGGAGAGAGGAAAGAGAGCAGTGACACATGGTACAGCAGGGAGGAGAGGAGAGAGAGCAGAGTGACACATGGTACAGCAGGGAGGAGAGGAGAGAGGGTAGAGTGACACATGGTACAGCAGGGAGGAGAGGAGAGAGAGCAGAGTGACACATGGTACAGCAGGGAGGAGAGAGGAGAGCAGAGTGACACATGGTACAGCAGGGAGGAGAGGAGAGAGGGCAGAGTGACACATGGTACAGCAGGGAGGAGAGGAGAGAGGGCAGAGTGACACATGGTACAGCAGGGAGGAGAGGAGAGAGGGTAGAGTGACACATGGTACAGCAGGGAGGAGAGGAGAGAGGGCAGAGTGACACATGGTACAGCAGGGAGGAGAGGAGAGAGGGCAGAGTGACACATGGTACAGCAGGAAGGAGAGGAGAGAGGGCAGAGTGACACATGGTACAGCAGGGAGGAGAGGAGAGAGGGCAGAGTGACACATGGTACAGCAGGAAGGGGAGGAGAGAGGGCAGAGTGACACATGGTACAGCAGGAAGGAGAGGAGAGAGGGCAGAGTGACACATGGTACAGCAGGAAGGAGAGGAGAGAGAGCAGAGTGACACATGGTACAGCAGGGAGGAGAGAGGAGAGAGAGTAGAGTGACACATGGTACAGCAGGGAGGAGAGAGGAGAGAGGGCAGAGTGAGACACATGGTACAGCAGGGAGAAGAGAGGAGAGAGAGCAGAGTGAGACAAGACACATTCTAGTCTCCCACAGAGGGGGAGGTAGAGGTGAGCCAGACAGACACATTCTAGTCTACCACAGAGGGGGAGGTAGAGGTGAGCCAGACAGTCACATTCTAGTCTACCACAGAGGGGGAGGTAGAGGTGAGCCAGACAGACACATTCTAGTCTACCACAGAGGGGGAGGTAGAGGTGAGCCAGACAGACACATTCTAGTCTACCACAGAGGGGGAGGTAGAGGTGAGCCAGACAGACACATTCTAGTCTACCACAGAGGGGGAGGTAGAGGTGAGCCAGACAGACACATTCTAGTCTACCACAGAGGGGGAGGTAGAGGTGAGCCAGACAGACACATTCTAGTCTACCACAGAGGGGGAGGTAGAGGTGAGCCAGACAGACACATTCTAGTCTACCACAGAGGGGGAGGTAGAGGTGAGCCAGACAGACACATTCTAGTCTACCACAGAGGGGGAGGTAGAGGTGAGCCAGACAGACACATTCTAGTCTACCACAGAGGGGGAGGTAGAGGTGAGCCAGACAGACACATTCTAGTCTACCACAGAGGGGGAGGTAGAGGTGAGCCAGACAGACACATTCTAGTCTACCACAGAGGGGGAGGTAGAGGTGAGCCTGAACTTCAACTGCCCTAAATGAGAGGCATATCAGCTCCCATTGGACAGTGAGTGAAGCAAGGTTATTATAGTAAATGAAAACTAAAATCATGAAAAAAACAATTTAGTAAACTGAAATAAATAAACCAGTTTTAAAAATAAAGCTATACTGGAACTATCTTTGATCCCAAAACGAAGTAAAAATAAAACAGTCATGAAATCTGTTCAGTTTTAGTAATTATATATATATTTTTAATCTAAATGTCGTTTTCAAGCTTTTGGGGGGATTTCAAGCTAACAATCTGGTGGGTAAATGCAGCCAGGAGATGGCGATTTTTCCAAATAAGAATAGTTTGTGTATCACTAGATAACTAATGGGGGGTAGCCAACTTGATTCTTCTAACGTGTACAGAGATATACTATCTAAATTTGATCACTCGTCTCATAGAATGGTTTATCAACCCCTACAAACATGTCCAAGAATTATAATCCACATTTGTTGTTGCTGCAGGATTATTTTGCTGCTGTGAAACTGATTTAGATAGATCTGTACTATTAAAGTTAAAAAGCATTGGATTGGTGTCACCAGATTCCTTTGCACCAGTCTCTGTGCTCTTCCTTTTAAATCCAAGTGACATTGACATTGGCTTTACAATTTAAACATAACCTAAACTATGACCTGATCTGTCACCCTTATATATTATTGACCCAAGTTGCAGGAAGTGACATCCCAAAAAACAAACTATACAACCCAAATGGCTCCTAGCCTCCCACACATTCCTTCTGTCCCCAACACTAAAACTAAATATTAACATTTCGATACAACTAAAACTAAATAAAAATGTGCAAATCAGGTCAGAAAACAAACTGAACATAAACTGAATTTGAATCTATATAAATAAAATAGAAAAACAGTTTACGATAATACCCTTGGCACGAAACACCATGTTGTACCTGTAGCTAAACATTACATCAACACAGTGTTAATTCACATCTCACAACGTTCTAATAACGTTCCAACGTGTGCTGGGTCCTGACCTGGGATCCCCTGGTGAGCACGTGATAGAACTGGATCCCAAACACCCTGGCCAGCTCGCTGGTCCTGCCGATGATGTCATGTTGCTGGAGAAGCTGCATGGTACCGCCCACCCGGCTAACATAGTGGTCCACCACCTTCCACCTGGCAGACACACAACACAGTCGGGGTCAACTTCATCCAGGAAATCAAAAGTACTGCAGATGTAAAGACACGATTTATCGTCTGTTTCAACTGAATTGGTATGAAGAACCAATAAAGAGTTTATCACCAAAAAATTGTGACTATAGTCAGGGGTGCAACTTTTGTGTGGGGGGCGGGGGGGCATAATTATTGTATATATTTTTTTTATCTAGTGGGATAAACACTCCAAACAGCCTACTGGACCGGTTAGAGACGTCCGCATGGTCCTAAACCACACGGTTGCCTCAGTGAAAGTTGCACCCCTGACACTAGTATTAATGGGAGCACATCAATTAAATCAAATTCTATTGGTCACATACACATATTTAGCAGATATTATTGCAGGTGTAACGAAATGCTTGTGTTTCTAGCTCCAACGGTGCAGTAGTATCTAACAATTCACAACAAGACACACATCTGAAGTAAAATAATGTAATTAAGAAATATATAAATATTAGGACGAGAAATGTCGGGAGTGGCATTGACTAAAATACAGTAGAATAGAATACAGTATTTAGTAAAGCAGTATGTAAACATTATTAAAGTGACTACGGTTCCATTATTAAAGTGGCCAGTGATTCCATGTCTATGTAAATAGTGCAGCAGCCTCTAAGGTGCAGGGTTGCGTAACCGGGTGGAAGCCAGCTAGTGATGGCTGTTTAACAGTCTGATGGCCTTGAGACAGAAGCTGTTTTTCAGTCTCTCGATCCCAGCTTTGATGCACCTGTACTGACCTCGCCTTCTGGATGGTAGTGGGGTGAACAGGCCATGGCTCGGGTGGTTGATGCCCTTGATGATATTTTTGGCCTTACTGTGACATCTGGTGCTGTAGGTGTCCTGGAGGGCAGGCAGTGAGCCCATGATGATGTGATGGGCTGACCGCACCACCCTCTGGACAGCCCTGCGGTTGCGGGAGGTGCAGTTGCCGTACCAGGCGGTGATACAGCCCAACATGATGCTCTCAATTGTGCATCTGTAAAAGTTTGTGAGGGTCTTAGGGGCCAAGCCAAATTTCCTTAGCCTCCTGAGGTTGAAGAGGCGCTGTTGTCTGTGTGGGTGGACCATTTCAGATTGTCAGTGATGTGTACGCCGAGGAACTTGAAGCTTTTCAACTTGAAGCTTTCCACTGCGGTCCCGTTGATGTGGATAGGGGCGTGCTCCCTCTGCTGTTTCCTGAAGTTCACGATCAGCTCCTCTGTTGTGTCGTCTGCAAACTTGATGATTGAGTTGGAGGCTTGCGTTGCCACACAGTCATGGTTGAACAGGGAGTACAGGAGGAGGCTGAGCACGTACCCTTGTGGGGCCCCTGTGTTGAGGATCAGTAACGTGGAGGTGTTGTTTCCTACCTTCACCACCTGGGGGCGGCCTGTCAGGATGCCCAGGGCCCCAAGATTAATGATGAGCTTGGAGGGTACTATGGTGTTATAGTCAATGAACAGCATTCTTACATAGGTATTCCTCTTGTCCAGATGGGATAGGGCAGTGTGCAGTGCGACGGTGATTGTATCGTCTGTGTATCTTTTGGGGCGGTATACAAATTGAGGTGGGTCTGGAGGTGATATGATCCTTAACTAGCCTCTCAAAACACTTCATGATGACAGAAGTGAATGCTACGGGGCGATAGTCATTGAGTTCAGTTACCTTTGCCTCCTTGGGTACAGGAACAATGGTGGACATCTTGAAACAAGTATGGACTGTGTCTGTAAACACTCCAGTCAGCTGGTCTGTGCATGCTCTGAGGACGTGGCTAGGAATGGCGTCTGTGCCGGCAGCCTTGCGAAGGTTAAAACTATTAAATGTCTTACTCATGTCGGCCACAGAGAACGAGAGCACACAGTCCTTGGGAGCGGGCCGTGTCGGTGGCATTGTGTTATCCTTAAAGCGGGCGAAGAAGATATTTAACTTGTCTGAGAGCAAGACGTCGGTATCCGCGACCTGGCTGGTTTTCCCTTTGTAATCCGTGATGGTCTGTAGACCCGGCCACATACGTCTCATGTCAGCCGTTGAATTGCGACTCCACTCTGTCTCTGTACTGACGTGTTGCCTGTTTGATTGCCTTATGGAGGGAATAACTACACTGTTTGTATTCTACCATATACCCAGTTACCTTGCCATGGTTAAATGCGGTGGTTTGTGCTTTCAGTTTTGTGTGAATGCTGCCGACTATCCACGGTTTCTGGTGTTGGTAGTGGGAACCACATTGCCTACACACTTCCTCAGTCACCGTGTCTGTGTATACGTTAATGTTCTTCTCAGAGGCTACCCGGAACATATCCCAGTCTGCGTGATTAAAACAATCTTGAAGCATGGATTCTGGTCAGAAGAGTGTTAAATAGACCTTAGCATGGGTACTTCTTGTTTGAGTTGATAGGAAGGGAGGAGCAAAATGGAGTCGTGATCTGATTTGAAGAAGGTAGGGCAGGGAGCGTCTTGCAGGCATCCCGGAAGGGGGATTAGCAGTGATCGATTGTTTTAGCAGCGCAAGTACTATAGTCAATGTATTGATAGAACTTTGGTTGCGTTTTCCTCAAATTTGCTTTGTTAAAATCCCCAGCTACAATAAATGCGGCCTCAGGATATGTGGATATGTGGTGTTCAGTGTAGCTCCTTGAGGGCCGTCGTGGTATCGGCTTGAGGGAGAATATACACAACTATAACCAAAGAAATGTATCTTGAGAGGTAATACGGTCTGCATTTGATTGCGAGGTATTCTAGGTCGGGTGAACAAAAGGACTTGAGTTTCTGTACGTTATCACAATCACACCATGGGTAGTAAATCATGAAACACCATCGCCTTTCTTCTTCCCGGAGAGTTCTTTATTCCTGTCTGCGCGATGTACTGAGAACCCAGCTGGCTGTGTGGACAAGGACAGTATAATTGTAGAGTCATGATTCCGTGAAACAGAGTATGTTATAGTCCCTGATGTCTCTCTGGACGGAGCTCCTCACCCTGAGCTCGTCCAGAGACTGAACATTAGCGGGTTATATACTCAGAAGCGGTGGCTGGTGTGCACGACTACTGAGTCAGACTAGAAGTCCACTCCGAATACCTCTCCTCCACCGGCTGCGTCTTGGAGCAGCCTCTGGAATAAGTTAAATTGCCCTGGGGGGTACGAACAAAGGATCCAATTCGGCAAAGTCATAATGCTGGTGAGTTACCACCGCTCAGATATCCAAAAGTTATTTCTGTCTGTATACAATAACGCAAAAAACATTCTGGGCTAATAATGTAAGAAATAAGACACAAAAAAAACAAAATACTGCAAAGTTGCTTAGGAGCAAGAAGCAGAGCAGAGAGATCAGCCAGGTAGGTAAATGGGTGTGAGTGTATCCAGTAGGATGGTGTATTGCCCACCTGTACAGGTCAGTGTTGTGGTCGAACCAGTCTGACAGGGAGCGGGGGCTGTACAGGGGGAAGCGCTGGTGCAGGACGTGGAAGGCCACATTCTCAAAACTGTAGTTGTTCAATGTCACCTGGGGACAAAAACAATGAAATACACACAAATGACCTAAGAAACCAAAGCATCCGGTGGTTATGTTGTTAAAATAAAAGGGAAGTGATTAATAACGTCTGCAGCAGCAGCTACCTCAGTCTTCATAATTCTCCACAGGTCGATGACGATACGTCCGATGATGTGTATCTCTGTCATGGCGTCTGCTCTATACTCGTCTCTCTCTGCTGCGAAATGGTTCTCTTTGGCGTTACCTGAAGACAACAGACATACAGACGTTATTACACCCATGGAGAAGCAGCCAGACGACATTCTCCTTTGACCTGGATAGAATGGCTGGGTATAGAGCAGTAGAACGTCAGAAAGAAACCTGCTCGAGGTTTCTGTATGAGTGCCAATATACTGTATTTGAATACACTGGAGTGGAGCATAAATTCACTCCCACAATTGCACAGTATTTTAATCAAATCAGATTTCAAATAGAACACCCCCATGCTACGAAACACAATACTTTACCTAAATCACAGAGAAATATCTACACTCAATAAACAAGCTCTCAAGCTGTGGATTAGCTACATTACACGGCTTCCTTTAGGAGAGGAAGTGCTTATTTTATTCTAATATAATAATAATAATATATGCCATTTAGCAGACGCTTTTATCCAAAGCGACTTACAGTCATGTGTGCATACATTCTACGTATGGGTGGTGCCGGGGATCGAACCCACTACCCTGGCGTTACAAGCTCTCATCAGACCTGTTTTATAGGAGCTAAAAGGTGTGAGTGAGCAGTGTTGTGGCAGCAAACAGGGCCAGGGTCAGTGCCACCCTACCAAATATGTAACAAACAGAACACATATCAAGCTGTGTAATTAACAATTGTCACTGTTTCCTTTAGGAGAGGAAGTTCATATTCTTCCATCAATCAGACCATTTGTATTGGTAATAAAGCAGTGTTGTTGCAGCAGAGGGGGCAGGATCAGTGCCACCCTACCTGGTACCCGGGAAAGCTGCTGGCACAGGTCCACACCGAGTGCTGATGCCCGCTGGAGGAGGTAGCCCCAGGAACGCATCTGGACCTCATAGCCCACCAGGATGTCTGGGTCAAACCTGCCATGACAGAACAGTGACTTACATGACAGGAGAAAGAGCCGTACAAATGTTTAACACGGGCCAAAACAATATAGAAAATAGTATTTTAGATTACTTACAAATGTGAACAAATACACACAGTACCAGTCAAAATGTGGACACACCCACTCATTCAAGGGTTTTTCTACATTTTAGAATAAGTGAAGACATCAAAACTATGAAATAACATGTGGTAAATCATTAAGTAACCAAAAAAGGGTTAAATAAATCAAAATATATTTTATAATTGAGATTCTTCAAAGTAGCCACCCTTTTGACTTAATGACAGCTTTGCACACTCTTGGCATTCTCTCAACCAGCTTTATGAGGTAGTCAAAAAGTTAAAAGTTCATTTGTGGAATTTCTTTCCTTCTTAATGTGTTTGGGCCAATCAGTTGTGTTGTGACAAGGTAGGAGTGGTATACAGAAGATAGCCCTATTTGGTAAAAGACCAAGTCCATATTATGGGCTGGGTTTCTGTATAGCACTTTGTGACATCGGCTGATGTAAAAAAAAAGAAGAGCTTTATAAATCAATTTGATTGATTGATTTGATTGAATGGACATTAGGCCGGTGGAAATCTGTCCTTGGTCTGATGAGTCCAAATTGGATATGTTTGGTTCCAACCGCCGTGTCTTTGTGAGACGCAGAGTAGGTGAACGGATGATGTTCGCATGTGTGGTTCCCACTGTGAAGCATGGAGGAGAAGGTGTCATGGTGTGGGGGTGCTTTGCTGGTGACACGGTCAGTGGTTTATTTATAATTCAATAACAAACATGGCTACTAGGATTGCAAAGGGTGGGAAACTTTCCGGTAAATTCATGGAGATTTTCCATGGGAAGTTAAGCCCTGGAATTTGGGGAATTTTGCTTAAATTCATCCCAAAAAAGTTGGCTTATAACAGTGAACCTTTTTTTGTGGGATACACAAGGCAATTATCGGTCTTGTGGCATATTTTGGTTAAAATATCCCCAATTCAATGGAATTGCAACCCTCTGCATGCACAGTGCATTCTTCCATCACATCACAGCTGATTATCAAGATCTTGCACACTAATGAGATGCTATTGAGCACACACGACTACACTGTCTGAGCAAAATACTACATGCTTTCTGGTAAGTTTTGATTGCAATACGGGCGAAAATATTTAATTATTTTTTGTCAACTAGTAAATAGTAGCCTCCACAAAGTGTGTTTAAATAATTTCTAAGTTAGTTTTTGCTACCATGTGGGTTTTTAGCTTGCTTGAGCCTGCTGAGTGTTAATTCACCTGTTTCCATACATGTTTCATTTTAAAACCTTTATCTTACAAAGGAGTTGTTTAATCTAACTGCTTAACTATTTATCTGTACATGGAATTGTATTTGTTTTTAAACTCATTTGTTTCTCATCTTTACAGGAAAATGCCACGGGCACCAAGTGATGTGGAGACATTTCACTGCAGCTAAAGTAGAAGGAAAAGCTGTGTACATTTACAAATACTGTGCCAAATCATATGTGAAGAATGCAACAAAGATGCAGAATCATCTGGCCAAGTGCATAAAGTTTCCTCTGCACTCACAATAAGAAACCTCTGACAAAAGTCCCTCTACTTCTATTCAAGGTGAAATTATGAAATCAGACACCTTATTGATAGCAATAGCTCATGGTCCTCCTGGAATCAAAAGTTTTTTTTTTTACTCAATAGAGAAACGTCAGAATAATGCTGATGAATGTCTTGCTCGAGCTGTGTATGCAACTGATAATGTTATTGGAAGAGATTTCTGAATGTTCTTCGCCCCAGCATTCACCCCTCCAACCAGACATGCTTTATCTACTAATTTGCTGGATGCAGAGTTCATCAGAGTTCAAGTGAAGGTCAAGCAAATCATAGAGATAGCAAACTGTACTGCATTCATCTCTGATGGGTGGTTGAATGTTAATGGGCAAGTAATAATTAACTACATCATCTTCACCCCTTCAACCAGTATTCTACAAGAGCACAGACACAAGGGACAACAGATACACCAGTCTCTACATTGCAGATGAGCTGAAGGCAGTGGACCACAGAAGGTATTTGCACTGGTGACAGACAACGCTGCGAACATGAAGGCAGGTTGGTCTAACGTGGAGGAGTCCTATCCTCACATCACACCCATTGGCTGTCCTGCTCATGCATTGAATCTGCTCCTCAAGGACATCATGGCACTGAAAACAATGGATACACTCTACAAGAAAGCCAAGGAAATGGTTAGGTATGTGAAGGGTCATCAAGTTGTAGCAGCAATCTACCTCACCAAGCAAAGTGAGAAGAATAAGAGCACCACATTGAAGCTGCCCAGCAGCTGGTGGTGTTGTCATCATGTTTGACAGTCTCCTAGAGGGAGTCAACTCATTTAATTCAAGTTCAATTCGTAACTAAATATATATTTTTATTGGAAGGATTTAATCATTTGCAATTATGTCTACTTATGTTAAGGTAAAAGGTTGTTTCTGTCTCCATATATGGTAAATATATCCAATGCAAAAAACATCTACATTTAAATTATATTAATATTAATTTGCATATATTCCTGTTAATTCCCACGGAATGTTTCCAACTCTGAATATTCCCCAAAATGTACAACCCTAATGGCTACCACAACATTCTGCAGCAATACGCCATCTAATCTGGTTTGCACTTAGCAGGACTATCATTTGTTTTTCAACAGGACAATGACCCAACACAAATCCAGGCTGTGTAAGGACTATTTGACCAAGAAGGAGAGTGATGGAGTGCTGCATCAGATGACCTGGCCTCCACAATCACCCGACCTCAACCCAATTGAGATGGTTTGAGATGAGTTGGACCACAGAATGAAGGAAAAGCAGCCAACAAGTGTTCAGCATATGTGGGAACTTCAAGACTCTTGAAAAAGTATTCCAGGTGAAGCTGGATGAGAGAATGCCAATAGTGTGCAAAGCTGTCATCAAGGCAAAGGGTGGCTACTTTGAATCTAAAATAGAACAAATATTTTGATTTGTTTAACACATTTTAGGTCGCTACATGATTCCATATTTCACAGTTTTGATGTATTCACTATTATTTTACAATGCTATTCGGTGGAGGTGTGTGGTCCAAGTCTGAGTTTAAGAACATCTGTCTGAAAGGTTCTCTTTTCCAAGCTTAAAAAGGATAAACATTGACATGCAACACCATGGGCCAGAAAAAGTTAAATACATTGGCAATGGTGTCGGGCTGGGAAAATACGTTTTGAACAGTCATCCAACTCGGAATTCCAAGTCGGGAACTCGGGCTTCTTTGTAGAGCTCCGATCCTGAAGATCACAGAGTCATAATTCAACCTTGTCCCCCCCAAGAGTTCCCAGTTGTCTTGAAAGCACCCTAAATCCAGAGAATGCCAGAGTTTGCTGACTAAGTTTGATTACAAAGGACATTTGTGCCACGTTCAAGTGAGCATAGCACAACAACGGTGATCCAAAAATGTCATGTATGCTGCTGCATAAATTATGTAAATTTGCCAGGGAGATATGAATACTATAGCTAAGAAAGTAATACAACGTGTATATTGTGTAGTAAGCTGTAGTCCATGTGCCTCAACCTAGTAATTTGGTCTCTTTCCTCCTCAACATTTAGCCTACTGTTCTGACTTGGTGGTGCACATGTAGCCTATAGCCTATTTTAGAGAAATGTCATCATTGAATATGGTAAGAGCTTTCTCATTGTCTGCTTATATGCCCCCATGATTTATCCTACGGTTCTGACTTGGTGTACAGGGAGAATACTGTAAGAACGGCCCATGTTCAGAATTCTGTAGCTATACATTTCAAAAGAGCTGAAAAAAAATATTATTTTGAATACTCATTCATTAACGTCTTAAATAGAAATTGCGGCATGCCTCATCAGCTCATCGTTCTCATTAGTATCTTATTCATAATTTTAGGCCATGTTGGAATGATTTACTTGTTTTGCTTACATTGTGTATTATAAATAGTTTGTGCTTTTCTTCACGGGGAGGAGATACTATATAATGTTGTTGGGTCTGTAACCATGATTGCCATTCCCTTCCCATTAAAATAAAACAATTTCAACAAAAAGTTCAGTATTCGACCCCAGTATTTCCAGTTGATGTTGTTTTGTTTGTGCAATGCGCTGTCTGGGCATAGGTATATTGTCTATAAAAGTGGATAAAGCATTCGGAAAGTATTCAGACCCCTTTACTTGTGCCACATTTTTGTTACGTTACAGCCTAATTGTAAAATGGATGAAATAAATATTTTTCCTCATCAATCTACACACAACACCCCATAATGACAAGGCCAAACAGGTTTTTAGAAATGTTTGCAAATGCTATGAACCTCAAAATTGAGCTCAGGTACATTCCTGTTTCCATTGATCATCCTTGAGACGTTTCTACAACTTGGAGTCCACCTGTGGTACATTCCATTGATTGGACATGACTTGGAAAGGCACCCACCTGTCTATATAAGGTCCCACAGATGAATGTGCATGTCAGAGCAAAAACCAAACCATGAGGTCAAAGGAGTTGTCCGTAGAGCTCCGAGACAGGATTGTGTCGAGGCACAGATTTGGGGAAGGGTACCGAAAAATGTATGCAGCATTGAAGGTCACCAAAACCCAGTGTTCGTCATTCTTAAAATGGAAAAGGTTTAGAACCACCAAGACTCTTCCTAGAGTTGGCCGCCCAGCCAAACTGAGCAATCAGGGGAGAAGGGCCTTGGTCAGGGAGGTGATAAAGAACCCAATGGTCACTCTAAAGGAGCTCTAGAGTTCATCTGTGGAGATGGGAGAACCTTCCAGGAGGGCAACCATCCCTGCAGCACTCCACCAATCAGGCCTTTATGGCAGAGTGGCCAGACGGAAGACACTTCTCAGTAAAAGGCACATGACAGCCCGCTTGGAGTTTGTCCAAAAGGCAGCTAAAGACTCTCAGACCATGAGAAACCAGATTTTCTGCTTTGATGAAACCAAGATTGAACTCTTTGGCCTGAATGTCAAGTGTCACATCTGAAGGAAACCTGGCACCATCCCTACGGTGATGCATGGTGGTGGCAGCATCATGCTGTGGGGATGTTTTCAGCAGCAGGGACTGGGTGACTAGTCAGGATTGAGGGAAAGATGAACAGAGCAAAGTACAGAGAGATCCTTGATGAAAACCTGCTCCAGAGCGCTCAGGACCTCAGACTGGGACGAAGGTTCACCTTCCAACAGGACAACAACCCTAAGCACACAGCCAAGACAACACAGGAGTGGCTTCAGGACAAGTCTCTGAATGTCCTTGAGTGGCCAAGCCAGAGCCCGGACTTATTTTCGCCGTTCATCCCAAAACCCCATTCATTCATTTCCCCCATAGGGATGGCCAACGAACCAACTCATTTCAGCTCTTTAGGACCAGAAGCTGGCCTGTGCTTTACTGTACCTTCTTATGACAGTGACAACTTCCTGGAACATCTGCTTCTCATTCACAGCGTAGGTGACCTTCAGTCCTGAGACACCTGATCTTACCAGCAGGGGTGCTGTTCCTCTGACACCTGGGAGGGCACACACACATATAGAGGTACAGTTGAAGTCGGAAGTTTACATACATACACCTTAGCCAAATACATTTAAACTCAGTTTTTCACAATTCCTGACATTTAGTCATAGTAAAAAATCCCTGTCTTAGGCCATTAAGATCACCACTTTATTTTAAGAATGTGAAATGTCAGAAAAGAATAGTAGAGAGAATGATATATTTCAGCTTTCATTTCTTTCATCACATTCTCAGTGGATCAGATGTTTACATACACTCAATTAGTATTTGGTAGCATTGCCTTTAAATTGGGTCAAATGTTTCGGGTAGCCTTCCACAAGCTTCCCACAATAAGTTGGGTCAATTTTGGCCAATTCCTCCTGACAGATCTGGTGTAACTGAGTCAGGTTTGTAGGCCTCCTTGCACGCACACACTTTTTCAGTTCTGCCCACACATTTTCTCTAGGATTGAGGTCAGGGCTCTGTGATGGCCACTCCAATACTTTGTTGTCCTTAAGCCATTTTGCCACAACTTTGAAAGTATGCTTGGGGTCATTGTCCATTTGGAAGATCCATTTGTGACCAAACTTTAACTTCCTGACTGATATCTTGAGATGTTGTTTCAATATATCCTCATAATTTTCCTACCTCATGATGCTATCTGCTTTGTGAAGTGCACCAGTTTCTCCTGCAGCAAAGCACCCCCAACAACATGATGCTGCCACCCCCGTGCTTCACGTTGGGATGGTGTTCTTCGGCTTGCAAGCCTCCCCGTTTTCCTACAAACATAACGATGGTCATTATGGCCAAAAGTTCTATTTTTGTTTCATCAGACCAGAGGACATTTCTCCAAAAAGTATGATCTTTGTCCCCATGTGCAGTTACAAGCAGTGGCTTCTTCCTTGCTGAGCGGCCTTTCAGGTTATGTCGATATAGATACTTTTGTACCGGTTTCCTCCAGCATCTTCACAAGGTCCTTTACTGTTGTTCTGTTTCACTTTTCACACCAAAGTACGTTCATCTCTCGGAGACAGAATGCGTCTCCTTCCTGAGCAGTATGATGCCTGCGTGGTCCCATGGTGTTTATACTTGCGTACTATTGTTTGTACAAATGAACGTGGTACCTTCAGGCGTTTGGAAATTGCTCCCAAGGATGAACCAGACTCGTGGAGGTCTACAGTTTTTTTTCTGAAGTCTTGACTGATTTCTTTTGATTTCCCATGATGTCAAGCAAAGAGGCACAGAGTTTGAAGGTAAGCATTGTGAAATACATCCACAGGTACACCTCCAATTGACTCAAATTATGTCAATTAGCCTATCAGAAGCTTCTAAAGCCATGACACCATTTTCTGGAATTTTCTAAGCTGTTTAAACACAGTCAACTTAGTGTATGTAAACATCTGACCAACTATAATTGTAATACAGTTAATTATTAGTGAAATAATCTTTCTGTAAACAATTGTTGGAAAAATTACTTGTGTCATGCACAAAGTAGATGTCCTAACCGACTTGCCAAAACTATAGTTTGTTGACAAGAAATTTGTGGAGAAACGATTTTTAATGACTTCAACCTAAGTGTATGTAAACTTCCAACTTCAAATGTACATCACAAACATACAGGCTGCATTTACACAGGCAGTCCAATTCGGATCTTTTGACCAATCACATCAGATATGTTGCCCATAATTTGGGCATACACGGTCCTTACACGGTCCTTTCAAATCTAAGCACAATGACCATGAACACAATACAACAATACTTGAAGGTCAGATAAGTGTGGTCCATCCACAGCTTGGCAGGAGGGACAGAGTGCGTGACCCATCACCTTGGCCACTCTCTTGGCAGTCCTTGTCTACCACGATGGCCCCAGTCAGCTGGGTCTTGTCTGAGTCAGGTAAAGGTGCGTCAGAGCTGAAGCAGTAGAATAAGGCACATATGGGGTCAAACTCAGGGTCGGGTTCCAGGTCCCGCCGGGTCCGCACGTGAAGCTCCATGCTCATCAACATCAGGTGCTGCACCTACAGATGAAAGACAAGCAAGATGTCACATTCCTTCCTTACAACTACATTGTGTGTGTGTTTGTCAGTGAGAAAACAGCTGAGTCAGTGGGAAGTGTGTGTGTGTCTGTCAGTCAGTCAATCTCTGTGTGTGTGTGTGTGTGGGTGTCTCACCTCGTGCAGGGCTTTAGCGTCCTGGAGGTTCTGCAAGCTGACTTTGAATCCGTATGAATTGCTGATGCTGGGGCCCTCGATCTGAGAGTTGTCTTTCTTTGGAGCGTTCAAAGCAGCAAACTGGTTCTGGGGACGGGGAATAGGGGGAAAGCTTATTCACGTCACATTAAAGAGAGAACAGCGTATCAGGGCGGATCAAGTAAATGCTAAAGCCCTTTACAGATATTGTTTTAATTACGTGAAATCTGACATTTGTTTTGGGCCATTTACTTGATTGATGCTGTTCATCAATATTCTAAAACTGCACATTGCTCATCCAGGTATATTGAGGCCAACACAGGTAACTGACAAAAATAATGCAAACACTTGAGTAAATTAGGGATACAAAGATCTCACTCCAATACATTTTTATAGAAAGTTAGCAAAAATAGATAAGATCTTGCTACCATGGAAAGGAAAATACCTGTCAATTTGTGGAAAAATCACCCTGATTAACTCTTTAGTCATATCACAATTGACCTATTTGCTCATGGCTTTGCCTACACCTAGTGACCTGCTTTTTAAATTATATGAACAAAAAAATGTTCCATTTTATTTGGAACGGCAAGCCAGACAAAATTAAAAGGGCCTATTTATATAACGAATATGAATTCGGTGGGCAGAAATGATTAAATATTAAAGCATTAGACCTCTCACTAAAGGCATCAGTCATACAAAAGTTATACTTAAATCCAAACTGGTTCTCTAGTCAATTGGTACGAATGTCTCATCCTATGTTCAAGAATGGCCTTTCCCCTTTATTCAGATTACACCGGCTCACTTTCAGTTGTTTGAAAAGGAAATCATCTCCAAAATATCTTTCTTTTTTAAACAAGCCTTAGAAAGTTGGTTGCAATTTCAGTTTAATCCACCTGAAAAGACAGAACAAATCATACAACAAATATTGTGGTTAAACTCAAATATACTCATTGATTAAAAAAACAAACATTTTTCGAAGAAAAAAAGAAAAGAAAAAAAGGTTTAATTTTAGTGAATGATGTCATAAATAGGACTGGTGGAGTTATGTCACACATGCAGCTAACACAGACATATGGAAATGTCTGCTCTACCCAAAATTACAACCAATTAACAGTAGAAGGGGAAAAAGTAGAAGGGGGAAAAAGTAAGGAACGTGTATGTCGGCCCTGTATTAAAAAACATAAATGGTTTAAGAAAAGTGTGATAAATAAAAACATATATCAATTTCATTTAATTAAGGACAAAAAAACTGACAACTGTGCCATATAAATTGCAAAATAGTTGGGAAGAGATTTGGGATGTACCCATTCCACGACACAATTTAAATTACAAAATTATTGCAACCAATAGAATGTTACATATATGGGGGATAAAATCTTCCCAGCTCTGCAGATTCTGCTGTGAGGAGGCAGTCATTAGATCATTTATTTTGGTATAGTCTATGTGTAGCTCGTTTTCGGTCACAGGTCCAGGAATGGCTGAAGAATTGCAACATTTGCCTAGAACTAACGCTGCAGACAGCAATACTGGGTGATTTGAAAAGCCATAATCAATCAATCAATAATATAATAATTAGCAAAAATGTTTATTTTTAATTTACAATCTGTAGAAGCTCTGTGAATAGAAAGGTTCACTACTTTTGTGAAGCATCACTGCACAGTTGAAAAATATATGGCAAATAGAAATGCAAAATGGATGATGTTGAGAGATAGATGGGAGGGGTTGAATGGAGCTGAAGGGTGGGACTAATAACAAGATAACCAATGTAAAACATACGGGTCTGTAAAATGTATATAGGTTCAGAAATTTTGTGAAATAGAACAGTTACAAATAGAAATCAAACTGGATGGACATCAGACATAGAGGAAGGACTAAACAAACTAAATATAACTATTGTAAAATAGATTGTGTCTGTAAAATGTGTATAAGATATATCAACTGAAGGCAGAAGCCTAAGTGTTTATTGGTTTACTCCAATTGGGGGAAGGGTGGTAAGGGTGGTAATAAAAGTATATTCTAAAAAAAGTATGTATGTCTATGTACCGTAGGTGTGTGTATGTATATATGTGTATATGTATGCATGCGTGTATGTATGTATATATATATATTTACCCCAAAAATATATGGGGATGATGCAGACAAGAACATTCTTTCCACAATATTAAGCTGATCCACCCCTTAAATAAGATAAATAAAAAGTATACTGAAAGCAGGATCTTCCACACAGATGTGGTTCCTGAACGTCCTTCTTTTATTTGTATTTCTTTAACATTTATTTAACTAGGCAAGTCAGTTAAGAGCAAATTCTTATTTATAATGACGGGTCACCACGGCCAAACCTGGACGATGCTGGGCCAATTGTGCGCCTCCCTATCACGGCCGGATGGGATTCAGCCTGGATTCGAACCAGGGACTGTAGTGATGCCTCTTGCACTGAGATGCAGTGCCTTAGACCGCTGCGCCACTTGGGAGCCCCGATGCTTAGGGTCTTGCATACAAATACTGGGCAGGCCATTATTTTGACTACCAAGGCTATGCCCCCATAGGATGACGATGCCCCGACACACAAGGCATGAGTGGTCACTGAATGGTTTGATGAGCATGAAAACCATGTAAACCATATGCCATGGCTGTCTTAGTCACCAGATCTCAACCCAATTGAACACTTATGAGAGATTCTGGAATGGCGCCTGAGACGGCTTTTTCCACCACCTTCAACAAAACACCAAATGATCATTGGAGGGAATGACCTAAATGAACAGGAGCTTAAATTCTGTGCATTTGTCCTGACCTTCCTCTGTGTGGTCAGTAGCACTCTCCTCAGGGTGTCTGTGTGTTCCCCTCTCCTGTGCTGCAGTCTCTGAGACGTGGACTCTGCGTCTGGAAGAGAAACCCCAAACAGAAACCCAAAAATGAATTAAGGATCGTGGTGGGGCGGTGCGACGCATAATGACATTCCAGAGGACAAAACCACTGCATGCAGACGGCTTCCTCCTATTAAAACTAATTGCGACAGATTTACAATTCTGCTATGCTTGATTAGTCAATTATGTAGTTGTTTATGGCAGCCATAACAATTTCCCACTGAGTTAAGAAAGAAAGTTGGAGTAAAATAAAAGGTTATAGCGGATGCGATCGCTAATGTAATTTTCCATGGTCTGAGTTAACGTTGGCGGCTGAGGCAGGATGAAGAGTGACAGCTGCTAATAGCCTGCGGCCGGGGAATAAAGGGGCTTACCTTCAGTCACAGGGGTGCTGCACACAGTCTCCGACTCATGCCTGCCTGTGTGTCGCCTAAGGACTGGGGTGCTGTGGAGCTGGGGGCTGGTACACTCCCCGTCCCCCCTGGGCTTCATGGAAGAGAAGGGAGAGGGACTGAGGAAGTGCTTCTCCTCCCTCCTCTCTGGAGAGGTGCAGAGCCTGGGGGACAGGGGTAACCCTCGATCTGACCCTCTCCTCTCTCCCTCTACTGCGTCTGGTCCTGAGGGACTGTGCTGCGTGGGCTCCTGCCATGGCAGCAGGTGTGGAGAGATGGATTTACCAAAGTACTCCTCAGAGTCTCTGATGTTAATGTCCGGTACAGGCTTCACTACTCTGGGACTGTGTTGAGTTTCCACCCCTCCAACAGGTGATATCTGTAGGGACAGATCATTCCTCCTCTCCCTCCGAGTCCTGATACCTGAGAGCTTCTCAAACTCCTCCTCGTTCTCCAATGCTGAACAATGGAACGGAGCGGGCTGTTCAGTCCTGTCTGTTTGCTGCTCTTCTCTTACCTGTTCCAACCTTCCCCTCTCCAGTTCTCCCATGTCTCTCCTGCCCCTCTGCAGATGCTCGTACTGTTTTCTGGCCTCCAGCCATAGCTGGACGCGTTCCCGCCTGGGGGCACTCATGCAAGGCACCAGGATGACCTTCTGGTCCCCGGCTGAAGAGGGGCTGAGCTGGGCCTGGTCTCTGGTGTCCTCTGCTCCCAGTGTGTGAGATGAGCCGGCCCGGGTCATGGTAGAGAAGGCTGTCTTCCAGAACTGTAGCCCCTCCAGACACAGGTCCCCGTTGAACTCAGCCAGCTCCTTGGCCAACTTGGTCTCCACCATCAGCTTACGCCCACCAACCTCCCTGGAGATTTGAAAATGGACATTGATGAGGCTGTGATAAGGCATAATATTGCCTATCATAGATATCTATTGTGTGTCATTCAACCCTTAAATCAAATCAATCACATGTATCTATAAAGCCATTTTCACATCAGTACAGTGAGGGAAAAAAGTATTTGATCCCCTGCTGATTTTGTACGTTTGCCCACTGACAAAGAAATGATCAGTCTATAATTTTCATGGTTTATTTGAACAGCGAGAGACAGATTAACAACAACAAAAATCCAGAAAAGCGCACGTCAAAAATGTTATGAATTGATTTTCATTTTAATGAGGGAAATAAGTACTTGACCCCTCTGCAAAACATGACTTAGTACTTGGTGGCAAAACCCTTGTTGGCAATCAGAGGTCAGATGTTTCTTGTAGTTGGCCACCAGATTTACACACATCTCAGGAGCGATTTTGTCCCACTCCTCTTTGCATATCTTCCCTAAGTCACTGAGGTTTCGAGGCTGACGTTTGGCAACTCAAACCTTCAGCTCCCTCCACAGATTTGCTCTGGGATTAAGGTGTGGAGACTGGCTAGGCCACACCAGGACCTTAATGTGCTTCTTCTTGAGCCACTCCTTTGTTAACTTGGCAGTGTGTTTTGGGTCATTGTCATGCTGGAATACCCATCCACGACCAATTTGACGGTACATGGTCCCGTCCATCATCGTCCATCATCCCTTTGATGCGGTGAAGTTGTCCTGCCCCCTTAGCAGAAAAACACCCCCAAAGCATAATGTTTCCACCTCCATGTTTGACGGTGGGGATGGTGATCTTGGGGTCATAGGCAGCATTCCTCCTCCTCCAAACACGGTGAGTTGAGTTGATGCCAAAGAGCTCCATTTTGGTCTCATTTGACCACAACACTTTCACCCAGTTGTCCTCTGAATCATTCAGATGTTCATTGGCAAACTTCAGACGGGCATGTATATGTGCTTTCTTGAGCAGGGGGACCTTGCGGGCGCTGCAGGATTTCAGTCCTTCACGGCGTAGTGTGTTACCGATTGTTTTCTTGGTGACTATGGTCCCAGCTGCCTTGAGATCATTGACAAGATCCTCCCGTGTAGGTCTGGGCTGATTCCTCACCCTTCTCATGATCATTGCAACTCCACGAGGTGAGATCTTGCATGGAGCCCCAGGCCGAGGGAGCTTGACAGTTATTTTGTGTTTCTTCCATTTGGGAATAATCACATCAACTGTTGTCACCTCCTCACCAAGCTGCTTGGCGATGGTCTTGTAGCCCATTCCAGCCTTGTGTAGGTCTACAATCTTGTCCCTGACATCCTTGGAGAGTTCTTTGGTCTTGGCCATGGTGGAGAGTTTGGAATCTGATTGATTGCTTCTGTGGACAGGTGTCTTTTATACAGGTAACAAACTGAGAGCATTCCCTTTAAGAGTGTGCTCCTAATCTCAGCTCTTTACCTGTATAAAAGACACCTGGGAGCCAGAAATCTTTCTGATTGAGGGGGTCAAATTCTTATTTCCCCCATTAAACTGCAAATCAATTTATAACATTTTTGACATGCGTTTTTCTGGATTTTTTTGTTGTTATTCTGTCTCTCACTGTTCAAATAAACCTACCATTAAAATTATAGACTGATCATTTCTTTGTCAGTGGGCAAACGTACAAAATCAGCAGGGGATCAAATACTTTCCCCCTCATTGTAGCTGTCATAAAGTGCTTTTAAAGTAATCCCGTGAGTTTAGTGATTTTACCTGGGTTTCCCTGGGGCGTCTGAGGGGTTGCTGCAGAAGGGCTCCTGGAAGGTGACCTCAGACATCTCCAGGTCCAGGAGGGTGGTGAGGATCTCTTCCCGACTGGGAGGGGACATGAGGGGCTTGAGGATGTGGGCCCCCCCCCCTGTCCCTCTGAGGAGCTGGCTGATGACCTTCGCCTGGGATAGCGAGCTAAAGGAGCGTGGCGAACTACAGGGCGTGGTCGATGTAAAAGCATAATTCCCCTCCAGTAGGTCTCCAGTCTGCAACCCTTCGTTGTCTGCGAAAGACGCAGAGCTCAAAGGCAGTGGTAAGATGGGGTCAAAGGCAGAGAACAGCAGCTCTTTCCTCTCACAGTGAAAGCCCTGGAAGTGGCTGAGGCTGTGGAGTTTGCCCAGAGACGTTCCCCACTCTCTGCTCCTTGGTAACCTCTCAGAGTCCAGAGGTGATCGATGATTGGACACAAATTCGCCATTTTTTGGCTTGTCAAAGAGTTCAGGAGTCAGAGGTCCGGACAAGCTTTCTTGGAGCTCCTCCCCTGAGCCAAACAGCACCTCAGGCCTCGTCTCTAAGCTCAGCGCCAAGGCAGGTACCGCCTCCTGTGTGATGTCACTCAGGAACTTCTGAGGCAGGTTCTTGTCGGTCAGAACAAACTGGCTGCCCATGTACAGGCTGGAGAACTCTGCCTGGCTACCGATACCGATGGCGTTGATGTCAAAGTTGTAGTTGTGTGGGAGCTCTGGGGACAGGCTGTCCTCTATGGAGTAACAGCTGTCCAGGCCTGGGTCTGACAGGAACACTGGACTGTCATCTGACATGGGGGGCTTTTGCTTGACAGGTACCTCTGGCTGAGAGTTCGCCTTCTCCTTCCTGCTTCTGGGTTTCCCCTCCTTGGCAGTTGTAGTTCTTGGGGCCCGGGGTTTCCATGGGGTGGCTGAGGGAGCCCTCCTGGCTCTTGATGGCTTGGCTGCTGCAGGGTCTGGTGTGGAGCCAGGGGGCTGTGTTGTAGTGGAAAGGCACTGCCCATCTCTCTGCTGGAGCTTCTTTAGAACAGCCAGGCCAGAGATGTCCTCAGGTAAGGTCTTCCCATTCCGAAGGCCTGAGTGGGGGGACTCTGCTTTGGGGGTGCCCTTTCTGTCCTCCACCTGGGTTGGGGATTTAACTAGTTGGGATGTGCATTCATCAGTAGTAGTGTCTGCCTTCACAGCACAACCCTGCGGTTGGTCGGGCTGCATTTGGACGAATTCAAAAGCAAAGCTTTGGTTCACCTCCATGATGGAGCTTTCACAGTCCTCAGACTTTGGTTCAATAGATTGCGAGAACTGGGTTAGGGATTTAGAGCCGTCAATGATTTGGCTGGTTTTGCTTGCTGGCTTCTGAAAGG
Organism: Oncorhynchus gorbuscha; assembly: GCF_021184085.1. NCBI lineage: Eukaryota > Metazoa > Chordata > Actinopteri > Salmoniformes > Salmonidae > Oncorhynchus > Oncorhynchus gorbuscha. The sequence goes on along the minus strand of NC_060184.1, from coordinate 20,843,269 downwards.
GTGGTATGTCCTCTGAGGAGGATTCAGTAGAAGGCAGCTCACCCTCTGGGAAGAGGTGCTGGGAACTGTCACAGTCTCTGCTTTTTACAGGGGGCTGTTCAGGCCCTTCTGCCTGCTTCTTCCCCCGAGGCCTCCTCGTTCTTGTGGTGATGGTAGTAGTACAGACACCACCCACACTAGTTCCATCAACTGTTTCTAGAACTTTCTTTCTCCTCCTTGGAGTCCCAATAGTACTTTTCCTTCTCGCTGTGCTCTCCTTTTTGACATCCTCTGAAAGCTTAATCCGTCTTCTTGGGCTGGTAGAGGTTACATTTCTAGGTTTAGCAGTCCGGCTGCGGTTCCGCACGCCTCGGCCTAACGACTCTGGGGGGGGTTCCTGACAAACAGAGGTGAGACAGGGATCATTTAATCGGTTCACCAACCGATCAGAACTTATGGCTTCTATAAGGGGGTCACTGGGGGACCAACACCGGGGTGGGGTTGAATCAACAGGGCTAAGGGATCTCTCAGATAGATAACCCAACTCCACCATCACATCAGTGTACTCAGTGACGTGGTCATCTGCCAGTTCACAGTAACATGGCCAGGGCCATGGCAGAGAGGGAGTCAAGGTTTTTCTAAGGCCTCTAGTCCTTCTAGGCCTCTCACCCCTTTGCCTAACTCGGACTCTGGGTGGGCTGTTGACCGTTTTCTTAGTGGTGGTGTTGACCTTGGCCTTTCGTTTGGGCTGTTTCTTACTAGCCTTGGGCTCACTGAGAGGGAATTTGACCGCACAAGACTGTGGAACCTTAGGCCAGAAGGTCTTGATGGGGGACATTTTTGTGTACGTCTCCACTCTGTCAGGTGTCAGCACCACCCGCTGCTCCTTAGCACTCACCTTGGCCATCTTCACCAACATGTTCTTTTGACCTTTGAACCGGTTGATGATTATATATTTGATGATGATGGGCGGCTCCCTTGGCTCCTTTCTGTACATCTTCCGTCGTTTCTGGTACTTTAGTTCCTGCGTGCTGAGGACGTAGTTTTCTTTGAAGCGGTCTCGGAGGGCCAGAGGGTGTTTCATGCGAGAGGATACAGACTGTTCCCCGTCCTCGCTACTGTCGTAGCTCATCTTGCGTTTGGCCCTCAAGGTGTACTTGCTACCAGGCAGACCTGAGGCTTTGGTGCAGGTTACTTTAGCAGGGAGCTCAAGCAGTGGGGCCAACCTGCACTCCACAGACGCCAAATTCAGAATGGCAGGGACTGGGGCCGATGCAGGGGAAGCAATAGGGGCTGGTAGAGGGGTAGGGGCCAGGGCAGGGGATTCTGGCCGTGGTTCTGTGGGTCCAGTCCCCACTACGACTGACTTTGCCACTGTGACTGGCTTCTCCTCGGCGTCCGTGCTCTTTGGACAAGTAGGCGTGATGGCCATAAAGGCTGTGCTGACTTGGGTGTCAGAGGCTGGGGTTTCCCCAGTGTACACATTAGCGTTCTGGGCTGCAGCAGCCAAAGACCTCTTGCCAAGCTTTAGCCTGGACCTGCGTGTCTCTGACTGCTCTAGCTTAGCACAGCCATCGGTCAGCTTGTTGCCCACTACCTTCTTAGCTGGCCTGGTTAGGCAGTTGGAGAGAATAACACTGGGGAAAAACGTATAGTGTGCCTCCTGCTGGGCTACTATGGTCCTCTCAGTCTTGTTCTCCTGATAGTCCTCGTACCGGATCTTCAGCTCACCCATGTCGCCGTCCTCGCTGTCCTGGCCCATGCCGCCCTCCAGCGGGGCCAGGAGCTCGTCCTCTTCTATGGGGCAGGGAGTTGGGGTTATATTGTTTCTCAGGATTGGGCTTTTACAGCCTTTCTGACCCAGCTCTAGATCTGTCGTACTGGGGCAGTTCCTCAGCTCAGAGTAACACAGGGAGAAGCTCCTGTGGTTCTGCAGGATGGACAGACGATTCTTCTCCACATTCTTCATACTGCTGTACTTCTTCCTGCTCTGGGTGATCTTCCCGTTGCTGAACGGAAAGACGTCCAGGTCTGACTCCTCCAGGGCCATAGTCTTCTTCTCGTAGGTGTACAGAGGCCGAACAACGTCCATTTTGGCCACACAGATCTGAGAAACCTCAGCCTGGTTGGCGATATTGCAGGGGATGGGGTGTTTGACCGGCTGGATGTAAGGTCTCTCTTTATTCACCTTGAACACCGTGGAGCACTCGTGGCTGTCCTGGCCGAGGAAGTGCTTATTGGCTGGTTCCTCTGCATCCTGTGAGTGGGCCTGCCTATGTTCAGGGTGTTTGCACTCCAGGAGGACCTTGGTGGAGGACAGGGGTTCCAGGTGGACAGTCTCCCCAGGAAAGGGGTTCCTCTTCCCCAGGATCGTGTCTGTGACAGTGAGGGATGAGTGTGTCCTGGAGCTTTTGTCCGTTAACAATGAATCTATGGAGAGCAGATATAACATATCAATACTGTGACAAGAATCAAAGGAAAGCCTCAATGACACAATCTTAGACGTGATATATGTAGTTTATTATCATTACGTTCTTATAACTCACCACTGTTCTCGTCCGCAGCGCCGTCCAGCTGAGAAATGGACAGATTGGCAGAGAGAGAGTTGTCCCCCCTCCTTTCCATCTCTTCATCGGAGGATTCCTGGGGCTCGTCACTGAAGCTCTCCTCTGCATCCTTCACACCAGGTCTAGAGGGAGGTAACAGAGACATTGATTAAACAATGAGGCGTCGCTTAAACTATTCAGTCACGGCTCACCGCAGATGACCTTCATCCGACTGCCTAACATCTGCGTTTACTGTTTACCATCATGTGAATTCAGTGACAAGAGAAATCCAGCTCTTCAAGAAATAAGCATGAAAACTGGGGCACAAGATAGATGACATGCATTTTTTCAAAGAATGCTGTAATTAGATTTGTTTTCTTCATTTAATGAGTTACTATTAAACTCATAATTCATTCATATTGAGCAAAAAGAACAAGGCAAAGAAACAAAAATGAGTCACCTCTGTCTAGAAGAATGTTCTGGAAGGTTGCTGTCCCATCTCTGTGACATCATCAGACTGAGTTCTGCCTCCTCCCTCTCTAGCTCTGGCCCCTCCTCCTCCTCGTCACTGTTGTAGTGAACGCTCCCTCCCCCGGGCAGAGAATGCTGGGAGTTCTGCCTCATATGGGCTGCTCTGTACCCATCATCCTCCAGGCCTGCCAGCAGGTCCACCATGGCATGGTTCTGGCTGCCATCTGCAACACGCACACAGTAAACACAGCATGTTAAGGGGAAATTACCTCGGAGGTCAATCAGCTCCATACTTAGATGCTTTTCTTATGGGCTGGAGTTATAACTAGGGCCCGGAGCTTTTCCTGGTCAGGTCATATGGTCAGATCAATCTCCTGGAGCTAGCTATGCTATATAAGCAATATGTTGATTAAAAACAGATTTTTTCAATTAAAATGACATAAGATCAGTTGGATATGCTGTTCTCCATAGACCAAATGAACACAGTAATCAGTGTGCTTTGTTTTCCTACCTAGTAAGGGGGAGTGGCTGGATCTCTGGGAGAGGAAGGTCTGGCTGCTTTCCAACAGACTCAGAATGGCCTCCTCATCCACAATGGCCTCCCCCTGGTCTTTACCACAGTTCCTTTTAGTGTCTGAGTGGAGGGAAGAGAGGTGTGGGGGTGGGGGAAGAGAGGTGTGGGGGAAGAGAGGTGTGGGGGAAGCGAGACAGCGAGATGAAGTGAGACATGGGGAAAATGATCATTACTGACAAATAGAGTGCCTGTGTGTCCCAAATGGCAGCCTATTCCCTACCTATTGCCCTGGTCAAAAGTAGTGCACTATATAGGGAATAGGGTGCCATTTGGGACACATGCACAGGGAGTGGTTCAGCATGAGGCCCAGCCATACTCCATCCTGGCTCTCTGTGTGTGCCAGATGCCTAGCCTCCCTGGCATGTCCACTCTTCCTACAGGAGACTTGGCAGACTGAGCGAGCAGATTCGGCTTAATGTAGATCAACACTGTGTGTCACACTTGAAATTCAGTCACAGTAGGAGAGTTTGGGGAGAATTAGGACAAATGTCGATCTGCCTTCTCTGGCAGAAAGAGACATTCTATTGGAGAGTCGATAGGGAGATTTGTTGCTCTCACCTGTCTGAGAGTCTCTGTGAACCTCCACCTGGTTAGCTGGTGTACAATGCAGCACCTCTGGGGTCAGGACACCAGGATATCCAGGCCGTTCAGCTGGGAAGGGATCCTGCTCCTCTGCCGCGCCCTCCACAGACCCAGACCGAGTCCTACTTAAAAAGAGGCATTAGTTCAAAGGGAGATAAGGGAGACTGTTGTGGGCATGTAACTGCTAAGGTTATCACCAGTCACAGACAGGGCTCCTGGGACAGCACTGCAAAAGTCAGGTTTTATTAGCATCCCTTGTCTTAATCAGGAGATATGGCTGCAGTGTGTGTGTGTGAGAGAGGGAGAACGAGAGTGAGAGAAACAAGTGTGTGTGTACAGTGTGTGTGTGAGAGAGGGAGAACGAGAGTGAGAGAAACAAGTGTGTGTGTACAGTGTGTGTGTGAGAGAGGGAGAACGAGAGTGAGAGAAACAAGTGTGTGTGTACAGTGTGTGTGTGAGAGAGGGAGAACGAGAGTGAGAGGTGTGTGTGTACAGTGTGTGTAGGAGGAGGTATGAATGGAAAGCTGGCAAGTGGCCAGTGGTTCTTTGGGATTTACCCCAAATGCCTCTTGGCTACAGGCTTTCTGACTATCAGGCTCCATCATCCGCTCTGTTCCGTGCTATACCCTTGCATTGCTTAGCAACTCACTACTTAGCAACTCAACTAAATATTGAAAAACATGCAAGGTGGAACTCAAAAAGGTGGAACAAGCAATGCCGGAATTAGCCCCCCCAATTATTTTAGACACCACTTCCCTTTCTCTGCAAAAAAATGTATCATAATTTGTCGTTGTGGGGTAGATGAAGGAATGCAGATGTGCTCCAGAGATGGGCCTGTGTGTGCATGACTGTCTCACTCTTTGTTAATTAGTCTCGCCACTAATGACTTTTGTGGCTACAGGGGGGGCCTAGAAGGTGTCAGGCGATTCCTTCATTCAGCCTGTAACACATTTCAGCCCTACTGTTCTTACTGCAGTACAGCCTGTCTGAGGTTACAATCAGAGGGACATAGAGAGATACAGAGAGACACACAAATCAATTCAAAATAAAATTAATGTTATTGGTCACATACAAATATTTAGCAGATGTTATTGCGGGTGTAGCGAAATACTTGTGTTCCTAGCTCCAACAGCGCAGTAATATCTAACAATACACACAAATCTAAAAGTAAAATAATATAACTAATACATACAGTACCAGTCAAAAGTTTGGACACCTACTCATTCAAGGGGTTTTCTTTATACATTGTAGAATAATAGTGCACGCGAGAGAGAGACTGTACTATATGTTAAAGAGCACCAGTCAGCCAGTGAGAGTTGTGAGCTGTGTGTTTATGTGTATGTGTGTATGTGTGTGTGTGTGTGTGTGTGTGTGTGTGTGTGTGTGTGTGTGTGTGTGTGTGTGTGTGTGTGTGTGTGTGTGTGTGTGTGTGTGTGTGTGTGTGTGTGTGTGTGTGTGTGTGTGGGGCACAGTTCTGCCAAGCCACAGCTCTGCCAGGTGGGAAGAGACGGGTCCCTGTGCCAAGGCCCGAACTGCTCCCATACTGGCCTGTACCTGCCTTCGATAGAACCATTTCATTTTCCCTCCCCTGCTTTCCTCCCATTGGTAACAACTTAGCTTATCTGGGCCTGATGTAACAGCACACACAGGACCAACTGCACTTTTATTTATCTAAGGAAATGATTTCTGCTCAGAAAAAAGGGGGAGCGGGGAGCAGAGAGAGGGATATACTAGACAGCACTGTAACCCAATCAACACCCTCCCTCCTTGCTCCCTCCTTATCTCTGGCCATTAAGATGAACCAGGAAGAGACATTCAGTCACCATCTCATACACAGTAGACAACCAAAAAGGCATTGGGAAAATAAGTAGATGTTTTAACATAAAGAAAGAACAGATGTAAATTCTCTCAAACCCCAATTTATGTCTCTCCGGTGGTAGATATCATCTTGCTAACGAGATTGGAAGCAGCATATGTTTACTCTGAAAGACCAGTCCTGCTGCCCCCATTCTAAACTCTCCAAACCAAGCACAGCCATTTACTCACACAATGTGGAGCAACTGTCTGTCCATCGATGACTTATAGTCAAGTTGCCCTAAAGACGGGGAAAGTGATAAGCCCACGTTAAAAAAAAACAGCAAGATTGAGGGTCAAAGGTTTTACTTACACATCAAACTCATTTTCCTTCAGGATCTCCTTGAATCTCTTCATGAAGATTCTCTCGCTCTCCGTCGAGGCGACAAACCTGCGATCTGGAGGAGCATCAAATCAAATCAAATTTTATTGGTCACATACATAGATTTAGCAGATTTGATTGTGGGTGTAGCAAAATGCTTGTAAAATGCATGGAACTCAGTCAGCCTTTAATTATTACACTTTGATGTATGTCTGATGCACATGGAACGCAGTCAGCGGTTTAATTATTACACTTTGATGTATGTCTGATGCACATGGAACGCAGTCAGCGGTTTAATTATTACACTTTGATGTATGTCTGATGCACATGGAACGCAGTCAGCGGTTTAATTATTACACTTTGATGTATGTCTGATGCACATGGAACGCAGTCAGCGGTTTAATTATTACACTTTGATGTATGTCTGATGCACATGGAACGCAGTCAGCGGTTTAATTATTACACTTTGATGTATGTCTGATGCACATGGAACGCAGTCAGCGGTTTAATTATTACACTTTGATGTATGTCTGATGCACATGGAACACAGTCAGCGGTTTAATTATTACACTTTGATGTATGTCTGATGCACATGGAACACAGTCAGCGGTTTAATTATTACACTTTGATGTATGTCTGATGCACATGGAACGCAGTCAGCGGTTTAATTATTACACTTTGATGTATGTCTGATGCACATGGAACGCAGTCAGCGGTTTAATTATTACACTTTGATGTATGTCTGATGCACATGGAACACAGTCAGCGGTTTAATTATTACACTTTGATGTATGTCTGATGCACATGGAACACAGTCAGCGGTTTAATTATTACACTTTGATGTATGTCTGATGCACATGGAACACAGTCAGACTTTAATTATTACACTTTGATGTATGTCTGATGCACATGGAACACAGTCAGCCTTTAATTATTACACTTTGATGTATGTCTGATGCACATGGAACACAGTCAGACTTTAATTATTACACTTTGATGTATGTCTGATGCACATGGAACGCAGTCAGCCTTTAATTATTACACTTTGATGTATGTCTGATGCACATGGAACGCAGTCAGCCTTTAATTATTACACTTTGATGTATGTCTGATGCACATGGAACGCAGTCAGCCTTTAATTATTACACTTTGATGTATGTCTGATGCACATGGAACGCAGTCAGCCTTTAATTATTACACTTTGATGTATGTCTGATGCACATGGAACACAGTCAGCGGTTTAATTATTACACTTTGATGTATGTCTGATGCACATGGAACGCAGTCAGCGGTTTAATTATTACACTTTGATGTATGTCTGATGCACATGGAACGCAGTCAGCCTTTAATTATTACACTTTGATGTATGTCTGATGCACATGGAACGCAGTCAGCGGTTTAATTATTACACTTTGATGTATGTCTGATGCACATGGAACACAGTCAGCGGTTTAATTATTACACTTTGATGTATGTCTGATGCACATGGAACACAGTCAGCGGTTTAATTATTACACTTTGATGTATGTCTGATGCACATGGAACGCAGTCAGCGGTTTAATTATTACACTTTGATGTATGTCTGATGCACATGGAACGCAGTCAGCGGTTTAATTATTACACTTTGATGTATGTCTGATGCACATGGAACACAGTCAGCGGTTTAATTATTACACTTTGATGTATGTCTGATGCACATGGAACACAGTCAGCGGTTTAATTATTACACTTTGATGTATGTCTGATGCACATGGAACACAGTCAGACTTTAATTATTACACTTTGATGTATGTCTGATGCACATGGAACACAGTCAGCCTTTAATTATTACACTTTGATGTATGTCTGATGCACATGGAACACAGTCAGACTTTAATTATTACACTTTGATGTATGTCTGATGCACATGGAACACTTTGAGTCAGCCTTTAATTATTACACTTTGATGTATGTCTGATGCACATGGAACGCAGTCAGCCTTTAATTATTACACTTTGATGTATGTCTGATGCACATGGAACGCAGTCAGCCTTTAATTATTACACTTTGATGTATGTCTGATGCACATGGAACGCAGTCAGTCTTTAATTATTACACTTTGATGTATGTCTGATGCACATGGAACACAGTCAGCGGTTTAATTATTACACTTTGATGTATGTCTGATGCACATGGAACGCAGTCAGCGGTTTAATTATTACACTTTGATGTATGTCTGATGCACATGGAACACAGTCAGCGGTTTAATTATTACACTTTGATGTATGTCTGATGCACATGGAACGCAGTCAGCGGTTTAATTATTACACTTTGATGTATGTCTGATGCACATGGAACGCAGTCAGCGGTTTAATTATTACACTTTGATGTATGTCTGATGCACATGGAACACAGTCAGCGGTTTAATTATTACACTTTGATGTATGTCTGATGCACATGGAACACAGTCAGCGGTTTAATTATTACACTTTGATGTATGTCTGATGCACATGGAACGCAGTCAGCCTTTAATTATTACACTTTGATGTATGTCTGATGCACATGGAACGCAGTCAGCCTTTAATTATTACGCTTTGATGTATGTCTGATGCACATGGAACGCAGTCAGCCTTTAATTATTACACTTTGATGTATGTCTGATGCACATGGAACGCAGTCAGCCTTTAATTATTACACTTTGATGTATGTCTGATGCACATGGAACGCAGTCAGCCTTTAATTATTACACTTTGATGTATGTCTGATGCACATGGAACGCAGTCAGCCTTTAATTATTACACTTTGATGTATGTCTGATGCACATGGAACGCAGTCAGCCTTTAATTATTACACTTTGATGTATGTCTGATGCACATGGAACACAGTCAGCCTTTAATTATTACACTTTGATGTATGTCTGATGCACATGGAACGCAGTCAGCCTTTAATTATTACACTTTGATGTATGTCTGATGCACATGGAACGCAGTCAGCCTTTAATTATTACACTTTGATGTATGTCTGATGCACATGGAACGCAGTCAGCCTTTAATTATTACACTTTGATGTATGTCTGATGCACATGGAACGCAGTCAGCCTTTAATTATTACACTTTGATGTATGTCTGATGCACATGGAACGCAGTCAGCCTTTAATTATTACACTTTGATGTATGTCTGATGCACATGGAACGCAGTCAGCGGTTTAATTATTACACTTTGATGTATGTCTGATGCACATGGAACGCAGTCAGCCTTTAATTATTACACTTTGATGTATGTCTGATGCACATGGAACGCAGTCAGCCTTTAATTATTACACTTTGATGTATGTCTGATGCACATGGAACGCAGTCAGCCTTTAATTATTACACTTTGATGTATGTCTGATGCACATGGAACGCAGTCAGCCTTTAATTATTACACTTTGATGTATGTCTGATGCACATGGAACGCAGTCAGCGGTTTAATTATTACACTTTGATGTATGTCTGATGCACATGGAACGCAGTCAGCCTTTAATTATTACACTTTGATGTATGTCTGATGCACATGGAACACAGTCAGCCTTTAATTATTACACTTTGATGTATGTCTGATGCACATGGAACGCAGTCAGCCTTGAATTATTACACTTTGATGTATGTCTGATGCACATGGAACGCAGTCAGCCTTTAATTATTACACTTTGATGTATGTCTGATGCACATGGAACGCAGTCAGCCTTTAATTATTACGCTTTGATGTATGTCTGATGCACATGGAACGCAGTCAGCCTTTAATTATTACACTTTGATGTATGTCTGATGCACATGGAACGCAGTCAGCCTTTAATTATTACGCTTTGATGTATGTCTGATGCACATGGAACGCAGTCAGCAGTTTAATTATTACACTTTGATGTATGTCTGATGCACATGGAACGCAGTCAGCGGTTTAATTATTACACTTTGATGTATGTCTGATGCACATGGAACGCAGTCAGCGGTTTAATTATTACACTTTGATGTATGTCTGATGCACATGGAACGCAGTCAGCGGTTTAATTATTACACTTTGATGTATGTCTGATGCACATGGAACGCAGTCAGCGGTTTAATTATTACACTTTGATGTATGTCTGATGCACATGGAACGCAGTCAGCGGTTTAATTATTACACTTTGATGTATGTCTGATGCACATGGAACGCAGTCAGCGGTTTAATTACTACACTTTGATGTATGTCTGATGCACATTACCTCGGCTCACATTGAGCATATTCCAACAAGCAGACGATGGCACATTTTGCGGCATTGTCCTATATACACAGTAACCAGTTTAGTAGGCATTTCGAATTTGGCAGTACGTCTAACCGGCCTCACGACCGTAGACCACGTGTAACCACGCCAGCCCAGGACTTCCACATCCAGCTTCTTCACCTGCGGGATCGTCTGAGACCAGCCACCCAGATAGCGGATGAAACAGTGTTTGCACAACCGAAGAATTTCTCCACAAGCTGTCAGAAACCATCTCAGGAAAGCTCATCTGGGTGCTCGTCGTCCTCACCAAGGTCTTGACCCGAATGCAGTTTGACGCCGTAACCGACTTCATTGGGCCGGTTTTCATCTGTACAGGGCAGATGGCAGATAGCGTATATGGCGTGGTTTGGGCGAGCGGTTTGCTGATGTCAACGTTGTGAACAGAGTGCCGTGGGGTTATGGTATGGACAGGCATAAGCTACGGACAACGAACACAATTGCATTTTATCGATGGCAACCTGAACACGCAAATATACCGTGACGAGATCCTGAGGCCCATTGTCGTGCCATTCATCCGCCGACATCACCTCATGTTTCAGCAGGATAATGTGCACTGCTGCGTGTCACAAGGATCTCTACACAATTCCTGGAAGCAGAAAATGTCTCAGTTCTTCCATGGGCTGCATACTCACCTGATATGTCACCCATTGAGCATATTTGGGATGCTCTGGATCAACGTGTACGACAGCGTGTTCCAGTTCCCGACCACATCCAGCAACTTCGCACAGCCATTGAAGAGGAGTGGGACAACGTTCCACAATCAACAGCCTGATCAACTCTATGGGAAGGAGATGTGTCACGCTGCATGAGGCAAATGGTGGTCACAGCAGATGCTGACTGGTTTTCTGATCCACGCCCCTACCTTTATATATATAGGAAAAATATATCTTTGACCAACAGATGCACATCTGTATTCCCAGTCATGTGAAATCCATAGATTAGAGCCTAATGCATTTATTTTCATTGACTGATTTCCTCATATGAACTGTAACTCCGTAACATCTTTGACATTGTTGCATGTTGCGTTTATATTTTTGTTCAGTGTTGTACTGGGTCAGACCCTCCTTTGGCTCGAGAACAGCCGGAATTCTTTGGAGCATGGAAATATTGCTCAATTGGTATCAGGGACCTAACGTGTGCCCGGAAAGATTGTAATGGTGTGGGGAACACCACCGGCACCAGCCTGTACCGTTGACACCAGGCAGGATGGGGCCATGGACTCATGCAGTTTATGCCAAATCCTGACTCAGCCATTAGTATGATGTAACAGGAATAGGGATTCGTCAGACCAGACAATGTTTTCCACTCAATTGTCCAGTGATGGTGGTCGTGTTGGTGGTTGTTTTTATCCATTTACATGAACGGGGTCGTACCTATTAAACTGGCCACTGAGTGTATATTCAGTCAATAAGCATGTAAACCTGCTAGAAGTTTGACTGTGGTGTTAACGAAAGGAGGATTGGGCTGTGATGAGGTATAGCTCTGTCCATCACTCACCCTGTGACTGTGGGGTCTCGACCTGAGATGACTGGTTCACTCACCCTGTGACTGTGGGGTCTCGACCTGAGATGACTGGTTCACTCACCCTGTGACTGTGGGGTCTCGACCTGAGATGACTGGTTCACTCACCCTGTGACTGTGGGGTCTCGACCTGAGATGACTGGTTCACTCACCCTGTGACTGTGGGGTCTCGACCTGAGATGACTGGTTCACTCACCCTGTGACTGTGGGGTCTCGACCTGAGATGACTGGTTCTTCTCTCGTCGTCTCTGCTTCTCGTCCTCCCAGATGACCTGCAGGCCAGGGTTCCTGCCAATCTGATCTACACACACACACACACACGTTAGCATAGATCCCTACACATAAACCTCTGCACTTCCACTCTATCCGTTTATCTACTGTCAGTTGGATGAAGGCCTTTTTCAAGAAGAGAACATGGACACACACATAGGAATGTGACCAATATAGAATTTGGGGTAATGATTCATTGTCACGGTTATTGTCATAATTGTCCTTAGAGATATATTATATAGAAAATGATCTCCAACATATGAATACAACACAGCTTTGGAGACACCCCTGTTAAATGTTTGTGTTTTAACTCATTGTTTTGATTGTTTAGAACATTTGGAAATAAAGCTTCTCCTGCTGACTGTGCCGTTCTGCTCTTAAAATGATTACCAACTTTACCCACTTGATGCAAAAATGTAAAACTGCATTTGAGGAAATTATTTCTACTTTAGTATAAAGTGAATTCCCCCTTCTCCTAAAATAAATGTAATAAGACAATACATCTTGTAGTTGACGGTTTTTGTCCATAGTTGTCGGTTACATGATTATACAACGATTGTGCCAGTCCTACTCACACAAAGCAAAGCTAAAGATCATAGATCCAGAGCCAACCACTCAGAACTAGGCACAAACTCAAAATCATAGAATCAGTCTTCAACCATTTCCTTTTCAACAGAGAGTTTGTATATCCGTTTTTGGGGCAGATGGAAAATCTACGTGCCAAGACCACATATGTGGACTACCATGGTGTGCCCCCTCTTTCTACCTTGTGCAGATAATTGTGTGTGTGTGTGTGTCTATTGCCAACACTCCATATTATGAGCACACCTAAACTAAAACACAATCAAAAATGCAATCACTTTGTTACTTTTGTTCCTAGTATGTATGACGTCTGTAAAAAGAGTTGATTGTGAATTGAGAAATTGGAACACATTCCAGCAACAGATGAATATTTATACATGTCTCTGCATGTTCTGTACACAGTGTTCTCTTTTTGCTTTAAGTTCTCAGTTCAATATGCTCTTCCACACTCCATCCCCGTTTCCCTCTCCAGACAGAAGGAAGACATATAGGGGGAGTGGACAGTGTTTGTTCTGGGCCAGATGATCACTGATCTCATGCTCCAATGTGCCAGAGAGCAGGAGCCTGGCAGTGTGGTAAGAGACTGACAGTGTTTGTTCTGGGCCAGATGGTCACTGATCTCATGCTCCAATGTGCCAGAGAGCAGGAGGCTGGCAGTGTGGTAAGAGACTGACAGTGTTTGTTCTGGGCCAGATGGTCACTGATCTCATGCTCCAATGTGCCAGAGAGCAGGAGGCTGGCAGTGTGGTAAGAGACTGACAGTGTTTGTTCTGGGCCAGATGGTCACTGATCTCATGCTCCAATGTGCCAGAGAGCAGGAGGCTGGCAGTGTGGTAAGAGACTGACAGTGTTTTTTCT